>NC_057812.1:423580383-423888935 GCF_018294505.1 Triticum aestivum | reverse complement strand
CGTTGATTAGGCGGTGGGGTGGGGATCGCCGGAGAAAAAGCTTGGCGCGGGGGGTCTAGAGGGATGGCCGGTGCGACGGCGGACCGACGGTGAGGAGTGGTTTCATGGTGGGCGGGGTGGTGTGGCAGCGCGGGCCGGCCGCGGGCGGCAGGGGCCGGCGGTTCCGGCGGTTGTGGCTGGCGGCTCAGGGGGGTGGAGTTTGATGGTAAATTGCAGGCCCTTAATTTCGTATCGAACGGCTGGAAAATCTAACTGACGTGTAGCCTCACCCCGCACATACACATGCACACACGCAAGACACACATGCATGCAGGCGTGCAACACTGACACGTACACATAACGAACACACGCACGCATGCAGGCGTGCAACACTGACGTGTACACATGCACTCACGAACACACGCACGTATGCACACATGCATGCAACACTGAAATGTACCCTTGCACGCATGCAACACTCGCATGCCTGCATGCACACAACACACGACGCAAGACACACGCTCAACCTATACTTGCATGCACCCTTTGTTAAGGACATGGATTGTTACGGGTATTAATCAATCTTATCTGTGATAAGCAGAACATTGATGTTTGTAGCAGTCTTTATGAATCACAACATATCGAACGGGCTATCAACATAATAGGCTTATCTACATGAAAAGGATGACATCACACTCAATGAACAACCATCAGTTTATGAAATGCCCGCTTCTGACCGCCCTGGCCCACCAAAGGTTCCTCTACTGTGCGCTGCCTGCGTTGGGTCACTGACATGCAGGCCATGTACCCAAAGAGCCCACATGTCAGTGGAAGAACGGCGCGCTGTCCTACGTCAGAGTCGAGGGCGCCACTCGCTGCACGCCCGACTGAACACACCTTGTTGCCGCATTCAAATGCCTCCATGAAACCCGCCCGTGTGGAAGCCAAGAAACCCACTATGGACACACGTCCATTCATGACCGGGCCGACATTAAACGCAACGCCGGCCGAGCTCCTCCCGCACGCCGTCTATTTAATCTCCTATTTAAACGAGGCCAAACACCGGCCAAGAATTGCACACCTCCGCCACTCCCCTATCTCCTCCTTCACCATTTTGTCCACTCTTACAACGGCTTACGAAGAGTAGTTATTCCGCATCCAAGCCGACTGGGTGGCCCGCCGAGCCCGCCGGATACGAGCTATGCAGCTTGCTGATCCACCTCCCTCCCCTCGCCCGACGGAGCCAGTTACCGCCCCAAGCCGGCATGCAGTTCAACAACTCGTTGCTCCAGGCCAGCTCGACGAGGAGTAGCGCACGGGCGTCGTTGCTGCCGTCCACCCCGCTGCCTCTTACCGTGTCTTCCGTTTCTGTGGCCGAGACTCCCATGCCGGCGGCCGCGCCATGCAAGCAGCGACAGAAGCCGGGTGCGCGGAGAGGACGAGTCGGTGGTGAGCGCCTCCGTGTCCGCCACCATCATCGAGGAGAAGTAAAACACGGGAAGCCACCGCCGCTTGGGACCCATGAAGGCCACCACGGAGGCGACGCCGGCGTACACAACAGGTGTCTTGCCGGATCCTTTTCTTGCGAGGACCTTCGTCGACCCCGCATATACCTCCGGGGCTCCCGACAGTCCGGTGATCGTGCTGCTGGACATGAGGAACACAAATCGATCGGCGGGCGACCATTTAGACCAGGTATTATATACCTGTGCTGTCTAGAACTAGCACCGTGTAGTTCATTTGATTGTAATGAAATCCATCATGTTTGTATGAAAATCCGGTATCTTATATGATTTCCATCGTTGTTTATATAAATATTGCCGTGTTTGCGTGAATTTCATCCGGTTGGTTGACTTGTTGTCATAATGTGTGCAACTACGGTTGGATGGCGTAATTTGCAGGTCGCCGGTCGGTCTGCGGGCGGCTCTGGCGGCGTGGTTGGACAAAAAGAACACAGCTCATGCGAGTTCGTCTCCAACTTGCGTGTTGGAGGATGCATGAGAACCCAAGCCATTCCTCGTTCATCGGTGGCAAAGGCACCGGTGGACAAAAGCGTCGCCAATATTTTGGCTACCCCGGGCAAGATCCAAACAGCCCCTCCCAACAGATTCAAATCCCTCGTTCACCATGGAATTTCGCCATGTGTTGTTTTCATGGACTAGCAAGATGCCCGTGCATTGCACGGAACATCAAGATGCATTTTTTTACAAAAGACCTGTTGTGATTGACCCATGTAGGAGTAATCCCATTTTGTAAAAACTAATGATTGCTCGAGAATTTTATCGGACTCCATTTTTGTATACAAGGCCTCAAACCCATATTATAGGTCCCAAGGCAAAAATTAATGTCTTCTAACTCAATGTTGCAAGCCGCCTTGTTTCCTTGTTTGCCGTGAAAATTAATGTGTATTCTTCTCTTTCATGCACATCAAGCCAATGCTCACACTCCCGCATGCATGCAAGGGATAATTAATGTCTGCCTTTGCTAATAGTACTACAAGGCAAACACCATTAATATTGCATTGATTAGTGTTAGTGGCCTTGTATATCTGCAAACTGTAATTTTGATAGTGACCTTGTGTATAAAAATGGAGGGAGAAAGATGAGAGATAAGGTGACGAGGAGTGGGGCGTGGTGGTGACTGGTGGTCGGACTGGGCGGAGGCATGGGGATGGACGGCGCATTATGTCGGTTTGTATCTCTATAGTCCCTCTCTCACACACACGTAGGTGGGGGCATGCACGAAGAGAAGAGGTGCACGCATGGCGCACGTACTCCCGTCTGTTTCCCAACCACACCCGCGCAGGTACACGGTGGAGCTCATTTCTGTATGAAAAGGCAGCCCAGGTGGTAACTTGACACGTGTACTGGTTGTCCACTAGATGGAGGGAGAATCGTCTACCACGGGTGAACAAACAAATTGCGACTTGACGCGTTATGTTAAAAAAGAGGCAAACCATGTGGGGCCTACCTTAGAGGCAAGGCTCTATACACTAGAGTACTTTTGATGTGTCCTGTCAACTCACGGAACGAGGAGAAGCTTGCTCAGTATGCCGTCTCCCCCGCCCACGGGCGCGGTGGCTCGCAGGATGAGGTGAAGCTTGCTTACTACGCCTTACGCCCGCTCCCTCGCCCACGCGCGCGGTGGCTCGCAGGACGAGGAGAAAATTTTACTACTCCCTCCGTCTAGGTGTGTAAGTCACCTTATGAAAACCAAATAATCCCAAAACACTTAGGCACCGTACATTAACTCCCTCCTCATTTCTTGTTTTGTGGCATATCAACCAATAAGATATGTGGGCCGTGCATGCTTTCAATGACTTGAGACTACCAAACATAACATGCAGTGGTTAGTTCATTGCATGCAATGCTATTAATTAGCAAAAAGACATTAAGTTTTCTCATTTTCCTCTCTGCCTTGGTTGCGATGCACAACGTAAGATGACTTACACACCTAGACGGAGGAAGTAGTACTCCCTCCGTTTACTCCTCGTCCCTACCTTAGTTAGAGAGATTATCATATTGTCTGGAATATATATGTCCTTTAGTACTCCCTCCATTTACTTAGATGGTGCTTGGATACGTTTTAGTCTCATGACTAAAAGTAGTGGGACTAAAACTTGCTAGCCTCACCCATGCTTGGATCCAAATACTAAAGAGACTAAAATCAAGTTAATGAGCATTTATTATCCTCCAAACCCTCCAATCCAGAACTCGCCTGTGTTAAAGGAGAGGAGTTAAATGAGGAGAGAGAGGACTAATCCACATTTTAGTAGGGGTACCCCTGACTAAATTTTTTTAGTCCCAAGACTAGTTTTAGCCCCTCTTTAGTTAGGGGTGCTTGGAACTTTAGCCTCTTAAAGAGACTATTTTTAGTCAGACTAAAATAAGTCCCTTGGATCCAAGCACCCTCTTATAGAAGGCCACTATAAAAAATACATTTTGCATCTATACAAGGCCACAAATAGTAATCAAGACAAAAGTTACTACTCCCTCCTTTCCAGTTTATGGCTCAATTTCAAAATCTCTCCAACCAAGGTAGACGGTGAGTGGTCGAATTAATTTCGTACTCCTAGGTTGCACAAGTAATTAGTACGCTCATCTTTCTCAAGAAGTTATGTTTACCGAGGCATTAATTAGAACGAATGTATGAATGACCACTTAATTTCCATGAACTTCTACATGCATTGGTGAGTTTTCTCTTGACACTGCTTGCATCGGGTGATCTAACACACCTCGAAATCCAACATGTGATGGTACTACTACTAGTAGTATAATTGAGACTTATAAAACGGAAAAACGAATGTTTTGTAGACGAGCCCTATAAACCCTAGTGGGTACGTACTCCGTAAAATCAGATTATCCCAAAACTAAGTCGTTCAACCTTTATTTGCTTGTTTCCCTTCTTGCCTCCTTGCCTCGAACAGACTATGCCAAACTCCCCTGCCTGCCGCGTGGGAAAAGACTCGCCCTCGCCTTTTTTAGTCCGGGTTTGTATCGATGGATCGTGCGAAGCGGGAAAAACCCAAGCCGTGTCTTGTACTCCTCCGTCGATGCTCACTTTCATGAATTCTGTACTTCCTGTCGCCACTATGTGGGACATATAGCAACCGGGTCAACGTGTCAAGCACACAAATAACAATGCAGAACAACATGGGGACGCACCCAGTTGTACGGCCCCAGTAGTAGTAGTAATGAGCAATGAGACGTCAAATCACAATGCCGCACCTTCCCAGACGGACGAAGCAACCATTATTTCACACTTCGATTCACCATCATCTCAAACCACGTAGTATTGCTACTGCCTCAAGAGGGACACGTGCATCTACTTGGTACATCATGACACGTGGGACCGCATGACAGGCCATGCTCCCCCGCCGATCGCTCGGTAAAATCACCTCATTTTTACTACTATACTTCCTCCGTATTGGTTTAAATGGCATGCACGTCGTTCTAGGTTGAGAATCTAACTGGCTATATATGTGATGAATAGTATATGACTACATCCGCTTAATAATCCAATGATATACTTTTTGTGACATAGTAACTCAGATTTAGTTAGTCAAATGGATGACCTAGAACTACGTGCACGCCCTATAAACCGAGACGTCTAAAAAATGTGATGGAGAGGGTAGGTCAGTATGTATCTTTTTAGATCAATATAGTCGGGATTCACCAAGGAGCAAAACCAAGTGGTAGGCTGCACCTGTCGTGTTGGCGTAGCGACTCATGCAGGGTCAGTCCGCACATGAAATGGCGACACACTTAATAGGACCCCTTTGGCCGACATGTGGCTCATACACTGTATTGTTCCACGTGCGATGCACCAAATTATAGTTCGGAGCAGCGGTTGGAATTGGAGGCACCCCGGTTGTAGCGCCGCAGTAGTAGAAAATGAGCGATGATGGGTCAAATCACAAAGCCCCACCTTTCTCACATTAAGCTGGACGGATGAAGCAACCATCATTTAACTCTAGGGCGCAAGAGCATAAAGAAAAGAGAAAACCAATGATGCGTGCGGCAGCTACCTAGGGCACCGTAGGGTAGGGGTCTCCACTACAGAACATTTTTTTGAAACGCCTCCACTACAAATCGGTTTCTCCCTCATCCTCTTGAAGAAAACCGATGATGCGTGCGGTGGTAGGGTTTGTAGGAGTACTACTAGGGCGTGCGGGGCCACGTCGTAGTAAATGAGAGAGGGATTGAGTTCGAGTCGACACCTTAAATATGTGTGGGCCGCTTGGTTTTAGGGGTATGAGGCAGCATTTTGGTTTCAAGGACCAGTGGAGATATAGTACGTACAAAAATTTGTGGACATAGGTTCGACCGAAAGGCAACGATGCATGGCCCCTGCATTTTATATACCCGGGGCCGCGTGAAATTTGCTACTCTACTCAAAACTAGTAAGGTACACATGCATTGAACGCATGATATTTCGAAACCAAATTATGAATAAATACACACTATAGCATGTAAATCTTTGAGTCATATATGCATGATGTAGATGTCCGTTTAGTTCTTATAGTTCATCTAATTCAAAATCAATTAGTTTTATAAAAATGTTAAGATTCATGGGGTTGTGCATTGTAAAGCATAAAGTAAAAAACAAATAACGGTAATTCATTTAGAAAAAAAGATCAATTATGATACGGAAGATTCTAGAACAAAGGAGAAGTGCTTGTGTTTTGAGGTTTGTGCATTATGCTTAAGTTCAACCATGGAGTCTTCTAAATTTTACATGTGGCAGATCTGGTGGAATGTCGATGATATCCAACAGCCAGTAGTGCTCGGATTTGCCATCTCTGCACTGTCGGTTTAGCTTCATCCAGCGACCATCTTTCAAGTTATTCGCACACTATATAGTTCTTGTGCCATAGTTGCATGTCTTGGAAAAAAGCTACTAGTGGGTTGTACTAGCTAATTAGGAATAGAAGATGTATACATGGAAGTTGTAGGGAAAGAGATGACATGGAGTATCTCAATTCCTATGAGTAGGGATTGGAAAAGAGATGTCATTTGGTTGACATCATAGGAACTTTTCTATTGAATCTAGAGATGACATGTATCTCAATTCCTATGAGGAGGGATTAGAAAAGAGATGTAATTTGGTTCATATCATAGGAACTTTTCTATTGAATATACGCTAATGTTTATTTTCCTTTGAAATTATGGGAGTATAGGAATCCATTCATATGAACCAAGTGGCTCTAAAGCTATAGAAATGATATCATGTTTATTTCCTTTGAAATGTGGAGTATATGAATCTATTCCTATGAACCAATTGGCTCTAAAGGAAAAAATCCTATAAAAATCATATCATATAGAGTTCCTATGATATTCCTCCACACCAAAGGATGGTTGAAATTGCTGCAGGTGATACGATGGTCTTTCTTTGTAGACTCCTCCCCCATCTTTATAGTTACCTCTCGAAGATGAATGAAATGATATATACAGGGTATTCTACATGTGCAATTTGGTACACGAAAACTCGGGAAAAGTTTGCGAGGTTCGAATTTTCAATAAAGCTATATGCACTGCATTTTGGAACGGAGGGAGCATACGGCAGTTGCCAACACTCACGTGGAAGATTTTTGTGTAGGAGGAGTGGCTGTTCTGTTAAATGACATGGCAAAACTGACACTGTCGGATGCCGATCTAGTGGTTCTTACGACCTTTGTCAGGAAAAGGCTTGTGGCGAACGTTTCTCGTATAATGATTTACGGACACATGCATTGCATTGATACGTGCCCCCTCTCTCTCATGCACACGCACCCTCACGAGTCCTCTCGCACCCACCGTCTATCTGCAAGTAGATGTCACACACATCTGTGCTCTTCACACCCTACCCTCAGAACTTCTAAAAAACAAAAGACGTCGCACACATTTTATTTTAGCTCACACGTCACACACTTATACTATTACTCTTGTCGCGAACGTTCTTTGGGCATAGTATATTGTACTCTCACGAAGAGAAGCGGTGCACGCACGCACTAGTTCTCTCACACCCACTCGCGGGTACACGTAGGAGCGCTTTTTTTGAAGCTGGTACAATAAAATCACTCCACTATATATATAAGCAGGAGCCTTAGCGCTTGCATTACTAGGGTTCCCCTCGTTCACTCTCTCATGCTCTCCAGATCTAAGCAAGACATAGGTGGCCACACTCTCTCTCAGTTCACGGCTGGTCACAAATCCGTCCGGACAACCTCGACCGGGGCAGGGGTGTAGGTGCATCGTTCACGCTGTTGTCGGCGGCGAGGGAGGAGACCAACAGCTGCCCGTGCGTCCCGATCGGCGGCCGTGTCGTTCTCTCCGAGAGAGCGCCGGATCCGGAGGGCCTCTGACCCCTTCTTCCACCCTGCGGTATTGTCGCCAAGATGCAGCCTCCCGACGCCGTCTTTGCCACATGCTGACGACCCTCACGTGTATATTCCTTCGAAACATGCCTTGCTCTACTGCCCCAGCTCCCCACTTGGTTTCGTGTGGATCTTTTTCTACTTCCGTCCGCTGCTCCAAAGCCACCTAGACTTTTACTATTATTAGAGGTAAAGCTAGTTCATACAGTCGACTCTAAGAGTTGGTTCAAATAGGGTAGAAAGTGGGAAAGATGTAGCATGAATCTAGGACTTGGTTCTAAGAGGAAACGGGGGAAAGTAGTAGATACTGGCTACCCAACCGGTCTCTTGGTTGAAAAGATGAATAAAGCATGGTGGATGGTGAAGGGTGGGGGGGGGGGAACTGGACCTATATCTTGGTTGAAAAAGGAAAGAAAGTGACGGGTGCTGGGGGACAACGCAAATGAGAATGAGCAGGTCTAGATTTCCTGTGCTCACATTGGAAAATGTCGCCGAGGAGATAAAAAATGGGACAAATGCAAACATGCTGCCTGAGTGTTTGCCGCTCTCGGCAACCACATCTGCCTCACCACTTAAATCTCACACCGCTAACATTGCTTCATCCCGGTGGAACTGCACAAATTTGATTTCACATTTACTGATCATGTGCTACTCTCATGCAGTAATACTAATGCTATCGTTCTGCATGTTAATCTAGTGGCAGTGTTGATGTGATGTGATGCTACTTACGTAAGGACACTTTCATACTGTCAATCTAGTGCCAATTATAATACAATAGATGTTGTTGTTAATCATACGCCACTGCAAATATCTGTCATTGTTTAAATAACCGCATTTCGTATTTGCGCAAACAGGGATGTCTGTCTCCATATCGTTTCAGGATGTCCGTCTCCATGTTGTTTCTATCCACGCAATCAAAAGCACACACCTCAGTTTTAGTAGAACTGTGAAAAATGAGATGGGTATCCCTCGTTACCGTCGTCTAACGACCCGTCTTCCAGGTATTCCTACATTGGTAGTTACTAGGTAGAATGACCAACACAATATAAAAGAAGTTGATTCGTACGTTTTACTTCCTGATTGTAGTGCAGGGACGAGCGAAAACAACTGCATCCTAGTCCAGAATGCACTTTCTACCAGTTCATCCATGGACCGAGGACTAGTTGGCACGGCTGCACGACGGTTTTTTGGACAGGTGCGCGGACAAGAGGCATTGTGGTCTGCTTATTTCTGCAAATAGCGGTGCTTAAATTTAGTGGAATGCACAAGAATTTCAGCTGGTCAGTACACTACATGGTTCAGTTCAGCATTGCAGCTGAGAACACAATTATAATTGGTTAATCTGGAATGAGAGAACCTAACCCTGGATGGTGGCAACAAGAAAAAACGAGAGTGAACTCCAGGAAATTTAAGCCTACGGGAGGCCCTTTGCTCAGAGAAGCCTTGCTTGTTTTTTCTTGATTTGTAAACCTTCTCACAACTTTGTCTTTTGCTGTGAACTAGTATATGTTTGTTATGTTCTATGAATCATTGAGATGTATAAAATTGCTTAACTTATGCTTTTCAAGTTTTTTATGAAGCTAAGTTTAATGTGAGTGTTCCACATGAACGCTGGAGTAGCGTGTGAACGTTTGGAATCTACATTGTGGCCTCCGTTAACTGCATGAACCACTGTAACAAGATACATGGTTGCTTATATGTGAGACAACAGATTCTTGATTGTTAGCTGGTCGATAGCCTAGTGTTGAAGCGAGCTGAGCGAAAGTGCCGTGTTTTGCACAACTGCTTACAAGTGGGGTAGCACCAACAGTGTTTACAAGTACTTATGTATACGTCGGCGCACAGTTCTCAAATGAGTACTCCATTTCATCAAAACACACACTGATCGTATGATAAAACTGGTGAGGACGCATCTGTTTCGGCAACAATTATGATGATTCACGGGCACACAAAAGTAGCAGCAGTTCCCATAGATGGATTCAAACAGTGCACTAGCCCCAGAGGGCTCGATAACAGGAAAGGTTCGGATAATTAGAAAGATTCCAAACTACTATTAAACACTAGCTGGGGCAAGTATTTCATGCCTCGATGTAATTTGGGCTGGACACAAGACGGACCTTGCCATGAACATCATCGAGGACGTCCGGCAGCAGCAACCTTCATGAAGAAAACCTTGTGGCCTTGCCACTCATGAACTTGTTTGTGGAGGCATGCCACATCATCTTCCTATGTAAGCTTGACAAGAATAGTATGCCTCACAACTGAAGGAGTAGTTTTGAACTTCTTGTGCTTCAGTACACCCTGGACAACACGCCTGACAACGGTGAAGCTGGAATACAACTCTTCATTGGTATAAGCGCAAATGGCTTCCAGGATCCAACAGCCTAAAAACTCTGTTTTCCTAGTGTGTATATTCAGGTCATCCGCCTCATAGAGAGTGACATGTACAACCTCACAATCCTTGTCTGCATCAGGGCTCTATTTGAAACAGAAACAAATTCTGAATTACTTTGCAGTATAAGAAACACAAGTTATTTAAACCACTATGTATAGCATGGCATCGAAGCTAATAAAATTTTGCATTATTCATCACCATATACTTAGATGAAAAACCACAATCGAGATCGGCAAAGAAGAAAATCACCTTGGGCAGCTCAGCGGGGGGGGGGGGGAGCATCCTCGAAGGGGGAAAGCTGCTCCTGCAGTGCCACGGGGGGTGTAACCTCAAACGGGGCGTTGACCATCTCAGTAGTGGCCGTGAGCGTATTTGTGGTCAGCTTGGTGGCTGCCTCCATCTTCTTGGAGCTCTCTGTCTCGTGGGGATCAGCCTCCTGCGTCTGCTCCAATATCGGCAGATCTTTGCCTGGTTCTCCTTGGTCCATCATGAAACTGACGAATACTAGGAGACCACTAAAAGGAAAACACAATCGCAATGACAATGAAACAAAAAAGAGAGTGAGGATCGGTTACTGCTTTGCAAAAGTTCTTTTTTTTTCTCTGAACAAAAATATACCAACATCACGGATCCGCTTACCTTCCCTTTGTTGGGAGAGAAGACTAGTGGCAGATGCGAGTGTTGCCTTTCTTGAAGATGGTGAGGGAGAAGGGGATTCAGCGAAGAGTGAAATGATGGTTGCTTCGTCTGAGGGAGTCCTGGATTAGGGGGTGTCCGGACAGCCGGACTATATCCTTTGGCCGGACTATTGGACTATGAAGATACATGATTGAAGACTTCGTCCCGTGTCTGGATGGGACTCTTCCTTGGCGTGGAAGGCAAGCTTGGCAATACGGATATGTAGATCTCCTCCCTTGTAACCGACTTTGTGTAACCCTAGCCCCCTCCGGTGTCTATATAAACCGAAGGGTTTAGTCCGTAGGACACCAACAATCATACCATAGGCTAGCTTCTAGGGTTTAGCCTCTACGATCTCGTGGTAGATCAACTCTTGTAATACTCATATCGTCAAGATCAATCAAGCAGGACGTAGGGTATTACCTCCATCGAGAGGGCCCGAACCTGGGTAAACATCGTGTCCCCCGCCTCCTGTTACCATCCGCCTTAGACGCACAGTTCGAGACCCCCTACCCGAGATCCACCGTTTTTGACACCGACATTGGTGCTTTCATTGAGAGTTCCACTGTGCCGTCACCGTAAGGCTTGATGGCTCCTTCGATCATTGGTAACGATGCGGTCCAAGGTGAGGTTTTCCTCCCCGGACAGATCTTTGTATTCGGCGGCTTCGCACTACGGGCCAACTCGCTTGGCCATGTGGAGCAGATCGAGAGCTATGCCCCTGGGCACCAGGTCCGGTTCAGAAACTTGAATTACATTGCCGATATCCGCGGAGACTTGATCTTCGACGGATTCGAGCCCATGTCAGGTGCGCCACATGATCACGACGAGCATGATTTAGCTCTGCCGTCGGACAGTGTTTGGGAGATCACACCTGCAACTACTCCGGCCCTCAATCCGGAGCAAATTGCGCCATCCGAGGACGGGTGGATAGACCCCACCATGGAGGCCGCACTCTTAGTGGCGATAGAACCGGATACTGACTTCACCCCTTACGAGAGCCATGTTACCGAACCATTTGATTTGTCCCCGGCCACGGGCTCCGAACCGCCTGCATCTGTGCCCATCGAATCCGATTGGGCGCCGATCATGGAGTTTACCTCCACGGATATCTTTTAGCACTCGCCTTTCGGTGATGTGCTAAATTCATTAAGGTCCCTCTCTTTGTCAGGAGAACCTTGGCCGAACTATGTCCGGCTAAGATGGGATGCGGACGACGAAGAAATTCGCTGCCCACCCACCACCCACTTAGTAGCCTATGTCGACGATTTAACCGACATGCTCGATTTCGACTCCGAAGACATCGACGACATGTACGACGATGCAGCAGAGGAACATGAACCAATTCCCACAGGTCGCTGGACAGCCACTTCATCACATGACATATACATGGTGGATACATGCAAAGAAGGAAATGGCGACGAGATAGCGGAGGATGACCCCTCCAAGTAGCAACCCAAGCGCCGACGTCAGCGGCGCCACTCTAAGTCACGCCATAGCAAAAACAGCGATAACTGCGCAAGAGAAAATAACACTCCAGTCGACTCCAGAGGAAACGACGACCACATTGACCCAGCGGCAGATCACGATGAAACTGCAAATGGCGAACATAGTACGGATCCGATATTCGAACACGGCGACACCGAGGATAAAGCTCATCAACCTCTCTCCGGGGAGGAAAACAGTCCGAACGAAGATGCACACATCATCCCGGAAAGTCACTCGGAACAAGAGAACATCCGCAGAAGTCTTATTGCCATATCGAGTTGTCTGAAGAAGCAGAAGAAAAGGCTTAATGCCGCACAAAATACGCTCAACAGCAGGTGGAACAAAGTGCTCGACAACAAAGAAAAGTATGGTGGAAGTTACCACACAAAGAGCTATCCAAAGCGCAAGCTATTGCCTGAATTCGACGATGAGGCCGTAGAGCCCACACACCCGAAAAATAAAACGGCCAGCCGGCCGGATCAACCACCTTGTGGCCGTGATAGAGCGGCGGCCGCACATAAGTCAACACGTGATCTACGTGAGGACTTGCGCCAAAAATCTAGTATGACCAGATCCATCTGTGGATCTAGGAAGCGCGCTCCGGCACAAAATCAAAACCGAATACCACAACCATCCGAACGCCATGATACATCCAAATACAGGGGTGCCGCACACCCCCTATGTTTCACCGATGAGGTGCTGGACCGTGAATTTCCAGAAGGATTCAAACCAGTGAACATAGAGGCGTACGGCGGGACCACAGACGCTGGGGTCTGGATTGAGGACTTTATCCTCCATATCCATATGGCTCGCGGAGACGATCTCCACGCCATCAAGTACTTGGCCCTCAAGCTTAAAGGACCAGCTCGACACTGGTTGAAAAGCCTCCCTGAAAACTCAATTGGAAGTTGGGAGGAGCTCGAGGATGCTTTTTGGGCTAATTTTCAAGGGACCTATGTCCGACCTCCGGATGCAGACGATTTAAGTCATATAATTCAACAGCCCGGAGAGTCAGCCCGAAAGCTTTGGAATAGGTTTCTCACTAAGAAGAACCAAATCGTCGACTGCCCGAATGCCAAAGCCTTAACAACTTTCAAGCACATCGTCCGAGACGAATGGCTCGCCAGACACCTCGGCCAAGAAAAACCGAGAACAATGGCAGCCCTGACAAGCTTCATGACCCGCTTTTGCGCGGGCGAAGATAGCTGGTTAGCCCATAGTAGCACCAACGACCCAAGCACATCCGAAGTAAGGGATGGCAATGGAAAACCACGACGCAGTAAAAGCAAGCGTCGAAATAAAGAAGACAACCCAGATAATACGGCAGTAAACGCCGGATTCAGGGGCTCTCGACCAGGTCAGCAGAAAAAGCCTTTCAAAGGCAGCAGAGATGGACCGTCCAGCCTAAACAAGATTCTACACAAACTATGTCAGATCCATGGCACCCCTGATTAACCTGCAAATCACACCCACAAAGAATGCTGGGTCTTCAAGCAGCCCGGCAAGCTAAACGCTGAACACAAGGGGAGGGAGACAACAAGCGAAGACAAGGACGAACCTCGCCAGCAAAGCACTGAAGGACAGAAACAATTCCCACCAGAGGTTAAAACAGTAAACATGATCCACGTGACGAAGAGGAGAAGCAAACATGCACTCTGAGACTCACGCGCTGTAGAGCCCATCACCCCTAAGTTCAACCACTGTTGGCCTGCCCGATCACTTTTGATCGCAGGGATCACCCGACAAGCATCCGGCATGAAGGATTGGCTGCCTTGGTGTTAGACCCAATAATAAACGGATACCATCTCACACGAGTCCTTATGGACGGCGGCAGTGGCCTAAATCTGATATATCAGGACACAGTCCGCAAAATGGGGATAGACCCGGCAAAAATCAGCCACAGGAATACTACCTTCAAGGGAGTAATACCAGGCCTAGAGGCCCGCTGTACGGGCTCTCTATCACTAGAGGTTGTATTCGGTTCTCCCGACAACTACCGAAGCGAAAATTTAACCTTTGACACTGCTCCATTCCGAGGCGGCTATCAAGCACTACTCGGAAGAGCGGCTTTCGCTCGTTTTAATGCAGTACCGCATTACGCTTATCTCAAGCTTAAGATGCCCGGTCCACGTGGCACCGTTACAGTTAGTGGAAATATTGAGCGTTCTCTACGCGCGGAAGAACATGCGGCGGCTTTAACAGCCGAGCACTAGACGGCCTCACCAACCAGAATAAATGATAGGTCGTCAAGACCACGGACACGGTTAGACGAGTCCGGTGCATCACTAGATATACCTGAGATTAGTTTGATGGTTAAATCCTCATAGACGGTACCAGGGGCTTCCCTCGTGTAATCAGGGCTAGTTCGGCTCAACTTGACTTATCTTGAATTTTAATGGTTCATTGAGAATAACCAAAATTTTGGCACGACAAACTTTCACCTAAGTTTTTCTCTTTTACAGATGAAAATCATGTTGCACCCGTCCAAGACACGGCACAATGGGGACACATGCGCAGACGTGCAGCAGGGACCCGCTCAAAGGTTTCTTTTCAGATTAAGACCCTGCGTAAACCATTTTTACTCTCTCTTGTTGTTCACATCCTCCGGATACTTACTACAACTAAGAAGGATGCTGACGTTATTGGCGTTTTGCCACGTCAGAATATTGCACGTACCTGGACACTCGGGTTTTATTTTTAAGGGCATTGTTCAGCCCGGATGTTATAAATACCGAATACCTTAGGGAGTGTTCGGCGTCGCGAGTTTGGCCTTATATGCATCAGCTCCGAATCATGTCTTTGGTTAAATGTTGGGTTTGCCCAGCTCCCATGTTTTGCTACCTTACGTTCCGCTCTATCGGCTAAGGCGGCACCAGGAGAACTACTGCGATTGTGCCCTGGTTCATCCGGATGAGCACCACAGTAGAGAAAGCCGAAAACTAATTGTCATGATAAAGCGCGAGACTGGTCAACCACTCGATGACTTAGCGGAATCTTCAAGATTCCTCCGCATTAACGAAGGGCCGTTTCCCGGTCACGTACGTACGCGCACCGTATTCGGACGAGCGCGGAGGTACCAGGGGCTATATAGTAGCCCCACCATCAAACTCCTATGGCTAAGTGAAAGTGTTAAAGCAATATAGTCCGATTGCCTTGTTCGCTGCGCTACCACCTCCTTAATGGACCAAGATGTTGGATCAAGTGTGAATACGCGTTTTTGCGAACACCCCCGCATTATATGCGTGGGGGCTGAAGCCGACGACTGCAAACTTTCAGGTTATATACATATATACATAAACGGCCGCACAGGAGGCATCATAATACTTTCAGGCAAAAGTATAAACACAACCTTTATAACTCAATAAAACATTGTTTTTACAATGGGAATACATGTCACTAGAACATAATATTCTTCGAGCACTGAGCCTCTATTGAACGAGCGCCTTCAAGGACTTCTTCAAAGTAGTGCTCGGCAGGTACCCGGCCTACGGCCGAACTCTGGGTTGCAATAGCGGTGGCCTCCATCTCTGCCCAGTATGTCTTGACACGGGCAAGTGCCATACGTGCACCCTCTATGCACGCCGACCTCTTCATAGCATCGATGTGTGGCACAACACCAAGGAACTGTTGCACTAAACTAAAATAACTATTCGGCTTTGGCCCTTCCGGCCACAGATGATCCACAACAGACCTCATGGCTAGCCCGGACAACCTATGGAGCTCGGCCCACTCGGTCATTCGCTCATTCAACAACAGCGGACGCATGGGAACATGGAACTGTGACCAGAATAGCCTTTCCACTTCACAATCTTTTTGATCTTTGAAGTACTCGGCCGCATCAGCAACACTGGCTACCAAATCCACGTATGCGTCTGCAGAACTCCATAGTTGATCAAGAGGGGCATACATCGGATCTCCGAACTTCGTCCACAACAAAAATGGCTTCCCAGCCGTGATATCCCCAGCTTGACGCAGCTCCTCCTTCGCCGCTCTGATTTTAGAGCGGGCTTCCTTGGCTGCTACCATGGCCTTCTCCAGGTCTGCCGCCTTCACCCGGCTTTCTTTTTCAAGAAGCTGGTAACGGTCGGCGGCATCTTTCAACTCAATGGCCATCTTGGCTATTCTTTCCTTGCTTTGGCAATGCGCAGCCTGTTCGGGCCTCAGCTCTTCGACCACCTTTAGAGCGGCCGCATCACTATTCATGGCCTGTTCCTTGGCTCGGGCAAGTTCCGCCCGAAGGGTCTCCACAGTGGCGGCTCCATCTGCAGTCACAACATATTAAAGATACTAGCATCATGCTCCTCTTACTATGTGTTGATCACCAGAGAAATCACATACCCTGTGCCTCATTGAGCCGCTTGTTGACAAGCACGATGTCGGCATCTGCCGCATCAAGTTGCCACTTTAGCTCGGCAAACTCACCAGTCCGGCTAGCCACTGGACCTTCAGCCATCTGCACATAAAGGCAACCTGATTATTCCTGGAACTATGATCCTCTGTTTGCCGCCGTTCTTGATGGCAGCCTGAGTCTCAGGAGCTATTATATGCATAGGGCACACCTAACGTGTGCGGTACTGTAAAAAGCATACACTATTCCACGTACCTCAATGCCTTTCAGCAGACTCATGAAAGCTTCATCTCAATCACCATACCCATTAGCGTACGATGCGCTTCTGGGATGGCCGCTTGCTCCAAAAGATCCTTCAGTGCATCTAATCGCACACCCGACGGTTCCAGACTCTTTTTGTTGATCTCTTTAGGAGTCGAATACTGAGGACTTCGGGTGGCCGAAGGATTACCCTATGGCCTTGGTGGATCAGGAGAAACCCTCCGTGACGACACTTCAGGGTCGCCTGCCTCATGAGGCGGGGTGGCATGGGGAGGTGTTTCGCTCTACATCATCTCTAGAAGAAGATCCCCTGAAGACGAACTCTGTTGAGAAGGGCTACGATCCGAACTACAAGATATATGCTTCAGTTATTGTCTTCAGAAGTAATGTAGGATATTTTTACTATTAAGTACTTTTTACTTACAGCTTGGTAGAGGGATTATCCCCTTGCGAGCACTGTGCGGCAAGAGTACCCTCCGAGGCAGGACCCTCTGGCGAAGATTTCTTCCCCCGTTTAGAAACTTTTATTTCCGGGTCTTCAGAGGTGGTCCTCTTCCTTCCTTGGGGAGAGGGAATTTCAGATTCTTCTTCCTGGTTATCCTCCTTCGCGGAGGCGCTAATTCCCCCGGTTTGGATGAATAATGAGTGACGCCTATTTTCAGCCTCTTTATTCCCCCCTTTATCTTCCCCTGAGGGTGCCTGATAAGGCGCCGGCTCGAGCATTCTGGCTAGTATTGGATTAGCCGAGCCTTCAGGAAGGGGGGCTGAACACCTGATCATCTTCAACTTTGTTACCCAGTCCTGGTCAAGGAGCGACTTTTCAGAATGATGTTATGATAAATAAAAAGACAACATGTTCAACCACGGAATTACTTACTTGGGTATCTGGGCGATTACAGCTCAGACCCGCATCCTCGATGGTGTCCGGACACTTTATTTGTGGTCCGAAGAACAATTTGTACATCTCTTCGAGCGTCATGCCGAGGAAGTGCTGAATAGTTCGTGGTCCTTCCGGGTTGAATTCCCACATATGGAGGTGTTGACGTTTGCAAGGCGGGACTCGACGAACTAGCAGGACTTGCATTACCGTGACCAGGCTGACATCTCTCTCAAGGAGATCTCGGATGCGACTTTGCAATATCGGCACATCATTTACTGGCCCCAAGTTCATCCCCTTGTTGATCCATGATGTCAGTTGTGGTGGGGGGCCCGAGCGAAAGGCAGGGGCGGCTACCCACTTGGTACTTCGGGGAGCTGTGATATAAAACCACTCCCGTTGCCATATATCGGACACCTCTGGGAAGGAACCCTCTGGCCATGGAACATCAGCACTTTTGCTTATTACGGCACCTCCGCACTCTGCATGTCGCCCCTCGATCATCTTCGGCTTCACATTGGAAGTCTTGAGCCACAGGCCGAAGTGTGGGGTAATGTGGAGGAAGGCCTCACACACGACGATGAACGGCGAGATGTGAAGGAGGGAATCCGGGGCCAGGTCATGGAAAGCCAGCCCATAATAGAACATGAGCCCCCTAACAAAGGGATCCAGAGCGAGGCCTAGCCCTCGGAGGAAGTGATAGATGAATACAACGCTCTCGCCGGGTTTGGGAGTGGGAATGACCTGCCCTCGAGCAGGCAGCCTGTGCGAGATTTCGAGGGTCAAATACCTGGCCTCTCTTAGCTTCTTGATGTCTTCCTCTGTGACAGAGGAAGGCATCCACCAACCTTGGAGGTTGGATCCGGACATGGTTGAAGGTCTGAAGCGCCTGACCTGAGCCTTGGGTGCTGGAACTCGAGGAGGGGGAAGGATTCGATTGAGCACGAGAGGGAAAAAAGGACATGCCTTGGCCTTTTTATAAAGAGGGTGAATATCAAGCGTCCTCCTCGTGGCCGTTTGGGACTTGCCTAAAATCGAGGAGTCATACCAACGGGCATGATTGGGTTACCCACGTCCGTATTAATGAGAATCCCGTAATAAGGGGGACACGATCTCTGCTTCGACAAGACGTGTCAAGAAAACCGCCTCGCGATATGCGCAGTGCTGGTTCAGAAAACTGGTTCGAATAATGACCGGGCCATGGCATGATGTCATGTTGCTAAACGTGTAAGCAGATTAGATTTGTGGAAATATTATTCTCTCTACGGTGGTATGTGGAACTGGTTTTGCAGAGCCGGACACTATCCTTGTGTTCAAAATCTTCTATGGAGTATTCAGAGGAGGAACCCGCCTTGCAATGCCGAAGACAAATCTGCGCGCCGGACTCATCGTCATTGAAGCCTGGTTCAGGGGCTACTGAGGGAGTCCTGGATTAGGGGGTCTCCGGATAGCTGGACTATATCCTTTGGCCGGACTGTTGGACTATGAAGATACATGATTGAAGACTTCATCCCGTGTCCAGATGGGACTCTCCTTGGCGTGGAAGGCAAGCTTGGGAATACGGATATGTAGATCTCCATCCATGTAACCGACTTTGTGTACCCTAGCCCCCTCCGGTGTCTATATAAACTGGAGGGTTTAGTCCGTAGGACAACAACAATCATACCATAGGCTAGCTTCTAGGGTTTAGCCTCTACGGTCTCGTGGTAGATCAACTCTTGTAATACTCATATCATCAAGATCAATCAAGCAGAACGTAGGGTATTACCTCCATTGAGAGGGCCCGAACCTGGGTAAATATCGTGTCCCCCGCCTCCTGTTACCATCCGCCTTAGACGCATAGTTCGGGACCCCTACCCAAGATCCTCCGGTTTTAACACCGACATCGTCCATCAAACTTAGACTGTGGGGAGGTGGGGTTTTGTGATACGACGGCTCGTTATTGCCGCGCTACGACCGGGGTGACTCTCCGCCTGCATACTGCCTTCTAATTTGGTGGATGGCATTTGGGCCTGCGCACTGCATGGCTCGCATGTCGGTGAACAAAAGTATAACGGCATTCAGTAGAGGGAGACGTTTCGATGACCTAGGAGGAGCTAGAAGCGGTATTGTATCCACTATACTAGTAGTAATTGTTTTTCTGGGTAGCTATAGAGTGTCTCCACTTTACTAGTAGTAATTGTTTCTCTGGGCCCAAGAAAAAACAACCCATCCACCGTAGTAAATATTAAAATCAAATTCAAAAGTCCATATATTTACTGAATGAGAGGCGCTACCCACACCCAGCACACCGGCCCCCAAAGAAACCTAGGTGTTCTTCTTCCTCCTCACTCACACCCACCTCACGTCAGCTCGCTCCACTCGTACCCCCAAATTCCTCACCTCACTCCTATAGAAAACCCCAGCTCCCCTTCTTCCTCACTACTATAGAAAAACCCCAGCTCCCCTTCTTCTTCACTCGCACTACAACTAGGCTCATCATTCGTTACTCTGCTCAAATCCGTGAGCGCGACGCGACGCCCTTGAGGAAAATGGAGTCGGCTGACCCCAGCGCCAAGAAGATGAGGCTCCCGCCAGCGTCGACGCCTGTTGTAGATCCCGCACCCGGCAGCGCAGGGAGAAGCGGCGACCCCACCCCCACCGGATCCCAGGAACCCATAGAATCTCAGGTGGACCACATCAGCGATCTCCCGGACGCCATCCTTGGTGTGATCATCTCGCTTCTCCCCACCAAGGATTGCTACCGCACCCAAGTCTTCTCAATTCGGTGGCGCCCTCTATGGCGCGCCGTGCCCCTTAATCACAAATGTCGTCAGCTATCTCTCTTCAATGGTTTTAAAATCCCCAGAGCCATCATCTCCTCCCACCAAGGCTCCGTTCAAAGCCTCTGCATCCCGTCATGCTACCTTAGCAAGCATACCATGCCCTACACGCTGGACACCTGGCTGAAATCCCCTAAATTCACAGAACTATAGCTGCTTGAGTTCTACTATTCCCCTGGAAATCACCTACCAGATACCGAACGCCATCTACCTGTGCCCTCAGCACCGATGTCCATCTCACGGTTTTTCTCCTCTCTCAACACCGCCACCTTTGCGCTGTGCGACCTACCAGACAATCTGGTACTAAACCTTCGACTCCCATTTCTGAAGAAACTTTTACTTGTGCGGGTTCGTATATCGAAGGCCTCATTGCACAACATCATCCACTCCAGTTTCCCTACCCTGGAGTGCTTGGTGCTTGTTTTCACAGTTAGAATCGGTTGTCTCCAAATAAAGTCGCCTAACCTTGTAAGAATTGGAATTTGTTTTGACGGAAGGCAGCTCATCATCCAAGATGCCCCTTCACTTCAAAGGTTGATCATTGATTCTAGTTATTCGCCGTTGCAAATAACCATCCTCTCTGCGCCTAAACTGGAGACCTTGGGTGTAATACATGATCTCTGTGCTCATTTCAATATGGTGTTTGGCTCCACATTTCTTCAGGTACTTTACATTATCATCTACACTTGTAACCATAAGCTGCATTTTAAATTTCTGCGCATAAGTTATATGTCATCTTGGAGTACACATTTTGTACTAATATTATGTTCTATGCTCAATGAAGAGTTTCTCCATGGATGGCCTATCAATGGTGCTGGATTCTATCAAGATCATATATATCCAAATGAATAGTTTTGATCTGAACAAGATTATTGGCTTGCTGCAATGCTTTCCATGTCTGGAGAAGTTGTATATAAAGGTGATAATTTCACGCACATTGGAAGCCCTCATATAGTGTACTAGAATTAACCGTTCAACTGTTGCTCTTTCAACACTCCTTTTTTTAGACGTTAATTGTTTTCAATCTTCATGTCTATTGAGGCAACAGGATGGGGTAACAAAGTTATAACCAATTGGTGGATTCGTAAGCATCGGGATTTGCTCACTTCTCATGAGATTCGATTGAAGACAATAACGCTAGAACGATATGTAGCCAACCATGCAAATACTAGATTTGTCACATTCTTCCTGTTGAATGCGAGGTTACCATTGTCCATCAGGCTTAAGTTTATCAGCAGCATGGTTTTGACGGATGGGTATGTGGAAGAGCAAAAAAAGGAGTTTCAGGTGGGAAAAAGAGCTTCTGAACATGCTGGGCTTCTATTTACAACATATTGTGGTCATAATCCAGTAAATTTTACGACCCAGGATGTTCATTCTATGGACCTGACCGATCCATTTGACTGTGACTGCCAAAAATAGTGCTGGAGTTAGATGTTGTTGCCCTTTTCAACCTGTTTTTTTGTAAACCCGATGAACAATTAACCCTCGTGCTTTTGTACAGTTTGTAAGCTGGAGTTAGATGTTCTTGCCCTTTTCAACTCGGCTGTGACTGTCATATTTTCTTTGAAGCAAGGCAAATGGCTTGCCAGTCATTTAATTTAGAGTGAAATATTGTAACAACTAACAAATCCCTACCAAAGGAAATAACATCACTCTCGCCGGCTGCTTGAGCTCACTGTGCATTACAGAAGCCAAGTGATTAGCCCCCCACCAGCAGCCACAAACTTATTTCCAACTACCACATCAAATGGGATGTAAATTTTAATAGGAAGGGCTGCATGACCGTGACAGATTTGGATTCTGACATTTGGGACCCGCGAGGAAATAGCCTATCCAAGGTGGTGTCGACTTACTAGCCAGTCAACAAACGATTCTGCCTACCAGCCGTTGGATTGACATCCAACATCTGTCGTGTATCTTCTATCTCCTGTCTTCTTCTTTCTCCAGCCACCCAAACCAAACCACCCTGTCGGCTCCGCCTGCTCGGCTGCGCCTCCGCCGCCCTACCGTACGTACCCTCCAACGCTGGCCAATCCCTCCCTTTATTCCCCCACACGTCCTGTTATTCTCCGGCGACGTCAGCCCCAACACGCACCCGCACCCGAACCAGTCAACCCTCGTACTCCCCTCTGCATGCGACTGGACCGACGCATCTTCCACGGCTCCTGTTCGTTCCATCCGAGGCCTCGCCGTCGTCCTCCGCCTTGCGGCCTTGGTTCGCTCGCCATGCACGGTGCGCCGCCCTCTTGCGTTGTCAACGTCGTCAACAACCGAGAGGAACAAGGAGATGACTGTACGTGGAGAGGATGACAGTAGGGACCCATCAGCGTCATGGCAGTACGCAAGCAAGTGCCTCTATATTACAAGCCCAAAAATATGGTACCTCCTAATGGTTGGACATCTGGGGCTCACGCCATTGTCAACGTAATCAATAAACGAGAGAATTACACTACGAGCGGCTGACACCAGGGACCCAGCAGGTCGGGCAGTTTTTTTAGGAACAAGCAGTTGTTATTTATACTAGTTTTAGTGACGGATCAGGGTAAAAACAGGGCTGTGCGGGGGCTGTGGCCCGTCTAGCCAGGGTTTTATTTATGTTTAACACATCATGAGCCCAGTTGTTTTTTCTTGCTGAAAATGGCTAGCCCAGTTCTGTTTTTTTAAGAAATACCCAAATGAGGCCTACTTGCTTTATCAGCCCTGCTGGGCTGCAAATCTTTCAAGACGAGGAGAGTTTCATTCGGTTTACCCAGAAATGGGCTGTACATTTTGTTGGGGAACGTAGTAATTTCAAAAAAAATCCTACGCACTCGCAAGATCATGGTGATGCATAACAACGAGAGAGGACAGTATCATCCATGTACCCTCGTAGACTATAAGCGGAAGCGTTATGAGAACGCGGTTGATGTAGTCGTACGTCTTCACGATCCGACCGATCCAAGTACCGAAGTACGGCACCTCCGATTTCAGCACACGTTCAGCTCGATGACGTCCCACGAACTCCTATCCAGCAGAGCTTCACAAGAGAGTTCCGTCAGCACGACATCGTGATGACGGTGATGATGTTGCTACCGACGTAGGGCTTCTCCTAAGCACCGCTATGATATGATCGAGGTGGATTATGCTGGAGGGGGGCACCGCACACGACTTGGAACAAACAACTTGTGTGTCCTAGGGTGCCCCTCCCTCGTATATAAAGGAGTGGAGGAGGGGGAGGGTCAGCTCTCTACTATGGCGCGCCCTGGGGAGTCCTACTCCCACCTGGAGTAGGATTGCCCCCCCTTCCAGATAGTAGGAGTAGGAGAGAAGGAAAGGGAAAACAGAAGAGAAGGAAGGAGGGGGCGCAGCCCCTCCCCCTAGTCCAATTCATACTAGGCCTTGGGGGGCGCGCATCCCCTCTCTCTCTTTCCCCTAAAGCCCAATAAGGCCCATATACTCCCCGACGAATTCCCGTAACTCTCCGGTACTTCGAAAAATACCCGAATCACTTGGAACCTTTCCGATGTCCGAATATAGTCGTCCAATATATCGATCTTTATGTCTCGACCATTTCGAGACTCCTCATCATGTCCCCGGTCTCATCTGGGACCCCGAACTACCTTCGGTACATCAAAACACATAAACTCATATTACCGATCGTCACCGAACGTTAAGAGTGCGGACCCTACGGGTTCGAGAACTATGTAGACATGACCGAGACACGTCTCCGGTCAATAACCAATAGCGTAACCTGGATGCTCATATTGGCTCCTACATATTCTACGAAGATCTTTATCGGTAAAACCACATAACAACATACATTATTCCCTTTGTCATCGGTATGTTACTTGCCCGAGATTCGATCGTCGGTATCTCAATAACTAGTTCAATCTCGTTACCGGCAAGTCTCTTTAATCATTCTGTAATACATCATACCGCAACTAACTCATTAGTTACAATGCTTGCAAGGCTTATAGTGATGTGCATTACCGAGAGGGCCTAGAGATACCTCTCCGACAATCGGAGTGACAAATCCTAATCTCGATCTATGCCAACTCAACAAGTACCATCGGAGGCACTTGTAGATCACCTTTATAATCACCCAGTTACGTTGTGACGTTTGGTAGCACACAAAGTGTTCCTCCGGTAACCGCGAGTTGCATAATCTCATAGTCATAGGAACATGTATAAGTCATGAAGAAAGCAATAACAGTAAACTAAAACAATCAAGTGCTAAGCTAATTTAATGGGTCAAGTCAATCACATCATTCTCTAATGATGTGATCCCATTAATCAAATGACAACTCATGTCTATGGCTAGGAAACTTAACCATCTTTGATTCAACGAGCTAGTCAAGTAGAGGCATACTAGTGACACTCTGTTTGTCTATGTATTCACACATGTACTAAGTTTCTGGTTAATACAATTCTAGCATGAATAATAAACATTTATCATGATATAAGGAAATAAATAATAACTTTATTATTGCCTCTAGGGCATATTTCCTTCAGTCTCCCACTTGCACTAGAGTCAATAATCTAGTCCACATCTTTATGTGATTAGTTCACATCTCCATGTGACTAATACCCAAAGGGTTTACTAGAGTCAATAATCTAGTTCACATCGCTATGTGATTAACACCCAAAGAGTGATCATGTTTTGCTTGTGAGAGAAGTTTACCCTACGGGTCTGCAACATTCAGATCCGTATGTATTTCGTAAATCTATATGTTTACAATGCTCTGCACGGAGCTACTCTAGCTAATTACTCATGTCGGTGTCAAAACCGGCGGATCTCGGGTAGGGGTCCCGAACTGTGCGTCTAAGGCGGATGGTAATAGGAGGCAGGGGACACGATGTTTACCCAGGTTCGGGCCCTCTTTATGGAGGTAATACCCTACGTCCTGCTTGATTGTTCTTGATGATATGAGTATTACAAGAGTCGATCTACGACAAGATCATAGAGGCTAAACCCTAGAAGCTAGCCTATGGTATGATTGTATGTTGCCCTATGGACTAAAACCCTCCGGTTTATATAGACACCGGAGGGGGCTAGGGTTACCCAAGGTCGGTTACAAAGGAGGAGATATACATATCCGTATTGCCTAGCTTGCCTTCCAGGCCAAGTAAAGTCCCATCCGGATACTAGACGAAGTCTTCAATCTTGTATCTTCATAGTCCAACAGTCCGGCCAAAGGATATAGTCCGGCTGTCCGGAGACCCCCTAATCCAGAACTCCCTCAGTAGCCCCCGAACCAGGCTTCAATGACGCTGAGTCCAGCGCGCAGTATTGTCTTCGGCATTGCAAGGTGGGTTCTTCTCCAAATCTTGAATGTTTGTTAAGTAGTGTCCGACCCCATAAATGTTGGACTTCTTGGCTTCTGTGCTCAATAAGGGATATCTTCCACGCATCGAACGAATACGAGGAGCCAGGGCGTTTTTACATTCACCCCCTAGCCAGGTAAATAAATTGTCTATTAAAGGGATGGGGATTCTTAGATCCAATCCATACCATCCTCCCACGGCGAGAATCCATCGGAGTGCGCTTCGGAAAAATCCACTCCAACATGGCCGACCACCGCAACTCCTCCTCCCGCCCCCGTAGCCCTAAGCCCGGTGATTGGGAGAGGTGTTCCGTCCCACACAGTTGATTAGTAGAACTACAGACTCAGGGATTTCTCCCTCCAGCGTATATGGTCCCTGTGCGAGCCAGGCTCGCCACCTATAATGGCGGGGAGCAAGCGGAGAGCTTCCTCAGTCCCTCTAAAGGGGAGCGGCTATGCCTTGTTCCTTACTTACTAAGGGGACTCGTATTTCCAATTCATCCGTTCCTCCGCGAGCTCCTGGAGTTTTACGGCCTCCAACTGCATAATTTCACCCCTGCATCCATATTACACATCGCCGAATACGTTGCCCTTTGCGAGCTATTTCTGGGCTGCAAGGCTCATTTCAAGCTGTTGAAAAGGTTATTTTGCCTTATGCCCCGCATACAGAAGGGGTCACTTTATCGAGTGGGTGGAGCCGAAATATGGCGCATCGCCGAAACCGGATACCTGTCCGGTACTCCGAAGAAGACGTCCGAAGACTGGCCTTCGGAGTGGTTTTATATGGACAACGTCCCCCTTCCAAACCCTGTTCGGCGGGGTCTTCCTGAGTTCAACAATGCTCCTCTGAAGAAACACCGAAGCTGGCACCCACAGAGCCCCCAGGAGGAAGACAACGGAGAAGTCCTTTACCCAATGAACCGGATTAAAGCGCTGGCTCAATCAAGATTGAAAATAATCGAGGTTATGTCAATATGCATAATGCGGGGAGTGCAGCCACTTCAATATCGAGGGCACCCCCTGTGGTGTTTTAACGGGGAAGATGATGCCACCCGTTGCGGGTGTAAGGGACCGGACTCTGCTGCTGCTTTAGCAAAAATTTTGTCCGAGTTGTTCAAGGGAGAGGAAGAGGAGTTCATCCATACCAAGCCACGGGATGGATTCTCCATGTACAACCCTCCAAGCTGGGTGAGTTCTACCTCTTTACTCCCATTCTTCCCGCATTTTTTGTCGTAGGTACTCACCTTGCCATTTTACGGCAGGAACTGCGAAAAGCTGTAAGGGAGGTCAACAGCCCATCTCCACAACAAGAGGACCCTGGCCGGGCCCTCGGTCCCGGAATCAAAGAGGATCCGGACATATTCATGGAGCTAATAGACATGCAATTCTATCAATTGAGCTGCGATGACGCCATGGTGGCCATAACAGCCGACTATCCCGGACTGCTCCCTGCATCGCACGTAAGGAAAACCAAAATCCCAACTCCAAAAATAGGATCCCCTTTTAGACACTTCACCTACCGTACACATATGGTGTTTTACAGGGAAGGCATTCAGGACGCCGTGCAGAACCCGCAGCAACTCGCCAACAAGAGGCACCGAAGCCGGGTATGCCAAAAAGGAAGGCGGTCAGGACGGAGACGCCATGATACATCTCCAACGTATCTATAATTTTTGATTGATCCATGCTATATTATCTACTGTTTTGGACTATATTGGGCTTTATTTTCCACTTTTATATTATTTTTGGGACTAACCTATTAACCGGAGGCCCAACCCAGAATTGTTGTTTTTTTGCCTATTTCAATATTTCGGAGAAACAGAATATCAAACGGAGTCCAAACGGAATGAAACCTTCGGGAACGTGATTTTCTCACCGAACGTGATCCAGGAGACTTGGACCCTACGCCAAGGCATCAGAGAGGAGGTCACGAGGGTGGGGGGGCACCCCCCTAGGGCGCCCCTTGCCTCGTGGGCCCCTTGGTGCTCCACCAACGCACTCCTTCCTCCTATATATACCTACGTACCCCCAAACGATCAGAACAGGAGCCAAAAACCTAATTCCACCGCCGCAACTTTCCGTATCCACGAGATCCCATCTTGGGACCTGTTCTGGAGCTCTGCCGGAGAGGGCCGCAATCACGGAGGGCTTCTACATCATCATAGCCTCTCCGATGAAGTGTGAGTAGTTTACCTTAGACCTTCGGGTCCATAGTTAGTAGCTAGATGGCTTCTTCTCTCTTTTTGGATCTCAATACAAAGTTCTCCCCCTCTCTTGTGGAGATCTATTCGATGTAATCTTCTTCTTTTTGCGGTGTGTTTGTTGAGACCGATGAATTGTGGGTTTATGATCAAGTCTATCTATGAATAATATTTGAATCTTCTCTGAATTCTTTTATGTATGATTGGTTATCTTTGCAAGTCTCTTCGAATTATCGGTTTGGTTTGGCCAACTAGATTGGTAGTTCTTGCCATGGGAGAAGTGCTTAGCTTTGGGTTCGATCTTGCGGTGTCCTTTCCCAGTGACAGAAGGTGCAGCAAGGCACGTATTGCATCGTTGCCATCGAGGATAACAAGATGGGGTTTATTTCATATTGCATGAATTTATCTCTCTACATCATGTCATCTTGCTTAAAGCGTTACTCTGTTTTTAACTTAATACTCTAGATGCAGAATCATTTCGGTCTACTTGTCACGGACGTGATGCATATATACATGATCATGCCTAGATATTCTCATAACTATGCTCAATTCTGTCAATTGCTCAACAGTAATTTGTTCACCCACCGTAGAATACTTATGCTCTTGAGAGAAGCCACTAGTGAAACCTATGGCCCCTGGGTCTATTCTCATCATATTAATCTCCATCACTTTAATCTTGCTTTACTTTTTACTTTGCCTTTACTTTTTACTTTGCATCTCTATACCAAAAATACCAAAAATATCATATCTATCAGATCTCACTCTTGTAAGTGACCGTGAAGAGATTGAAAACCCCTAATCGCGTTGGTTATGAGTAGCTATCGTTTTGTGCAGGTACGAGGGACTTGAGCGTGGCCTCCTACTGGATTGATACCTTGGTTCTCAAAAACTGAGGGAAATACTTACGCTACTCTGCTGCATCATCCATTCCTCTTCGGGGAAATCCAATGCAAGCTCAAGCGGTAGCAATAAGGATTTCTGGCGCCGTTGCTGGGGAGTCTACGCAAAAGTCAACATACCAAGTACCCATCACAATCCCTATCTCTCGCATTACATTATTTGCCATTTGCCTCTCGTTTTCCTCTCCCCCACTTCACCCTTGCCGTTTTATTCGCCCTCTCTCTCTCTATCCTCCCTCTCCTTTCTCGCTTGCCTTTTTGTTTGCTCGTGTGTTGGCTTGCTTGCTTGTCGCTATGTCTGAAATTGGGCAAGTTATCACCGATATGGGCGATAACAATGTCATAGAAAATTCTGATGCTCCGGCTGAAAAACCCCCTACCTACCATACAAAAAGATTTCGAATCGGTAGTGGTAATATTATTGGAAAAGGTTCAAGATTTCTTTACTTGTGCCGGTGCTTTGCCCTCTATGGGTGGTTCTATTATTTATAGAACTAGTAGTCTTGCAGACGCTATTGCCATGCTTATCGTTGAACTTGAAAGGCAATTTATGCATATGCACCCATCTATACAAAGAATTTTCCTAGAATTTTCTAATATCGAGCATTCTTCTGTTAAGCGTGCCACTACTATCTTTTTGGCTCATGAATTTAGATTTATAATAAAAGAAGCCAAATAAATCTTTGTGCACTATAGGGTGGACGCTGGTCGTCCTCCCATAGAATCTATCCTCTTCGATCAAGAAGAAATTATGCGCTTTCAATCCCTTGATTATGTTGCTTTTAATGAAAACCTTAGAAAAAAGGTGCCAATCAATATTTTAATTGATAGAATCTCTGAACTTAATGATGATTTGGCTATTCGAAATAACGAGCTAGGGTGCTCTCTTGAGTTTAGGCTCACAAGGTTCTGTCAAAAGAATGCTTATAATGATGAATTGGTTGTACAATACGAAGGGCCGAAAGAGGAATCTATACCTCCTAAAATTGATCTTGGGGACTTATGTCCTATGAAATTTAGCCCTTTTGATTACTTTTGCTTGCCTCAAAGAAAACTTGCTGCCGAACGTAGAGAATATGAAATGATTTTAACCGATCTATCTTATTACTACGACACTACCTAGATCTATCCTCGCTTTTATGCCTAGCTAGGGGCGTTAAACGATAGCGCTTGTTGGAGGCAACCCAATTTTATTTTTATTCCTTGCTTTTTGCTCCTGTTTAGTAATAAATAAATTACTTAGCCTCTTTTTTGGTTGTTTTTGTGTGTTTAATTAGTGTTTGTGCCAAGTAGAACCGTTGGAAAGACTTGGGGAAAGTCTTGTTGAACTTGCTGTAAAAAAACAGAAACTTTAGCGCTCACGAGAACTGCTGTAATTTTTATTTGGAGAGTGATATTTAGTTAATTCTTTTTGAATATGATTAATAGATAAATTCCTCACGTCCAGCAATTTATTTTAGAATTTTTGGGGTTCCAGATCTTGCGCTAGCTACAGATTACTACATACTGTTCTGTTTTTGACAGATTCTGTTTTTCGTGTGTTGTTTGCTTATTTTGATGAATCTATGGTTAGTAAAATAATTTATAATCCATAGAGAAGTTGGAGTACAGTAGGTTTAACACTAATATAAATAAAGAATGAGTTCATTACAGTACCTTGAAGTGGTATTTTGTTTTCTTTCACTAACAGAGCTCACGAGTTTTCTACTTTAAGTTTTGTGTTGTGAAGTTTTCAAGTTTTGGGTGAATTCTTTTGATGGATTATGGAACAAGGAGTGGCAAGAGCCTAAGCTTGGGGATGCCCATGGCACCCCCAATATAATCCAAGGACACCAAAAAGTCAAAGCTTGGGATGCCCCGGAAGGCATCCCCTCTTTCGTCCACTTCCATCGGTAATTTACTTGGAGCTATATTTTTATTCACCAACATGATATGTGTTTTGCTTGGAGCGTCTTATATTATTTGTGTCTTTGTGTTTTAGTATGCCACAATCATCCTTGCTGTACACACCTTTTGAGACAGCCATACATGAATTAAAATTTGATAGAATACTCTATGTGTTTCACTTATATCTTTTTGAGCTAAGTAGTTTTGCTCTATGTGCTTCACTTATATTTTTTGAGCGTTATAATTTTGCTCTATGTGCTTCACTTAGATCTTTTAGAGCATAGTGGTGGATTTGTTTTAAAGAAACTATTGATCTCTCATGCTTCACTTAAATTATTTTGAGATTCTCTTAATAGCATGTTAATTTGCTTAATAATAATATGCTTGGTATTCAAGATGTGTGAAACTTTCTTTTGAGTGTGTTGAATACTAAGAAAATATTGAAGCATGATAATTGTTTTGAGATATGGAGATGATAATATTAAAGTCATGCTAGTTGAGTAGTTGTGAATTTAAAGAATACTTGTGTTAAAGTTTGTGATTCCCGTAGCATGCACGTATGGTGAACCGTTATGTGATGAAGTCGGAGCATGATTTATTTATTGATTGTCTTCCTTATGAGTGGCGGTCAGGGACGAGCGATGGTCTTTTCCTACCAATCTATCCCCCTAGGAGCATGCGCATAATACTTTACTTTGATAACTTCTATATTTTTGCAATAAGTATATGAGTTCTTTATGACTAATGTTGAGTCCATGGATTATAAGCACTCTCACCCTTCCACATTTGCTAGCCTCTCTAATACCGCACACCTTTCGCCGGTATCATACACCCACCATATAACTTCCTCAAAACAGCCACCATACCTACCTATCATGGCATTTCCATAGCCATTCCGAGATATATTGCCATGCAACTTTCCACCGTTCCGTTTATCGTGACACATTCATGATTGTCATATTGCATATCCCGGTACACCGCCGGAGGCATTCATATAGAGTCATATTTTGTTCTAAGTATCGAGTTGTAATTGTTGAGTTGTAAGAAAAATAAAAGTGTGATGATCATCATTTTTTAGAGCATTGTCCCAAGTGAGGAAAGAATGATGGAGACTATGATTCCCCCATAAGTCGGGATGAGACTCCGGACGAAAAATAAATAAAAGAGGCCAAAGAAGCCCGAATAAAAAAGAGGCCAAAGAAGCCCAAATAAAAAAGAGGCCATAAAAAAAGAGAAAAGGCCCAAATAATAAAAAAATAAAAAATGAGAGAAAAAGAGAGAAGGGACAATGTAACTATCCTTTTACCACACTTGTGCTTCAAAGTAGCACCATGATCTTCATAGTAGAGAGTCTCTCATGTTATCACTCTCATATACTAGTGGGAATCTTTCATTATAGAACTTGGCTTGTATATTCCAATGATGGGCTTCCTCAAATTGCCCTAGGTCTTCATGAGCAAGCAAGTTGGATGCACACCCACTTAGTTTCTTTTTGAGCTTTCATATACTTATAGCTCTAGTGCATCCGTTGCATGGCAATCCCTACTCACTCACATTAATATCTATTGATGGGCATCTCCATAGCCCGTTGATGCGGCTAGTTGATGTGAGACTATATTCTCCTTTGTTTCTTCTCCACAACCACCATTCTCTTCCACTTATAGTGCTATATCCATGGCTCACGCTCATGTATTGCGTGAAGATTGAAAAAGTTTTGAAAAAGTTAGAGTATGAAACAATTGCTTGGCTTATAATCAGGGTTGTGCATGATTTAAATACTTTGTGTGGTGAAGATAGAGCATAGCCAGACTATATGATTTTTTAGGGATAACTTTCTTTGGCCATGATATTTTGAGAAGACATAATTTCTTTGTTAGTATGCTTGAAGTAATATTATTTTTATGTCAATATAAACTTTTGTCTTGAATCTTTCGAATCTGAATATTCATATCACAATTAAGAAGATTGGCATTGAAATTATGCCAAGTAGCACTCCGCATCATAAATTCTCTTTTTAACATTTACCTACTCGAGGACGAGCAGGAATTAAGCTTGGGGATGCCTGATACGTCTCCAACGTATCTATAATTTTTGATTGCTCCATGCTATATTATCTACTGTTTTGGACTATATTGGGCTTTATTTTCCACTTTTATATTATTTTTTGGGACTAACCTATTAACTAGCGGCCCGGCCCAGAATTGTTGTTTTTTTGCCTATTTCAGTATTTCGGAGAAACGGAATATCAAATGGAGTCCAAACGGAATGAAACCTTCGGGAACGTGATTTTCTCATCAAACGTGATCTAGGAGACTTGGACCCTATGCCAAGGCATCAGAGAGGCGGTCACGAGGGTGGGGGGCGCGCCCCCCTAGGGCGCGCCCCCTGCCTTGTGGGCCCCTCGGTGCTCCACCGACGCACTCTTTCCTCCTATATGTACCTCTGTACCCCCAAACGATCAGAACATGAGCCAAAAACCTAATTCCACCGCCGCAACATTCTGTATCCATGAGATCCCATCTTGGGGCCTATTCCGGAGCTCCTCTGGAGAGGGTCGTCATCACGAAGGGTTTCTACATCATCATAGCCTCTCCGATGAAGTGTGAGTAGTTTACCTCAGACCTTCGGGTCCATAGTTAGTAGCTAGATGGCTTCTTCTCTCTTTTTGGATCTCAATACAAAGTTCTCCACCTCTCTTGTGGATATCTATTCGATGTAATCTTCTTCTTATTGCGGTGTGTTTGTTGAGACCGATGAATTGTGGGTTTATGATCAAGTCTATCTATGAGTAATATTTGAATCTTCTCTGAATTCTTTATGTATGTTTGGTTATCTTTGCAAGTCTCTTCAAATTATCCGTTTGGCTTGGCCAACTAGATTGGTAGTTCTTGCCATGGGAGAAGTTCTTAGCTTTGGGTTTGATCTTGCGGTGTCCTTTCCCAGTGACAGAAGGGGCAGCAAGGCACGTATTGCATCGTTGCCATCGAGGATAACAAGATGGGGTTTATTTCGTATTGCATGAATTTATCTCTCTACATCATGCCATCTTGCTTAAAGCATTACTCTGTTTTTAACTTAATACTCTAGATGCATGTTGGATAGCGGTCGATGAGTGGAGTAATAGTAGTAGATGCAGAATCGTTTCGGTCTACTTGTCACGGACGTGATGCCTATATACATGGTCATGCCTAGATATTCTCATAAGTATGCTCAATTCTGTCAATTGCTCAACAGTAATTTGTTCACCCACCGCAGAATACTTATGCTCTTGAGAGAAGCCACTAGTGAAACCTATGGCCCCCAGGTCTATTCTCATCATATTAATCTCCATCACTTTCATCTTGCTTTACTTTTTACTTTGCATCTCTATACCAAAAATACCAAAAATATCATATCTATGAGATCTCACTCTCGTAAGTGACCGAGAAGGGATTGAAAACCCCTAATCGCGTTGGTTATGAGTAGCTATTGTTTTGTGCAGGTACAAGGGACTTGAGCGTGGCCTCCTACTGGATTGATACCTTGGTTCTCAAAAACTGAGGGAAATACTTACGCTACTCTGCTGCATCATCCCTTCCTCTTCAGGGAAATCCAACGCAAGCTCAAGAGGTAGCACGCCGGCACAGAGGTATGACACAAAACCTTGCTCCGTGGTTGTCGTCTTTCTCAAAATGCAATGACGTCCATGCTTCTTTAATAGAAAAAATGCTCGCCGGAGTATATCCGGAGAGGCTGCCGATCACGCGTCCACCAGTCGGCCTCCAGGGCCGGACATAGAGGCGGAAGCCAACATGGGGCGGACGCCGGATGCTCCTCCTACAGAGGATGCGGATAGATTATCCGCTACAAATTCAGAAGTGGAGAGCGCCATGAATCATAGGCATCGCCAGGCCGTACTCCATGACGCTTGCTTCTCACTAGAGGCATTTGATGCCTTCAATTCTGGAGACGCGTACCTCCGTGCTGCTCAAAATGGTCTAGCCAGAGCCATGGACCAGTATGTAAGGGATATACGGATAAGCAAATCTGACGATTATATGTATCAGTAGCCCCTGAGACTTGAAACAGTTGACACAACTGATTTAAGGATCATTATTTGTGCAGGTTCTTACGAAGAAGAATTCCCAACTGTCTCAAGAGCTGGACGAGTGCAAGGCCCAGCTGGAAGCCGCTATTGCCACATTGAAGGAGTCCAAAAAGGGCCCCCCTGGTAACTTTTTTGTCTATTGCAAAGAATATCGGTACCAGGTAGTATGCGGCATGTATGCACACCTAACAATAGATGTTGCAGGTGGCCCCGGAGTGAATCTGGAGGCCGTGGAGGCGGATACGGCACATGATGATTGACAGCGAAATGCTGGCGAGCGCGTGCTGACGCGAGTCAGGCAGGAGAAAAATGATCTCCAAGATGCCAATATCCGGCTGGGCGTGGAACTGAAGGATGTTCGAGCCCAGCTTGCGGACTCCGTGAAGGAGAATAAACGGCTTCAGCGCGTAGTAAGTGCTTGAACAAACTTTTTAAAGGAGTTCGGTGGAGAAGCCTGCTGACAGCGTTATGTCTGCAGGTATGCTGATGGGTCATGCCGTGGAGGAGATGCCCGGGTCTTCGGGTGATCTTCTACCAGAGCTCTCACAAGTGCACGAACAAGTTCGGCAGGTGATGTAGAGTATTGCTCAAGCCTTGTGGCCATCCGCGTCCCCGCCAGGAGGCATGGGGGAGCTTATAGAGAAGCTCAAGGGAGTGCGGCGGCGCTTCCAATTATGGAAGACATCAGCCTGCCGACAAGGTGCGAGGGAAGCCTGGGCGATGGTGAAGACAAGATATACCAAGGCTGACCCAAAACCACATGGCCGAGGTCGGACCTGTGGGGCCCGATGGGAAAGAGATCCCCGTCAGTTTAGTGTATGATCAAGTAGAATTAGCCGCAAAGTATTCCCAACAGGATTGTAGGCTAGACAGCCTGTTGGATGGTATAGAAGAAGAATTTAATCAGTCTTAGTGACTGTGTACTTCAAGTGACATATGTAATGTCCCTAGCCGGATTGTAAATCATTTGTCATGGCGGACCTTTTCGCTTCAACCTATGGACCGATAGTCCGGAGTGTATCCGAATACTCACTCGGTTATATAAAAACCGGGGTATGCATGGAAAACAGGCGTAGGGGTCATAAGTGCTTGAATAGACAAGTTACCCAACTAGCTATGTTATATTACATGGATAGTAAGAAACATCTTCCAGGGAGAATAGTTCCGTTAAGGGTTCCTTTCCCTGGGTACGCATGCCCTAATGTGCATGTCTGAACTGCGAGACACAGGCTAAAAACATCTGGGGGCGTGTAGTAATTGAAATGAAAGTCATCTTTTATCCACCGACCGAATATTCCCTTAAGAACGCTAGCTTTCGGCTTCACCCAGTCTGAGGTACACATCTGGCTGACCCGACAGTAACAATCGCAGAGGTGCTCCCCTTATGCCCTAGCTGAATTAACGGGAACGTAAGGCATAAATACAAGAGCCAGGCAACCCAGCTTGGCCAAAACTTAAGTCATATCGATGCATATAATGGCGAAAAAAGGTACATGCGGAAGAATAACACATGTGTGGGGCTTCTGTATAGGAAGCCCCCAGGTATATTGAGCGCGGTTAGCGCGTCAAGATTGTGTAATCAAGACACAAGTGTAGCCCTTTAGGGCCTTGAAGAGAAAAGAGAGAAAGGAAGAGATAAAAACAGATGTGCAAAAAATTCATGGAGGTAAGGAGACGAACATAGAGTCCGGCGCTAGGCGTAGAATCTTTGGAGTCTGGCTGTGTTCCATGGGTTTGGCTCGAGTCGATTATTTGATGCATCCGCAGACGGTATGATCTACCGGTCAGAAGCTGGTCAATAATGAAGGCACCTTCCCATTTGGGCTTGAGCTTGTTCTTTTTCTTCTCTGGCAAGCGTAGAACTAGTTCGCCAATGTTATAGGTTTTGGCCCGCACTTCTCTGCTTTGATACCTTCGAGCCTGTTGCTGATAGAATGCGGAACATGCTTTTGCCACGTCGCGCTCCTCCTCCAGGGCATCCAAACTGTCCTGTCGATCGAGCTCGGCCTCTCTTTCTTCGTACATGCGCACTCGAGGTGAGTCATGAATTATGTCGCAAGGCAGCACTGCCTCGGCGCCATACACCATAAAAAACAGTGTGTATCCGGTAGTGCGATTCGGCATGGTCCGCAGCCCCCAAAGTACGGAGTCGAGCTCCTCTACCCAATGAGTGTCTGATTCCTTTAAAGATCGGACTAATCTAGGTTTAATGCCACTCATGAGAAGACCATTCGCTCGTTCGACTTGACCGTTAGTTTGGGGATGATAGACAAAAGCATAATCGAGCTTGATTCCCATGTTGCTGCACCAAAGTTTCACCTCCTCGGTTGTAAAGTTCATGCCGTTGTCAGTGATGATGCTGTGGGGGACGCCATAACGGTGTACAACCCCGGATATGAAGTCTATCATCAGTCCGGATTCAGCCGTTTTGACAGGTTTGGCTTCTATCCATTTGGTGAATTTATCCACCATGACCAGTAAGTATTTTTTCTTATGGGTTCCCCCTTTGAGGGGTCCGACCATATCGAGCCCCCAGACTGCAAAGGGCCAAGTAATGGGGATGGTTTGGAGGGCGGTAGGTGGCATGTGGCTTTAGTTTGCAAAAAGCTGGCAACCGACACAATGTTGTACCAGATGCTGTGCATCTGCCCGGGCCGTCAGCCAATAAAAACCTATATGGAAGGCCTTGCTTACAAGGGCCTGGGCCGAGGCGTGGTGGCCGTCGAGTCCGTCATGGATTTCTGCCAAAAGCTTCCGCCCTTCCTCTTCGGAGATGCACCTTTGAACGATCCGGTTGTGCTTTTCTTACAAAGCTCTCCCTCATGGACCTTGTAGGCTTTAGATCGCCGCACTATGCAATGGGCCTCATTTTGGTCCTCGGGTAATTCCTGTCTAGTTAGGTAGGCCAAGAATGGTTCTGTCCACGGGGCGATGACGGCCATTATCACGTGGGCTGAAGGTGTTATTTCGGTGGCAGAGCCTCCGAGTGTGTCAGAGTATTCGGTATGTGGGGTTGTGGCCGGGTCCGGACTATTTTTGCCGGTGTCCCCTTCCCATACCACGGATGGTTAAAACAGTCTTTCCAGGAAGATGTTCGGTGGGACAGGGTCGCGTTTAGCGCCGATACGGGCTAGGATGTCTGCCGCCTGGTTGTTTTCTCGAGCCACATGGTGGAATTCAAGCCCCTCGAACCGAGCTGACATTTTGAGGATGGCGCTGCGATATGCCGCCATTTTCGGATCCTTGGCAGTGAAGTCTCCATTTATTTGGGGTATTGCGAGGTTCGAGTCCCCACACACCTCTAGGCGTGGATGCCCATGGAGACTGCCATCCGGAGGCCGTATAATAGGGCCTCGTATTTGGCTGCGTTATTGCAGTCTGTATATAGTATCTCGAGCATGTATTGCCCCGTATCTCCGGTGGGGGACGTCAAGACAACGCCAGCCCCCAGACTAGCCAGCATTTTAGAGCTGTCGAAGTGCATGATCCAATTGGAGTATGCGCCGTACTCTTTAGGGAGTTCGGCTTCTGTCCATTCGGCTACGAAATCGGCCAGTACTTGCGACTTAATGGCTCGTCGTGGCTTATATGTTATGTCGAACGGGAGGAGGTCGATGGCCCATTTGGCAATCTGGCCCGTGGCATCGCGGTTGTTTATTATGTCATTGAGTGGTACTTCGGAGGCCACCATAATCGAACACTCTTGAAAGTAGTGTCGTAATTTCCAGGATGCCATAAATATAGTGTATGCTATCTTTTGGTAATGTGGGTACCGTGATTTGCATGGAGTGAGGATGGTGGGTACATAATATACCGGCTTTTGAAGTGGGAATTTATGTCCGTCCATCTCTCGTTCAACGACGAGCACTGCGCTTACAACTTGGTGAGTTGCCGCTATATATAATAGCATTGGTTCGCCAACAGTTGGCGCGGCCAGGATTGGGTTTTTGGCTAGGATGGCTTTTATTTCTTCCAGTCCGGCCGTGGTTGCGTCCGTCCACTCAAAGTGTTCGGTGCGCCGAAGAAGGCGATAAAGGGGACGTGCCTTTTATCCTAATCGGGAGATAAAGCGGCTTAAAGCCGCCACGCATCCAGTCAATTTCTGGATTTGCTTGAGGTCAGTTGGCATAGCCAACTGCGATAGAGCTCGGATTTTAGCCGGATTTTCTTCAATTCCTCTACTGGAGACGATGAAGCCCAGGAGCTTTCCGGCGGGAACGCCGAAAATGCATTTTTCCGGATTGAGCTTAATGTCGTATTTTCGGAGATTGGTGAACATGAGCCTCAAGTCATCTATTAAAGAGTCGACGTGTCTGGTTTTAATGACCACATCGTTTACATATGCCTCCACAGTCTTACCGATATGCTTTTCCAGACATGTCTGGATCATGCGCTGATATGTTGCGCCGGCGTTTCTGAGCCCGAAGGGCATTGTGTTAAAACAGAAGGGGTCGTATGGCATGATAAATGTCGTTGCGGCTTGATCAGACTCTGCCATCTTAATCTGGTGGTAACAGGAGTATGCTCGAGGAAGCACAATGATTCGTGTCCTGCGGTAGCATCAATGATTTGATCGATGCGAGGGAGTGGGAAGGGATCGTTTGGGCAAGCCTTATTAAGGTCTTTGAAGTCGACACATAGGCGCCAGGATTTGTCCTTCTTTGGTACCATCACCAGGTTTGCTAGCCAATCCGAATGTTTTATTTCTTTAATGAATCCGGCTTCCAGTAGCTTGGCCAGCTCCTCTCCCATGGCTTGTCGCTTAGGTTTAGAGAAACGCCGAAGAGTCTGCTTGACCGGCTTGAATCCTTTTAGAATATTAAGGCTATGCTCGGCCAATCTGCATGGGATTCCTGGCATGTCTGAAGGATGCCAGGCGAATATATCCCAATTCTCACGCAGAAACTCCCGTAGTGCGACGTCTACAGCGAGGTCTAACTGTGCCCCAATGGATGCTGATTTTGTAGGGTCTGTTGGATGGACTTGGAATTTAACTATTTCGTTCGCTGGTTTAAAGGAGGTGGACTTGGATCTTTTGTCTAGTATCACGTCGTCCCTGTCCACTGTGGAGCGCAGCACGGTTAACTCCTCCGCCAGAAGGGCTTCGGATAATGCCTCGAGGGCTAGTGCGGCTGTTTTGTTCTCGGCGCAGAGTGCTATGTCCGAATCACTAGCTAGAGTGATAATTCCTTTGGGTCCGGGCATTTTGAGCTTCATGTACCCTTAATGGGGTATGGCTTGAAAAATCGTGAATGCCTCCCGCCCTAGAAGGGCGTGGTATCCGCTACTGAACGGGGCCACTTGGAATGTAATTTCTTCGGACCTGTAATTCTCCGGAGTGTCGAATACCACATCAAGTGTGATTTTCCCAGTGCACTGTACCTCCCGACTAGGGATGATTCCTTGGAAGGTCGTACTGCTTTGCTCAATACAGTTGCTGTCTATTTCCAATTTTTGGAGAGTTTCCTCATAAATGAGGTTTAATCTGCTGCCGCCGTCCATGAGCACCTTAGTGAGCCGAAAGTCATCCAAAATTGGACTAAGGACCAAAGAGGCTGGTGCTCGGGCTGTTCGGAAGTTAGGTTCGTCACTGGCATTGAAGGTGATAGCCGTGTTGCTCCATGCATTTATTGCTTCCACATGGCAAACTTCGGCAAGGCTGCGGAGTGCTCGCTTATGCCTATTATTTGAGGCGAATGTCTCAAAGACCGTTAATACTGTGTTGTTATCTATGGGAAGGTGCTCTGAGGTACTTTGGGTGAGAAGATCGTCACCTCTTTTGGCCACCTGCCGGAGTACCCAACATGCTCTAAGGCTGTGTGTTGATATGGTATCCGCTGTACTATGGATTTTGCAAGGCCCGTTAAGCCATCCCTCCAATATGGTTCCACGCCCTGTAGTGGGCTTTTGCTTCTTTTTAATTGAGTCGGGAGACTTATGAGAGTGCACCCTTTTAGTTTGGACTGGGGGTTTTGTCAGAGATGGATTATCCCAAAATTGCGTTTGGGTTTTCCAGGCACTTTCCATCGCACAGTATTTTCATACTATGGCCGCCAAGTCAGCGAAGTGTGCTATGTCACGGTGACTTATGGCGTTGATGACTCCCTTGTCCGTGCAATTGTTGCAAAAGAACGAAATTGCATCTTCCTCGCGACTGTCCTTGACCTTGTTCATTACAAGGAGGAATCTGGCCCAATAGTGATGTACTGTCTCTTGGGGCGCTTGCCTAATGTGGGAAAGATCGTTTGTATCTGGGTGGGTGGGAGGATTTAAGTCCAAACCTTGACCCAATCTGTGATCCCGGGGCAGGGGAGTTTCCGATATTGGAAGTTCGGGCTCCGGGAAGTTGCCCTCTGGGTTCAGTATGCGGCATGATTCTTGATTCAGGGTTAGGGCGGTGTCCTCCCATGAGCGAGTATCCTGTTCGGAGAGCTTGGGAATAGAGACATAGTTCGTCCTCAGGATAGAGGGAGAATCGCCGCATTTCTCCTCCACCACCTCTATCTGATGGGTGACCGGCGGAGAGTTAATCTCCCTTTGGTCGGGTTTAAGCCCGATCTGATCGTAGTCGATCCAAGTGCTCGTCCAAAGAGGAGACCTCCATTGGATCCATCTGCTCGGAAAATTTCGAGTCGATGTGGAGGCTATTTTCGATGACCCGAGAGGTCATCATCGGCGCAGCGGCCGAGCGGGCGGTCATGACGAAGCCGCCTAGTCAGAGAGTTTGGCCTACAGCCAGGGCTCCCCCAGAGATGATGTTGTCCTTGACAACGAGGCGAGCCATCCTCCTTATGATGACGACAAAGTGGAACTCTCAATGAAAGCACCAATGTCGGTGTCAAAACCGGCGGATCTCGGGTAGGGGGTCCCGCACTGTGCGTCTAAGGCGGATGGTAACAAGAGGCAGGGGACACGATGTTTACCCAGGTTCGAGCACTCTTGATGGAGGTAATACCCTACGTCCTGCTTGATTGTTCTTGATGATATGAGTATTACAAGAGTCGATCTACCGCGAGATCAAAGAGGCTAAACCCTAGAAGCTAGCCTATGGTATGATTGTATGTTGCCCTATGGACTAAAATCCTCCGGTTTATATAGACACCAAAGGGGGTTAGGGTTACCCAAGGCCGGTTACAAAGTAGGAGATATACAAATCCGTATTGCCTAGCTTGCCTTCCACGCCAAGTAAAGTCCCATCCGGACACGAGACAAAGTCTTCAATCTTGTATCTTCATAGTCCAACAGTCCGGCCAAAGGATATAGTCTGGCTGTCCGGAGACCCCCTAATCCAGGACTCCCTCAACTCCCACTTTCAATATGTATCTAGATCAAGACTTAGAGTCATCTAGATCGATGTAAAAAGCTTGCATCAATGTAACTCTTTACGACGAACTCTTTTATCACCTCCATAACCGAGAAATATTTCCTTAGTCCTCTAAGGATAATTTTGACAGCTGTCCAATCATCTACTCCTAGATCACTATTGTACTCCCTTGCCAGAAAGATGCTATGGTATACAATAGGACTGGTAAACAACATAGCATACTTTATGGAACCTATGACTGAGGCATAGGGAATGACTTTTCATTCTCTTTCCATTTTCTGCCATGGTCGGGTTTTGAGTCTTTAGTCAACTTCACACCTTGCAACACGGGCAAGAACACCTTCTTTAACTGTTCCATTTTGAACTATTTCAAAATCTTGTCAAGGTATGTACTCATTGAAAAAACTTATCAAGCGTGTTGATCTATCTCTATAGATCTTGATGCTCAATGTGTAAGTAGCTTCATCGAGGTCTTTCTTTGAAAAACTCTTTTCAAACACTCCTTTATGCTTTCCAGAAAATTCTACATTATTTCTGATCAACAATATGTCATTCACATATACTTATCAGAAATGCTGTAGTGCTCCCACTCATGTTCTTGTAGATACAGGCTTTACCGCAAGTCTGTATAAAACCATATTCTTTGATCACTTTATCAAAGCATATATTCCAACTCTGAGATGCTTGCACAAGTCCATAGATGGATCGCTAGAGCTTGCTCACTTTGTTAGCACCTTTAGGATCGACAAAACCTTCTGGTCGCATCATATACAACTCTTCTTTTAAGAAATCCATGAAGTAATACAGTTTTGACATCCATTTGCCAGATTTCAGAAAATGCGGCAACTGCTAACATGATTCAGACATACTTTTAAGCATCGATACGAGTGAGAAAATCTCATCGTAGTCCACACCTTAAACTTGTCGAAAACATTTTGCGACAATTCGAGCTTTTGTAGATAGTAACACTACTATCAGCATCCGTCTTCCTCTTGAAGATCCATTTATTCTTAATGACTCATCGATCATTGGGCAAGTCAATCAAATTCCATACTTTGTTCTGATACATGGATCCCATCTCAGATTTCATGGCCTCAAGCCATTTTGCGGAATCTGGGCTCATCATCGCTTCCTCATAGTTCATAGATTCGTCATGGTCAAGTAACATGACATCTAGAACAGGATTACCGTACCACTCTAGTGCGGATCTCACTCTGGTTGACCTACGAGGTTTGGTAGTAACTTGATCTAAAGTTACATGATCATCATCATTAGCTTCCTCACTAATTGGTGCAGGAGTCATAGGAACATATTTTTGTGATGAACTACTTTCCAATAAGGGAGCAGGTACAGCTACCTCATCAAGTTCTACTTTCCTCCAACTCACTTCTTTCGACAGAAACTCCTTCTCTAGAAAGGATCCATTCTTAGCAACGAATGTCTTGCCTTCAGATTTGTGATAGAAGGTGTACCCAACTGTCTCCTTTGGGTATCCTATGAAGATACATTTCTTCGATTTGGGTTTGAGCTTATCAGGATGAAACTTTTTCACATCAACATCGCAACCCCAAACTTTAAGAAACGACAACTTTGGTTTCTTGCCAAAACACAGTTCATATGGCGTCATCCCAATGGATTTAGATGGTGCCCTATTTAACGTGAATCCAACTGTCTCTAATGCATAACCCCAAAACGATAGTGGTAAATCGATAAGAGACATCATAGATTGCACCATATCTAATAAAATACGGTTACAATGTCCGGACACACCATTACACTGTGGTGTTCTAGGTGGTGTGAGTTGCGAAACTATTCCACATTGTTTCAAATGAATACCAAACTCGTAACTCAAATATTCTCCTCCACGATCAGATCATAGAAACTTTATTTTCTTGTTACGATGATTTTCCACTTCACTCTGAAATTATTTGAACTTTTCAAATGTTTTAGATTTATGTTTCATCTAGAAGATATACCCATATCTTACTCAAATCATCTGTGAAGGTCAGAAAATAATGATACCTGCCGCGAGCCTCAACACTCATCGGACTGCATACATCAGTATGTATTATTTCCAACAAGTTTGTTGCTTGCTCCATTGTTCCAGAGAACGAAGTCTTAGTCATCTTGCCCATGAGGCATGGTTCGCAAGCATCAAGTGATTCATAACCAAGTGATTCCAAAAGCCCATCAACATGGATTTTCTTCATGCGTTTTACACCAATATGACCTAAACGGCAGTGCCACAAATAAGTTGCACTATCATTATTAACTTTGCATCTTTTGGCTTCAATATTATGAATATGTGTATCAATATGATCGAGATTCAATAAACCATTCACCTTGGGTGTATGACCATTGAAGGTTTTATTCATGTAAACAGAACAACAGTTATTCTCTGACTTTAAATGAATAACCGTATTGCAATAAACATGATCAAATCATATTCATGCTTAATGCAAACACCAAATAACATTTATTTAGGTTCAACACTAATCCCGAAAGTATAGGGAGTGTGCGATGATGATCATATCAATCTTGGAACCACTTCCAACACACATTGTCACTTCACCTTAACTAGTCTCTGTTCATTCTGCAACTCCCCTTTTTTGAGTTATTAATCTCAGCAACTGAACTAGTATCAAATACTGAGGGGTTGCTATAAACACTAGTAAAGTACACATCAATAACATGTATATCAAATATACCTTTGTTCACTTTGCCATCCTTCTTATCCGCCAAGTATCTAGGGCAGTTTCACTTCCATTGACCATTTCCTTTGCAGTAGAAGCACTCAGTTTCAGGCTTGGGTCTAGCTTTAGGCTTCTTCATGCGAGTGGCAACTTGCTTGCCATTCTTCTTGAAGTTTCCTTTCTTTCCCTTGCCCTTTTACTTGAAACTAGTGGTCTTGTCAACCATCAACAATTGATGTTTTTCTTGATTTCATCGATTTTAGCATCACAAAGAGCTTGGGAATCGTTTCCGTCATCCCTTGCATATTATAGTTCATCACGAAGTTCTAGTAACTTGGTGATAGTGACTAGAAAACTCTGTCAATCACTATCTTATCTCGAAGATTAACTCCCACTTGATTCAAGTTATTGTAGTACTCAGACATTCTAAGCACATGCTCACTAGCTGAGCTATTCTCCTCCATCTTGTAGGCAAAGTACTTGTTAGAGGTCTCATACCTCTCGACTCGGGCATGAGTCTGAAATACCAATTTCAGCTCTTGGAACATCTTATATGCTCCATGGCGTTCAAAACATTTTTGAAGTCCCGGTTCTAAGCCGTAAAGCATGGTGCACTAAACTATCAAGTAGTCATCATACCGAGCTTTGTCAAACATTCATAACATGTGCATATGCTCCTGCAATAGGTCTGTCACATAGTGGTGCTTCAAGGACATAATTTTTCTGTGCAACAATGAGGAAAATCCTCATATCACAGATCCAATCTGCATCATTGCTACTAACATCTTTCAACTTAGTTTTTCTCTAGGAACATATCAAAAATAAACGAGGAGCTACATCGCGAGCTATTGATCTACAACATAGTTATGCAAATACTACCAGGACTAAGTTCATGATAAATTAAAGTTCAATTAATCATATTACTTAAGAACTCCCACTTAGATAGACAGTGCTCTAATCATCTAAGTGATCACGTGATCCAAATCAACTAAACCATGTCCGATCATCACGTGAGATGGAGTAGTTTTCAATGGTGAACATCACGATGTTGATCATATATACTATATGATTCATGCTCGACCTTTCGGTCTCTAGTGTTCTGAGGCCATATCTGCATATGCTAGGCTCGTCAAGTTTAAACCGAGTATTTCTGCGTGTGCAAAACTGGCTTGCACCCGTTGTATGTGAATGTAGAGCTTATCACACCCGATCATCACGTGGTGTCTTGTCACGACGAACTTTGGCAACGGTGCATACTCAGGGAGAACACTTGTACCTTGAAATTTAGTGAGAGATCATCTTATAATGTTGCCACCGAACTAAGCAAAATAAGATGCATAAAGGATAAACATCACATGCAATCAAAATATGTGACATGATATGGCCATGATCATCTTGCGCCTTTGATCTCCATCTCCAAACTACCGTCATGATCTCTATCGTCACTGGCATGACACCATGATCTCCATCATCTTGATCTCTATCAATGTGTCGTCACATGGTCATCTCGCCAACTATTGCTTTTGCAACTATTGCTATCGCATAGCGATAAAGTAAAGCAATTACATGGCACTTGCATCTTATGCAATAAAGAGACAACCACAAGGCTTTTGCCAGTTGCCGATAACTTTAACAAAACATGATCATCTCATACAACAATTTATATCTCGTCACGTCTTGACCATATTACATCACAACATGCCTTGCAAAAACAAGTTAGACGTCCTCTACTTTGTTGTTGCAAGTTTTACGTGGCTGCTATGGGCTGAGCAAGAACCGTTCTTACCTACGCATCAAAAACCACAACGCGATATAGTGATTGCTTTTTGATCTTCAGAAAGAACCCTGTTCATTGAATCCGATTCAACTAAAGCTGGAGAAACAGACACCCACTAGCCACCTATGTGCGAAGCACGTCGGTAGAACCAGTCTCGCGTAAGCGTACGCGTAATGTCAGTCTGGGCCGCTTCGTCCAACAATGTCGCTGAATCAAGAACCAACTAGTGACGACAAGCAATATGTATATACCCACGCCCACAACTCCTTTGTGTTCTACTCGTGCATATAACATCTACGCATAAACCTGGCTCGGATGCCACTGTTGGGGAACGTAGTAATTTCAAAAAAAATCCTACGCACTCGCAAGATCATGGTGATGCATAGCAACGAGAGAGGAGAGTATCGTCCACGTACCCTCGTAGACCGTAAGCGGAAGCATTATGAGAACGCGGTTGATGTAGTCGTACGTCTTCATGATCCGACCGATCCAAGTACCGAACGTACGGCACCTCTGAGTTCAGCACACGTTTAGCTCGATGGCGTCCCATGAACTCCGATCTAGCAGAGCTTCACAGGAGAGTTCCGTCAGCACGATGGCGTGATGATGGTGATGATGTTTCTACCGACGCAGGGCTTCGTCTAAGCACCGCTACGATATGATCGAGGTGGATTATGGTGGAGGGGGGCACCGCACACGGCTTGGAAAAATCAACTTGTGTGTCCTCGGGTGCCCCCTCCCCCGTATATAAAGGAGTGGAGGAGGGGGAGGGCCGGCCCTCTACTATGGCGCGCCCTGGGGAGTCCTACTCCCACCTGGAGTAGGATTCCCCCCTCTTCCATGTACTAGGAGTAGGAGAGAAGGAAAGGAAAAAGAGAAGAGAAGGAAGGAGGGGGCGCATCCCCTCCCCCTAGTCCAATTTGGACTAAGCCTTGGGGGGCGCATAGCCTCCCCTCTCTCTTTCCCCTAAAGCCCAATAAGGCCCATATACTCCCCGGCGAATTCCCGTAACTCTAGTACTTCAAAAAATACCCGAATCACTCGGAACCTTTCCGATGTCCGAATATAGTCGTCCAATATATCGATCTTTACGTCTCGACCATTTCGAGACTCCTCGTCATGTCCCCGATCTCATCCGGGACCCCAAACTACCTTCGGTACATCAAAACACATAAACTCATATTACCGATCGTCACTGAACGTTAAGCATGCGGACCCTATGGGTTCAAAAACTATGTAGACATGGCTGAGACATGTCTCCGGTCAATAACCAATAGCGGAACCTGGATTCTCATATTGGCTCCTATATATTCCATGAAGATCTTTATCGGTGATACATCATCCCACAACTAACTCATTAGTTACAATGCTTGCAAGGCTTATAGTGATGTGCATTACCGGGAGGGCCCAGAGATACCTCTCCGACAGTCAGAGTGACAAATCCTAATCTTGATCTATGCCAACTCAACAAGTACCATCCGAGACACCTGTAGAGAACCTTTATAATCACCCAGTTACGTTGTGACATTTGGTAGCACACAAAGTGTTCCTCCGGTAATCGGGAGTTGCATAATCTCATAGTCATAGGAACATGTATAAGTCATGAAGAAAGCAATAGCAGTAAACTAAAATGATCAAGTGCTAAGCTAATGGAATGGGTCAAGTCAATCACATCATTCTCTAATGATGTGATCCCGTTAATCAAATGACAACTCATGTCTATGGCTAGGAAACTTAATCATCTTTGATTCAACGAGCTAGTCATGTAGAGGCATACTAGTGACACTCTGTTTGTCTATGTATTCACACATGTACTAAGTTTCCGGTTAATACAATTCTAGCATGAATAATAAACATTTATCATGATATAAGGAAATAAATAATAACTTTATTACTGCCTCTAGGGCATATTTCCTTCACATTTTTAAAACACATCAAACCGGGAATTAGTTTCAATTTTTTTCATTACAAGATTTTAAATTCCATTGATATTTATGCGTGGACAATTATTTGGATTTTATATTTATATAAATTATTTTTCAAAATAGTTTGAATGCGAATCGATATTTCGGGATTAAAAACAGTTGACCGGACCAGAATATGCAAAAAATTCATATACTTTTTAACCGTGGCCACAATATGGGGTGTAATGCTAACAAAAAGAAGATGGGCTCCAAAAAAATTCTTAAGAATTAGCAAATGGGTTGTACGTTAGTAGAAATAATGCACACGAGAGCAGTGGCTCTTGGATGTCCATCCAACAGTTGTCGTGCTTCTTCAATCTTTGATTTTCCTGTTCAAGCCGCTCAAACAAGCGCTAGCGGGACTGCATGCTCCCTCCTCCCGCGGCCGGCTATGCTGCCGCGCAGGCCTCACCGCCCCACCATACTCCCATTGCTGGCCTAGCCATCCCTCTACTCACACACACACCTGCTGTCGGTGTCAAAACCGGCGGATCTCGGGTAGGGGGTCCCGAACTGTGCGTCTAGGCCGGATGGTAACAGGAGGCAGGGGACACAATGTTTTACCCAGGTTCGGGCCCTCTTGATGGAGGTAAAACCCTACGTCATGCTTGATTAATATTGATGATATGGGTAGTACAAGAGTAGATCTACCACGAGATCGGAGAGGCTAAACCCTAGAAGCTAGCCTATGGTATGATTGTATGTTGTGGTTGTTGTCCTACGGACTAAAACCCTTCAGTTTATATAGACACCGGAGAGGGTTAGGGTTACACAAGGTCGGTTACAAAGGAGGAGATATCCATATCCATATTGCCTAGCTTGCCTTCCACGCCAAGTAGAGTCCCATCCGGACACGAGACAAAGTCTTCAATCTTGTATCTTCATAGTCCAAGAGTCCGGCCAAAGGTTATAGTCCGGCTATCCGGACACCCCCTAATCCAGGACTCCCTCAGTAGCCCCTGAACCAGGCTTCAATGACGATGAGTCTGGCGCGCAGTATTGTCTTCGGCATGGCAAGGCGGGTTCCTTCTCCGAATACATCACAGAAGAATTTGAATACGAGGATAGTGTCCGACCCTGCAAAATAAGTTCCACATTCCACCGTAGATAGAATAATATTTTTGCAGATCTAATTTGCTGGCTTGTTCTGGCAGCATGACGTTATGTCATGGCCCGATGATTATTCCAACCGTTTCCTTTAACCAGCCCTGCACATAACGCGAGGCAGTTTCTCGACACATCTTGTCAAAGCAGAGATTGTGTCCCCTTATTACAGGATTCTCATCAATACGGCCGTGGGTAACCCAACCGCGCCATCAATTGCGGCACTTGGGGGATAAGCGAGTTTTACCAGGCAAGTGGGGACGCTTAGCTCCGTCCGCCCATATAAAGGGATAAGGATTCACCTCTTCATCCACGCCTTCTTCCTCCTTTGCTCATCCATTTTCGCGCACCCGAGCTCCAGCGCCCAAGTCCACACTTCCCAGCTCAACCTTCTCCAACCATGTCCGGAGCGGGAGGCAGGTGGATGGTCTCCTCCGTCACGGAGGGAGACATCAAGAAACTGAGGAGAGCCGGATACCTGCCCGACGACATCGCGCACCGGCTCCCAGATGAGGAGCAGCTCATCCCCACCCCCAGGCCCCATGAGAGGGTAGTATTCCTCACCCATTTCCTCCGCAGACTGGGATTCCCTCTCCATCCATTCGTCCGGGGCTCATGTTCTATTACGGCCTGGATTTCCATGATCTGGCCCCGAACTTCATCCTCAACATCTCGGCGGTTATCGTCGTGTGCGAGGCCTTCCTCCGCATCAAGCCCCACTTCGGCTTATGGCTGAAGACCTTCAATGTCAAGCCGAAGGTGGTGGGCGGCCGCCAGGCGGAGTGCAGAGGCGCCATGGTGGGCAAGATGCCCAACGTAACATGGCTCGAGGGCTCCTTTGTGGAAACCATAAAGGGGTGGCAATCGGGGTGGTTCTACATCACCGAGCCGCGTGACCCTGTATGGGCAGCGGCCCCGAGTTCCGATCTGGCATCCCCACGCGGCTCACCTCCTGGAAAGAGACGTGCCTGTCCTAGGGTAGTTCGGAAGAGCTGACCGGACTCCAAACATGTATTCAAAACATGGTGAACAAGAAGCTCAAGCTTGTCAACATAGTCCAAGTTATGCTCATCCGCCGGATCCTCCTGTGCCAACAACGGGAGTTCAACTTGTGGAGTTCGACCTGGCGCAACACCGAACTCTAAACAGGCTCTTCAACACGACTCATGAAGATGCCTGGAGGGTGCAGTTCAAAAGTGTCGAGGTCCCCCCTCCTATTACTGAGGATCGCGGATTCAGCGCGAAGCGCCAAGCTAGTGCGGTAAGCTGCTTTACCATTCACAGGATACTTATTTTTTTGTAGATTGACTCTATGCAGGATCTAAACTCCCGTACCTTCGAGAGGACTGGCAGAAGATGGCCGGACAGATCGACTGTCCGGCTCCTTTGCCCGAAGGCCCCGCAGACGCTCTTCTGGCGAAGATGTTGACTCCGGCACCTTATACGGTGTCGGAGAAGACCAAGAAGGCCAAGGGAACCCAAAAAAGTTCCTGACGCCAGGCGTCGTTGGACTCACCGTCCGATGACTCTGCGGCGCACTCTTCCCCCGAAGACAAGGAAGAAGAAGAAGAAGAAGATGCTCCCCCACCGACTGAGGGAGACAGGAAAAGGAAGGCTGCCCCAACTGGGGAGGCCGGAGGGTTCAAGAAGGGAAGGACTCTCCTTCCAGACAATTCCACCGCCGCCGACGAAGGTGAAGATGAGTGGTTGCCCAGGGCCAAGCCCCCGGGGAGATCGTACGTATTCAGATACCAGAGTAACTCATGGAATTCCTTTGTTGCACTGTTTTCCCTAATCGCCGAACATAATTATGCAGGCCGCCACGAGCCAATATCGAGGTATCATCGGACGGCTCCTTGGGCTTGTCAGACATGGATAGCGATCCAGTCTCGACCGCCACCTCCCCTCATCCTGTCGACGACGCCGAGGTGTTGTCTCAAGAGGCACCGGATCGAGGGGAGACAGTCCCGGAGGCGCCTCAAGGCGACCTTCCGGACTCCGGGAGCCGAGGGGACGGGGCCCCTGAGAGCTCCATTTTGGCCCTCAGCCGAACACCATGCCGGAACCTCCAGCGGTTCCAGGCTCGAGCAGGCGGCCTCCTTCTAAGAGGGGCAAGACGCCTGTGCCGGTGACCTCTGTCCATCCAGAGGCGCAGGACAATCTGTTGGAAGCGCTTCGCAGTGCTTCCATCGACGAGGAGCACCGCACTATCATGAGTGTGGTGATCCAGAAGGTTCAGTCCGCCAAGAGTGGATTGACGGAAGCCTGTGCCAGGCTTCTAACAGGCTTCGAGGTAAGTGTTTTAAAATGTAGTAGAAATATTACCGCATAGACAGTAGCCCCTGATGCTTTGTTCAGTGTTTACAAAGAAAAGCCAAACAGAGGATCAAATAATATCGCAGGAGTCTAATATAAGTGTGTCAATATGCATATGCAGGCTTCACTACTGGCGTCCGCCGCACTGACTGCGGAGGTCGCCGTACTGAAGCAGGACCTCGAGGGGTCCAGGAAAGAGCTCGGCCTTGCCAAGAGGCGGCTCGAGGAGAACAAGGATAAGTAATACCCTGTCTATAGATATGTATATATAAAAGAGGATGCGATTGCAAAATTACAGGATCATGGTATGTTTGCCAGGGGCCACGACCGAGGTGGCGACCCTGAAGCAAGCGCTGACCAAGGTCGAAGATAAAGCGGCCAAGGAGCGCACCGAGCGAGAGAAGCACGAGGCTCAGGTGGGCGAGGTGCAGCAAGAGCTCCAAGCTCTCGTGGCGAAGCACGAGGCGTTGGAGCTTGACTCAAAGACGCGGGAGTCTGAGCTTGCCGCGGCCCTCAAGAGTGTAAAAAGTGCCAAGGCCGAAGCCCAAAAGGCCCTCCAAGAGATCGACGCGATGAAGAAGATAGTGGCGGGTAAGGCTTTCTATATGCAAAGCAAGCATGTAAAAGTAAATTACCGATTACTTACCTGGATCCAGAGCTCTTTAGGAGCATTTGCAGATTTGCCCCGCAGTGTGTCCGATGCCGCACAATTTTACCAGGCCGAGGACGGAAGCTCGACGGAGATGCTGTTCTGGTCTTAGTATGCTGAGGCCGGACATCCGGTGCCAATGAGCGACCAGCTGAAGCAGATGGTCGAGCTACATAAGGCGGCCGATCAGGCCATGAAGAACTTTATAGTCCGGCTGTGGCCTGGCGACGCCCTTCCGAACAGCTTCTTCGGCCTGGTGAGGCGGCTTGTAGATGCCTGCCCGTGGCTAGAGGTCGTCAAGCGATCTGTCTGCATTGAAGGTGCACGCCGGGCTTTCGCCCATGTGAAATTGCAGTGGGTCAAGCTGGACGCCGTGAAGCTGATGAAGGAGGGGCCGCCGGAGGGCAAGGAGCACTGCCACCCCGAGATGTATTACGAGGGTGTTCTACCGGGTGCCCGTCTCATAGCGGACGAGTGTTCAAAAGATGTAATATTTGAATGATACTTGCTTGTTTTATCCTGTATGTATGAAAACTTGTTTCATATGCGCTATGCAACGCTTGTTGGAATTTAAAATATTACCTTCTGTTTGGCTGTTTATCCAATCTGAGAGATGGCTAGTCCTCGGCTTCTACCCCCATGCCACGAGTGCTGGGGTGTTCGGGATAAACCTGAGCACTCTTGTTCCCATGTTTGGGTCCTTCGAGGGAGGTGCTCAGCACAGCGAACAAGGCAACCGGACTAATAATGCTTTATCACTCTCACTTAGCCATAGAATTCTATAATTTTAAATTTTGGCGAAGCCCCTGGTATTCGGAAGGCCGAATTCGGGGCGCGATACACGCCTTTAAGCCAGACAGGGCCGGCCCCTCGCTCTAAGCGGCATAAGTCTCACCCTGGACTACATCGCTATCGATGATAGTAGGAGCCATCAAGCCTAACAGCGACGACACAGAGGAACTCTCAATGAAAGCACCAATGTCGGTGTCAAAACCGGCGGATCTCGGGTAGGGGTTCCCGAACTGTGCGTGTAAGGCGGATGGTAACAGGAGGCAGGGGACATGATGTTTTACCCAGGTTCGGGCCCTCTTGATGGAGGTAAAAGCCTACGTCCTGCTCGATTTATTCTTGATGATATGGGTATTACAAGAGTTGATCTACCATGAGATCGGAGAGGCTAAACCCTACAAGCTAGCCTATGGTATGATGTATGTTGTCCTACAAACTAAAACCCTCCGATTTATATAGACACCGGAGGGGGCTAGGGTTACACAAGGTCGGTTACAAAGGAGGAGATATACATATCCGTATTGCCTAGCTTGCCTTCCACGCCAAGTAGAGTCCCATCCGGACACGGGACGAAGTCTTCAATCTTGTATCTTCATAGTCCAACAGTCCGGTCAAAGGATATAGTCCGGTTGTCCGGAGACCCCCTAATCCAGGACTCCCTCACTCTCCAACACTCAACTCTCTTTCACAGGATATGGATTTGGTGGAATAAAGATTTGAGTGGAAAGCAACTTTGGGAAGGGTAGAGATCAAGATTCATATGGTAAGAATGGAATATCTTGGCCTCAACACAAGTGTAGGTGGTTCTCTCTCAGAAAAAGTAAGTTGGAAGTGTAGGTTTGTTCTGATGGCTCTCTCCACGAATGAAGAGGTGGTGGAGGGGTATATATAGCCTCCAAACAAAATCTAACCATTACACAACTTGCCAATCTCGGTGGGACCGAATAGTTAAACTCGGTCGGACCGATTCAGCAAAGCTAGTGACCGTTAGGGTTTTTCGGTGGGACCGACATGCAACTCGGTAGGACCGATGTTTAGGGTTAGGGCATAACGTAATCTCGGTGAGACCGATTACACAAACTCGGTGAGACCGATTTTGGTAATAAGCTCCAGAGAGTTGGTCAGGTAAACTCGGTGCGACCGGTCGCTCATTTCGGTGAGACCGAAATGTTACGAAGGGAAAACGGAGAGTTTACATTAAAATCTCGGTGGGACCGATCGCTCATCTTAGTAAGACCGAAATGTTACGAATGGAAACAGAGAAAAAACATTGTCGCTTTGAGAAGTATGTGAAAAGCAAGAGCTCCCCCTAAATTTGTGCATAGTTTAAGATTTGCTTTGGACTGCAAATGCACAATGAGTTAGGAACATGGGTTACTCTTCCACGTCGCATACATCTTGGTGGAGCACTCAAAATGATAATAATGAAATACATGCACTCATCACCAAGCATAGTGAATGATCATATAAAAGGGTATAAAAGGATAATGTCATCCAACAAGCATTAAGGTAGCATATGATCAAACAGATGATCATCCAAGTATCACACAAAAGCATAAAGTATCGCAACCAAGCAAATAAACAAAGTTTAACCACCAAACAAAAAGAGAAAATAAAAAGCAACACTCTCTCTCGAAGCCTATGATCTATACATTTTCTGTCCCTTTGGCAACAAGTTACCAAAAAGTTCATAAAAAATGCATAGTTCTAGATCAACTCTCAGGCTTGGTCTTCAGGTGATGGTGTAGATAACACGCCAAGGACGAAGGCATCTGTTGATGTAGATGGAGCTGGTGGCACTGAAGTTGTAGCTGGTGTAGATGAAGTTGCTCTGGTGTCTGTGACAGGCACTGTAGCAGATCTTTGTCCTCTGGGCACTCTAGCAAAAGCATCAGTGGTAGACTTTCCCTTCTTCTCCTGCACTTCATCCTGAAGTTGCTCAACAACTAATTGGATCTTAGTGACATTCACATCTAAGTCATAGAACTTCTGCTCCATGATCCTCTCCAAGCTCTCCTGGTTTTGAGTCAGGGTAGCCAATCCCTTCTCAATCCTCGGAGTGGAGGAAATCAAGTAGCCAAGCTGATCTTGCTTGCTCTTGAAAAGATACTAAGATGCCTCTTCAGTGGTTGGCATCTTTGCAGCCTTTTCAGCCCTTGCCTTCTCCCTCTTGGCTTGTGCTTGCATAGAAGATGGTCCATTTTCATCCATCACCACAGTGTTGCCCTCAAAGTCTGGGTAGATGGGAATGTGTTCCTTGTCCAGGAGATATGTGCTAGTGCCCATCTTGGAGTTGATTAGCTCCTGGATCTGTGGGGCATACCCACAACTTATCTTCTGATCTGCAGCTGTTCTCTTAATGGTTTCCACAATTAGGATCATGACCTTGAAATTTTGAGGCACATCAAATATGTGAAGCAAGTTAATTGCATGGCCTCTGATCATCTTGTGATCACCTGACTTTGGCAAGAGAGTGTGCCTAAGGATCCAATTGATTGTTGGCAAGCCTGACAAAAGGTAATGTACTGATCCAAACTTGTGTGTCTCAGGAGCAGCATCCACGATCTCTTTGTACATATGTGCCATGGTGTTGTGATCCTTCTTCTTGTTGGCATAGACATCCAAGTCATCTTCACTCTCCGCAGGAGCATTGATCAATTTTGCCCATTCTGCAACCGCTGACTGGTACCTCATACCTTCAGACATCCAGACAATTCTTCCATCTGGGTAGAAGTGAGTTGTGGAGTAGAACTGCATAATGAGCTCATCATTCCACTTTGTGAGCTTCTGAGCCACAAACTCATCAACTCCACACGCCTTGAACTGTCATATACACTAGGGAAGTGATCCACATTTTCCTCAATGAATTTCCAATCGACCCATCTCATGTCACACACTATGGGCTTCTTGTCAAGTAAGATAGTCTCATAGAAGTCCTGTTGTTCCTTTGTATGGAACCTGTAGTCCACAACAGTCCTTCTCCTGGTGGCATATGGATCAGACTCTCTCCATAGCCTTAAACCTGAATCCTTCCTGATTTTCATGTTCTCTGCAACTGGGTGAGCATCATTGTGATCTGGAATTTTGGGCTTCAACTTCCTCAAAACGTCAGAATCATCATCTTCTTTAGCAGCTTGAGGCATTGGGGCCTTGTTCTTCTCCTCAGCAGGGATGTTCCTAGTGCTCCTCTTGGGTTTTGGCTTTGGAGCTGGAGCAGTAGTCTTAGAGCAGTCTTGGGCTTAGATGGAGCAGCTCCTGCCCTCATAGCATCTCCCATAAGCTTTTGAGCTTTGGGTGCTGGTGCTGCATCCTCTTCCTCTTTCTCTTCTACAGAATCTTTCATTATTGAAGATCTCTCAAGCACTCTGGCAGTGGTATTATTGAACCTTTCCTTTCTTTTCTTTTCTGCCACAACCTGTTCTTTGGGTGCAGATCCCAAAGTCTCTTGAGTGGATGTTCTGGCTTTTGACATGGGAACTCTCTTGGCAAGAACCTTTTGCTTCACCCCTGGCTTGGTGGCAGCAGCTGTGCCATATTCCTTTTTCATGACTTTCCTCTTTGAGGCGGCCTCTTCCTCAATAGCCACATAGTCCTCATCCTCAGAATCTGAGGTTTTCTTCTTTCTGGTCCTGGTGGCTGCCTTAGGCAAGTTGCTGGGTGTACTTCTGCTTCCTTCATCAAAGCTGCTAGAGGGACTAGTGCCCTCACTCATGTTCACTTGCTCCTCAGACTTGTTCTGACCGTCACTCTGATCTGAAATGATGCAAACACTGACAACAGACCCTGTGAATAGATTATAGATGAGGTAGGTTTGATAAGCACCACAAACTACAGAGGTTTTTGCAAAAGAATGAGTTAAAAACTTAGTTTTAGTTTTCCACATAAAGCATTTCAGATCTATCGAGTTGCATACTCGGTGATACCGAAGCAGCTTTTGGAACCTAAACTTGTGAACTCGGTCAGACCGAGTCACAGTTCGGTGGCACCGAGACTGCTAGGGTTTCACAAAGTATTGAACTCGGTCACACCGATGTCAGACCGAGAATCACATGTGCAATGGCCTTAGCCAAATCGGTGGAACCGATTTCAACAACTCGGTCGGTCCGAGATGGTTTCGGCGGAAACCTAACCCTAAATTTTCAATCCATAACTAAACTACGGAGTGATTTTGATGGATAGAATGATCTCAAACGTGGCAAGATACATGGAAAAACAATATGCTAAGAATCGGAGGGGGAATAGCACAAGGATCAAGTCCATACCCTAGTGCGGCGATGGACTTGCTACGGCGGCAACGGCGGAGATGATTCCCGTTAACGATGGCGGAGACCAGCGGCAGGAGGCAGCTGGCGATGAGGAGGACGATCCGGAGACCTAGGGAGGCAGAGCAAGCTGAGCGCGGGCGAAGAGGTTCGGAAATTTTTCCAAATTTTGGGCCGCGGATATATATAGCCTGACTCTGTCGGTATGACCGAGTGGGACAACTCGGTGGCACCGAGATTCATAACTGCAAGCAGTTACTGAAACTCGGTGTGACCGAAAAGTTCAAATCGGTTGCACCGAGATTGAAAACCTAGATCGACTTAGTGACCTTGGTATGACCGAAATCGATGAATCGGTCAGACCGAAATGCACAAAGAAGTTTTGGATTTTTAAGTCTATGACGAATCAGGGACTCCGAGTGCTCCTCACACAGAGTGGTTCGAATCTAACTTGATCAAACTTTGTGATGTAGCATAAATAGAGTTTGAGACGAGAAAATCATAGATATCAACAGAAGGTTCTTAGGCATTCTTGTCCATCCACTTGGTAAAAGAAAAAGGAACCAAACAATCAAAACAACAAGTGGATGTCCTCGAATGAGTAAATTATGCAACCAACATGCTCACACAATAAAATGGCAAATGAAATATGTGGCAAAGCATGCACAACCAATTATAGCATCTATCAAGCAATTGGCGATGACTAGGTCATCTATATATGAGTATATTGACTTAGGAGTCAAATGAGAACATTTGTTTATAGGTCATACTCATCGTTTAAGCACAAATGGGGTTACCATTTTTACATAAAGCGTTGTTGTGTTCACACCATTAGAGTTGCTTTAGCTCAATTTTAGAGTAAAGCTCCCCCTAGATGTGAGATCCCCCCTGAGAGGGATGAACTAACCTTGGGTTTTGTCGATGATGACTTCATGTAGGTGTTGAAGATGTGGATGCTCAATGTTGATGTAGATAATTTGGAGCAATCCTTTTGAGTGAGTTTCACTTTCAATACCTACATGGGTTAGTCCCACAAGGAACAAACAAGGATATCCATAGACATAGAGTGATGCACACACAAGATGATATCTATGAAAGCATTAGGTTACCTTGTCCCTTGTCTTACCAACAAGAGGGTTTGTGACTCCTTGAACTAGTGCAAGATGTGGAAGTTGATTGCACTTGTTCTTGCCAAAATGATAAGAGTGAGGTATGTTGCGGAGTCACCCTCAAGAACTCTCTAGTTCTTCTTCTTCAGGATCCACATCATCTTGATGGGAATCCTTGGAGTTGTAGTCGTACTTGATGAAGTATAACTTGATGTAGTCTTGGGAACCCACTTGACCAATGCCTTGGGTGCTTCTTAAAATGCATCAATTGCCTCTTGAAGCTTATCCTTGCCTTTTTGCTTGTGGTCTTGTGGTGAAAGATCATCTTGAGCTTGTGTCCCTTTGAAGGAAGTAGGATCATACTTCTCTTGTTGAGGAACAAACTTCGTCTTGGGGTACTGATCTTCTTCCCACTCAACTCCATTGGCATTGAACTTTCGTTCAAAACCAACACCTTGGTTCTTCCAGTGCCTTCCTTGCTTGCGTACAATTTCCTCGAATTGCTTACTCCCGGCAAGGCTCTTGTAAACACCTTTCTCTATAATTCCCTTCAATAAGCTATTTTCTTTCTCAAGTGTAACTTGGCTAAGAGAATCATTAGTGGAATCAAGAGAACTACTAGAAGCAACAACATTAGATTTAGCATGATTATTGTTACTACTAGAGGAAGAATCTTTCTTGTTCTTGTTACTAGACTTGACTTGATGCATGTAAGTGGATAAGAGTAAACGCTTGGCAATGTAAGAAGAACTTTTCTTGTGAAGATCATCATTGATTTCCTTTAAGAACTCATGCTCTTGCTCAAGGTTGAGCTTTTAAAAACGTAATTTCTCATGAGTCCTTAAAAGTTCTTGATGATCTCCTAAGATAGTTTCATGAGCTAACTTAAGAGTGTTTAGTTCTTCGGTTAGAAACTCAATCTTCTCATTATCATTTTCATTCGTTTTATCTTGATTAGCATGATTAATTGACGTTTCATCATAGTATTCATCACTAGAGTTTTCAACAAGTAAATCATCATCACCTAACAAGTCATCTTCATCACTATTGAAATCAACATACTCGGGGTGTGATACCTTTGGGCCTTTAGCCATGAAGCATCTTCCAAGTCCTTCATTTGGTGAATCAAATATGTCGTGGGAGTTGGTTGACACAAGTGCTAGACCGGCAACACCTTCATCTTGAGTATAATCAGAGTCGGAGTGATAGCTTCTCTCGAAGTGATTGTCGGAGTCGGAGCCGGATACCCATTCACCAACATGAGCTTGATGTCTTCGTTTTGTGTAGCTCCTTGATGACTTGTCCTTCCTTTCCGAATCTTTGCTTCTTTGGGATGTTCTTCGTTCATAACGATCATCTCTACTACTTCTTTCTCTTGATGGTGATTCTTCTCTTCTACTTCTTCTTTTTGGAGAATCTTCTCTTCTTTTGTAGGGTGTCGTACACTCATTGGAATAGTGTCCGGGTCTTCCACAATTCTAGCAATTTCTCTCTCGACTAGAAGATCTTTTGTCATTGTAGGACCTTGACTTGGAACTTCTCTCTTTGCTTCTACTCTTGTAGAACTTGTTGAAGTTCTTCACCATTAGGCTCAATTCTTCATTAAAGGTTTGTTTCTCACTTAATGATGTGGGAGCATCACATGAGGCTTTGTAAGCACCACTTGACTTGTTATGGAGCTCCTCCTTATCCCTGAGTGACATCTCATGAGCAACAATTCTTCCAATGACTTCCGTTGGCTTGAGATCTTTGTAATTGGGCATAATTTGAATCAATGTGCAAACGGTATCATATTTTCTGTCCAAAGCTCTTAGGATCTTCTTGATGATGAATTTGTCGGTCATCTCTTCACTTCCTAGGCCGGCGATCTCATTTGTGATAAGAGCAAGCCTAGAGTACATTTCAGCGACACCTTCACCATCCTTCATTTTGAACTTGTCAAGCTGACTTTGAAGCACATCCAACTTGGATTCCTTAACGGAGTCGGTACCTTCGTGCATATCAATCAAAGTATCCCATCAAAGAATTCACCTTGCAAGCCAATACACACAATAGCCCATACGATGGGGTTATGTCCAAGAATATGCATTTTCATATTATGCTTCCAACTAGCAAAATTAGTACCATCAAAGTAAGGACCTCTACGGTGGTAATTTCCCTTGCTAGACGCCATACTCTCCTAGGTTGTGAAACCAAGGCTATGACTTCTAAAAGGTATGAAAATCAAGGCAAATGTAGACCAAAGCTCTGATACCACTTGTAGGATCGAAAGTATGTCTAGAGGGGGGGGGGTGATTAGACTACTTGACCAAATAAAAACTTATCCTTTTCCCAATTTCAGTTCTTGGCAGACTTTTGCAACTTTGGACAAGTCAAGCAATCTTAACACAATTCAAGCAAGCATGCAAAGACTATATGAGCAGCGGAAAGTAAGGCATGCAACTTGCAAGAATGTAAAGGGAAGGGTTTGGAGGATTCAAACGCAATGGAGACACGGATGTTTTTGTCGTGGTTCCGATAGGTGGTGCTATCCTACATCAACGTTGATGGAGACTTCAACCCACGAAGGGTAATGGTTGCGCGAGTCCACGGAGGGCTCCACCCACGAAGGGTCCACGAAGAAGCAACCTTGTCTATCCCACCATGGCCGTCGCCCACGAAGGACTTGCCTCACTAGTGGTAGATCTTCATGAAGTAGGCGATCTCCTTTCCCTTACAAACTCCATGGTTCAACTCCACAATCTTGTCGGAGGCTCCCAAGTGACACCTAGCCAATCTAGGATACACCACTCTCCAAGAAGTAACAAATGGTGTGTTGATGATGAACTCCTTGCTCTTGTGCTTCAAATGATAGTCTCCCTGTCGGTGTCAAAACCGGCGGATCTCGGGTAGGGGGTCCCGAACTGTGCTTCTAAGGAGGATGGTAACAAGAGGCAGGGGACATGATGTTTTACCCAGGTTCGGGCCCTCTTGATGGAGGTAAAACCCTACGTCCTTCTCGATTTATTCTTGATGATATGGGTATTACAAGAGTTGATCTACCACGAGATCGGAGAGGCTAAACCCTAGAAGATAGCCTATGGTATGATTGTATGTTGTCCTACGGACTAAAACCCTCCGGTTTATATAGACACCGGAGGGGGCTAGGGTTACACAAGGTCGGTTACAAAGGAGGAGAGATATATATCTATATTGCCTAGCTTGCCTTCCACGCCAAGGAGAGTCCCATCTGGACACGGGACGAAGTCTTCAATATTGTATCTTCATAGTCCAACGGTCCGGTCAAAGGATATAGTCCAGCTGTCCGGAGACCCCCTAATCCAGGACTCCCTCAGTAGCCCCTGAACCAGGCTACAATGACGATGAGTCCGGCGTGCAGTGTTGTCTTCGGCATTGCAAGGCGGGTTCTCCTCCGGATACACCACAGAAGAGTTCGAATAAAAGGATAGTGTCCGACCCTGCAAAATAAGTTCCACATACCACCGTAGAGAGAATAATATTTCCACAAATCTAATCTGCTGACACGTTTTGGCAATATGACATCATGCCATGGCGCGGTGATCATTCGAACCGTTTTTCTTTAACTAGCCCCGCACATAACGCGATGCAGCTTCTTGACACGTCTTGTCAAAGCAAAGATTGTGTCCCCCTTATTACAGGATTCTCATCAATACGGGTGTGGGTAACCCAACCGCGCCATTAATTACGGTGCTTGGAGGATAAGCGAGTTTTACTAGGCTAGTGGGGGCACATAGTTTTGACCGCCCTTATAAAGGGATAAGGTTTATCCTTTTTCTACCCACGCCTTCTTCCTCCTCGCTCATCCATTCTCGCGCACTCGAGCTCCAACGCCCAAGTCCACATCCTTCTCCTCAACCTTCTCCAAACATGTCCGGAGTGGGAGGCAAGTGGATGGCTTCCTCTGTCACGGAGGGACACATCAAAAGGCTGCGCGGGGCCGGATACTTATCCGCGAATATCACGCATCGGCTGCCCGCTGCGGGGCAGATTGTCCCCTCCCCGGAACCCCACGAGAGGGTAGTCTTCGTCCACCACTTCCTCCGCGGACTGGGGTTTCCCCTCCATCCATTCATCTGTGGTTTTATGTTCTACTACGGGCTGGACTTTCATGATCTAGCCCCGAACTTCATCCTCAACATTTCCGCGTTCATCGTCGTGTGTGAGGCTTTCCTCCGCATCCGGCCCCACTTCGGCTTGTGGCTGAAGACCTTCAATATCAAGCCGAAGGTGGTGGGAGGCCAACAAGTAGAATGCAGCGGAGCCATGGTGGGCAAGATGCCCAATGTTATATGGCTTGAAGGCTCCTTCGTGGAGACCATAAAGGGGTGGCAATCGGCATGGTTCTACATCACCGAGCCGCGCGACACCAACTGGGTGGCGGCCCCATGCGGCTCACCTCCTGGAAAGAGAAGGGCCTATCCTGGGTTTCATCGGTGGAGCTGGACGGACTCCAGAAATGTATCCAGAATATGGCAAGCAAGAAGTTCAAGCTTGTCAACATAGTCCAGGTTATGCTCTTCCGCCGGATCCTCCCGTGTCAACAACGGGATTTCAACTTGTGGGAGTTCGACCCGACCCAGCACCAGACTCTGAGCGAGCTCTTCGACACGACGCACAAGGACGTCTGGAGGGTGCTGTTCAAGGGTGCCGAGGTCCCTCCCTCTCACTGAGGACCGCGGGCTAAGCGCGAAGCGCCCTGCGAATCCGGTAAGTTTTGTACATATGGTAGGATTCACTTCCCATAGCTTAACCACATGCGGGGTCTGAGCTCCCATGCCTTTGACATGACTGGGTGGGGGCATCGGAGAAGATCGACTGCCCGGCCCCTCTGCCCAAAGACACTGCGGACGCTCTCCTGACGGAGATGCTGACTCCGGCCCCTTACAAGGTGCCAGAGAAGACCAAGAAGAAGGCCAAGGGAACCCGAAAGAGTTCCCGGCGCCAGCTGATATCGGACTCATCGTCCGATAACTCCGCAATGCACTCCTCCCCTGAAGACGAGGAGGAAGATGAAGATGCTCCCCCTTCAGTCGGGGGAGACAAGAAAAGGAAGGCCGCCCCGACCGGGGGGGGCTGAAGGGTCCAAGAAGGGGAGGACCCTCCTTCCAGACTACTCCACCACCGCCGCTGAAGGCGAAGACAAGTGGCTGCTCAGGGCCAAGCCCCTAGCAAAGTCATAAGTATTCGGATACCAAAGTAACTCATAGCATACCTTTGTCGCACTGCTTCTCCTAACGATGAATATGATTATGCAGACCGCCCTAAGCTCGTATCAATGTATCTTCGTCGGGCGGCTCCTTGGACTCGTCGGATATGGATAGCGATCCACTTCTGACCGCCACCTCCCCTTACCCTACGGACAATGCCGAGGTATTGTCTCAAGAGGCACCAGGTCGAGGGGAGACAATCTCGGAGGCACCTCAAGGCGACCTTCCGGACTCCCGGCGCAGAGGGAGTAAGGCTCTCGAGGGCTCCGAGTTCGGCCCTCAGCCGAACACCGCGCCGGAACCTCCAGTGGTTCCAGACTCAGGCAGACGGCCTCCTTCCAAAAGGGGCAAGACGCCTGTGCCGGTGACCTCTGTCCATCCAGAGGCGCCGGACAATCTATTGGGAGCACTTCGCAGCGCTTCCATCGATGAAGAGCACCGAACTATTATGAGTGCGGTGATCCAGAAGGTTCAGTCCGCCAAGAGCGGACTGACTGAAGCCTGTGCCAGCCTTCTAACAGGCTTTGAGGTAAGCATTTGAAATATAGGAAAAATATTACCGCATAGACAGTAGCCCCTGATGCTCTGTTTGGTGTTCAAAAAGAAAAGCCGAATATAGGATCAACTAATATCTGCAGGAGTCTAATATAAGTATGTCTATATGTGTATGCAGGCTTCGCTGCTGACCTCTGCAGCCCTGACAACGGAGGTCACCATACTGAAGCAGGACCTCGAAGGGTCCAAGAAAGAGCTCGACCTTGCCAAGAGGCAGCTCGAGGAGAACAAAGGTAAGTAATACCTAGTCTATAGATGTGTATATATACAAAAAGGATGCGATTGCAAAATGACATGATCATCTTTAATTTGCCAGGGGCCACGACCGAGGTGGCAACCCTGAAGCAAGCGCTATCTGAGGCCGAAAACAAAGTGGCCCAGGAGTGCACCGAGCAGGAAAAACAAGAAGCATGGGTGGGCGAGGTGCAGCAAGAGCTCCATGCTCTCGTGACCAAGCACGAGGTGTTGGAGCTTGACTTGAAGACGCGGGAGTCCGAGCTTGCCGCGGCCCTTGAGAGTGCAAAGAGTGCCCAGGCTGAAGCCCACAAGGCCCTCTAGGAGATTGATGCAATGAAGAAGATAGCGGCGGGTAAGGCATTCAATATGCAAAGCAAGGATGTGAAAGTAAATTACTTGTTACTTACCCGAGTCCGAAGCTCTGTAGGAGCATTCACAGATTTGCCCTGCAGCGTGTCGGACGCCGCACAGTTTTACCAGGCCGAGGAGGGAAGCTCAACGGAGAAGCTATTCTGGTCTCAGTATACTGGGACCGAACACCCGATGCCTCTGAGCGACCAGCTGAAGCAACGGGTCGAGCCGCACAAGGCGGCCGAACAGGCCATGAAGGGCTTTATAGTCCGGATGTGGCCTGGCGACTCCCTTCCCAACAGCTACTTTGGCCTTGTGAGGCGGCTAGTGGATGCCTACCCATGGTTGGAAGTCATCAAGCGGTCCGTCTGTATCGAAGGTGCCCGCCGGGCTTTTGCCCATGCAAAGGTGCACTGGGCCAAGATGGACGCTGAGAAGCTGGTGAAGGAGGGGCCGCCGCAGGGCAAGGAGCATCGCCACCCCGAAATGTATTATGAGGGTGTCCTGAAGGGTGCCCGTCTTGTGGCGGACAAGTGTGCGAAGGATGTAATTTTTGAATGAACTTGCTCGTGTGACCCTGTATTATGAAAACTTGTTCATATGCGCTATGCAACACTTGTTTGAATTTAAAATATTACCTTCTGTTCGGCTGTTTATCAAATTTGAGAGATGGCTAGTCGTCGGCTTCTGCCCCCATGCCACGAGTGCTGGGGTGTTCGGGATAAACCTGAGCACTCTTTTTCCCATTTTTGGGTCCTTCGAGGGAGGTGCTCAGCACAACGAACAAGGCAATCAGACTATAATGTGTTATCACTCTCACTTAGCCATAGAATTCTATAATTTTAAATTTCGGCGAAGCCCCTAGTATTCGGAAGGCCGAATTCGGGGCGCTATACACACCTTAAGCTGGACAGGGTCGACTCCTCGCTCTAAGCGGCATAAGTCTTTAGGGACTTGAGACCTCTCGAACAGCGACCAGTCTCTCGCCTTATCATGAAGTTAGTTTTACCTTTCTCTACTGAGGTGCTTAGTCCAGCAGAACCGGGGCACAATCGTAGTAGTTCTCCCAGTGCTACCTTAGCCGATATAGCGGAACGTAAGGTACCAAAACATGGGAGCCGGGTAAACCCAACTATTGACCCAAGACATGATTCGGAGCTGATGCATATAATGCTATAAGTTTGGGGTGCCGCACTGTCGAAAGTGTTCGGACTTCTCACGCCGTATTATGGGGTATACTTAAGCCCCTAGCGTGTTGGCCGTACCAGAGTGTACGGGTGCTAGATGTCATGAATGAACACACACACACACACACACACACACACACACACACACACACACACACACACACACATATATATATATATATATATATATATATATAAAGGAAGGATGCAATAATAGTCTTAATGCTATGCATTGTTTATTCAAAAGGGTGCGTTAGAGCAGAATGATACAAGTAGTGCAATAAGCAAAAAGTAGAACTATTTGACATGTCCCTTCCAAGGGCAAGCTGAGGAATGGTATTAAAGCAAGTATTTCAATCGTTATCGTAATCCACCTGGGAGTTCTGTGGTGTGACGTAGCTTTCTGCCTCCTTGGTTGCTCCATCATGTGTTCGGCAATCATGCTGTTGGATAGGGTTTCCAGAGATTAACATCCTGAAAGAGAAAAATATCAAAGCGGGAAGCCCCTAGTGCGGTTTAAGCCACATCCTAGAGCGTGCCGTAGTCGTGCCCCCCCTTCCCACCTGTGCCCATGGTATTTTTAATGCGTAATTATGTACGCGTGGCACGGACTTCGCCGTTTGGCTGGGACCAGGGTGGGGGCCGCATTGCTATGCAAGCTCAGAACATGTGAGGCGGTCCTATTGCCGATTACTCTGGGCGCGCTTGAAGGTGTCCGGGTCCTTAATCGCTGAACTAGTGGATTGCCTAAAGAGGCTGCTTTGCGCTTCTGCTGCAAGGGCCGCAGTGTGCTCCTCCGTGCAGAGAGAGCGCTCTGTGTTTCCATTGACTGTGATGACCCCCCGAGGTCCTGGCATCTTGAGCTTGAGATATGCATAATGCGGTACCTCATTGAATCTCGCAAATGGAGTTCGCCCGAGCAGTGCATGGTAGCCACTGCGGAACGGGACTATGTCGAAGATTAACTCTTCGCTTCAGAAGTTATCCGGAGATCCGAAGACCACCTCCAGTGTGACTGAGCATGTGCAATGGGCCTCTACACCTGGTATGATGCCTTTAAAGGTCGTTTTTGTGGGTTTGATCCTTGAGGGGTCTATACCCATTTTGCGCACTGTGTCCTGATAAAGCAGGTTCAGGCTGCTGCCCCCATCCATAAGGACTCGAGTGAGGTGAAATCCGTCAATGATTGGGTCTAGGACTAATGCGGCGAATCCGCCGTGACGGATACTAGTGGGGTGGTCCCTACGGTCGAAGGTGATCAGATAGGAGGACCATGGGTTGAACTTTGGGGCGACTGGCTCCAACGCATATACGTCCCTGAGCGCACGCTTCCGCTCCCTCTTGGGGATGTGGGTTGCGTATATCATGTTCACCGTCCGCACTTGTGGGGGGAACCTCTTCTGTCGTTGCTATGTGACCCCTTATCTATGTTTTCGGCATTTAACTTGCCGGCCTGCTTGAACACCCAACAATCTCTGTTGGTGTGGTTGGCTGGCTTGTCGGGGGTGCCGTGTATTTGGCACGAGCGATCGAGTATACGGTCCAAACTGGACGGGCCTGGAGTGCTTCTTTTGAATGGCTTTTTCCGCTGACCGGGTTTAGAGCCTTTGAATCCGGCATTGACTGCCGTATCCTCGGTATTGTCGCTGTTAATGCGGCGCTTATGTTTGTTGCGACGTGACCTGCCGTTGTCGTCCTTGGTATCCGAAGTACCATGGTTCTTTGATATGTTATTGTTGCGAGCCAACCAGCTGTCCTCTCCTGCACAAAAGCGGGTCATGAGTGTCGTGAGGGCTGCCATAGATTTCGGCTTTTCCTAGCCAAGGTGCCGGGCGAGCCATTCGTCGCGGATGTTGTGCTTAAAAGCTGCTAGGGCCTCTGCATCCGGACAATCGATGATTTGATTTTTCTTTGTTAGGAACCGTGTCCAGAATTGCCTGGCCGATTCCTCTGGCTGCTGAATTATGTGGCTCAAGTCATCGGCATCTGGTGGTCGCACATTAGTGCCCTGAAAGTTGTCGAGGAATGCGGCTTCCAGATCTTCCCAATAGCCAATGGACTCTGCTGGCAAGCTGTCGAGCCAATGCCGAGCTGGTCCTTTGAGTTTGAGTGGGAGGTATTTGATGGCATGTAGGTCATCACCGCGGGCCATGTGGATGTGCAGGAGGAAATCCTTGATCCATACCGCAGGATCTGTTGTGCCGTCGTATGATTCTATATTTACGGGTTTGAAACCCTCTGGGATTTGATGATCCATTACTTCGTCTGTGAAGCATAAGGGGTGGGCGACGCCTTTGTACTGGGCTATATCACGATGCAGCTCAAATGAGTTTTGCCCGCTGTGTTCGGCCCGGCCGGACTTACTTTTACTGTATCCGGTGTGACGATTATCGTCTCGCATAGTGGCGCGCCCTCGTGATCCGTAGATCGATCTTGCATGTTTTGCTTTGTCCTCCAATACGTCTCGCAGGTCTGGCATATTTCCCCATGCCTTTTTATTTGAATGGCATCGGGGTGCGGGCTGAGCTTTTGGCTGGAATGCCTCTCTGTCGCGGCCACGAGGTGGCCGATCAGCCGCGTCGTACGCCAGGGATGTAGGTTTCGGTGCTTCCTCCTCCAGTCGGGGTAGCAACCTGCAGTTTGGGTAACTCTTGGAGGGGCATTCGAGTTTATATTCCTCGGCCGCCAGGACTTCAGTCCATCTGTCAGCTAGCAAATCTTGCTCAGCTTGAAGCTGCTGCTGCGTTTTCTTAAGGCTATTTGCCGTGGCTGTAAGCCGGCGCTTGAAGCGCTCTTGTTCGACAGGATCCTCTGGCACGACGAATTCGTCTTCGTCGAGGCTTGCCTCGTCTTCGAAGGTAGGCATGTAATTATCATCCTCCGCCTCTCCATCTACCGCTCTCTCATGAGGGCTCGCTTCTCCAACCTCTTGCTCTAAATCTTGCTGGAGGGGATTGTTGTTGTCTTCGGCGCTGTCCGGAGTGCTATTATCTCCGATGCCGGTATCACCGCTTTTGACTTGGTGGGACTTAGAGCGGCGCCGCTGACGCCGGCGCTTGGGTTGCTTCTTGGAGGAGTCATCCTCCGCTGTCCCGTCGCTATTGCCTTCTTTGGGTGTGTCCACCATGTATATGGCATATGATGAGGTGGCTGTCCAGTGCCCCGTGGGCAGTGGTTCCTCTTTGCCTCCCGCATCGTCGTCCATACCGTCGATGTCTTCGGAGTCGAAGTCGATCATGTCGGTTAAGTCATCGACAGTGGCTACTAAGTGGGTGGTGGCTGGGCGGCGAATTTCTTCATCATCCGCATCCCAGTCCTGCCAGACATAGTTCGGCCAGGACCCTCCTGACAAGGAGAGAGACCTTAATGAGTTTAGTATGTCGTCGAAGGGTGAGTGCTGAAAAATATCTGCGGAGGTAAAGTCCATGATCGGCGCATAATCGGATTTGACAGGAATGGGCGCAGGCGGTTCGGAGTCCATGGCCAGAGAAGGATCCGACAGTTTGGCAACACGGCTCTCGTGAAGGGTAAGGTCGATATTCGGCTCGATCGCCGTTGCGGGGTCTATCCACCCGTCCATGGATGGCGCAACTGGCTCCGAATTAAGGGTCGGAGCGGCTGCCGGTGCGATTTCTTGAACACTGTCTGATGGTAGAGCTAAATCATACTCATCGTGACCGCGTGGCGCACAAGGCAGTGGCTCGAATCCGTCGAAGATCAAGTCTCCGCGGATATCGGCCATGTAGTTTAAGCTTCCAAACCTGGCCTAGTGGCCAGGGGCGTAACTTTCGATCTGCTCCAGACAGCCAAGCTAGTTGGCCCATAGTGCGAAGCCGCCGAACACAAAGATCTGTCCGGGGAGAAAAGTCTCACCCTAGACTGCATCGCTATCGATGATAGTAGGAGCCATCAAGCCTAACAGCGAGGACACAGAGGAACTCTCAATTGAAGCACCAATGTCGGTGTCAAAACCGGCGGATCTCGGGTAGGGGGTCCCGAACTGTGCGTCTAAGGCGGATGGTACAGGAGGCAGGGGACACGATGTTTTAGCCAGGTTCGGGCCCTCTTGATGGAGGTAAAACCCTACGTCCTTCTCGATTTATTCTTGATGATATGGGTATTACAAGAGTTGATCTACCATGAGATCGGAGAGGCTAAACCCTAGAAGCTAGCCTATGGTATGACTGTATGTTCTCCTACGGACTAAAACCCTCCGGTTTATATAGACACCGGAGGGGGCTAGGGTTACACAAGGTCAGTTACAAAGGAGGAGATATACATATCCGTATTGCCTAGCTTGCCTTCCATGCCAAGTAGAGTCCCATCAGGACACGGGACGAAGTCTTCAATCTTGTATCTTCATAGTCCAACAGTCCGGTCAAAGGATATAGTTCGGCTGTCCGGAGACCCCCTAATCCAGGACTCCCTCACTCCCCAACACTCAACTATCTTTCACAGGATATGGATTTGGTGGAAAGAAGATTTGAGTGGAAAGCAACTTGGGGAAGGGTAGAGATCAAGATTCATATGGTAAGAATGGAATATCTTGGCCTCAACACAAGTGTAGGTGGTTCTCTCTCAGAAAAAGTAAGTTGGAAGTGTAGGTTTGTTCTGATGGCTCTCTCCACGAATGAAGAGGTGGTGGAGGGGTATATATAGCCTCCAAACAAAATCTAACCATTACACAACTTGCCAATCTCGGTGGGACCGAATAGTTAAACTCGGTCGGACCGATTCAGCAAAGCTAGTGACCGTTAGGGATTTTCGGTGGGACCGACATGCAACTCGTAGGACCGATATGTTTAGGGTTAGGGCATAACGTAATCTCGGTGAGACCGATTACACAAACTCGGCGAGACCGATTTTGGTAATAAGCTAACTAGAGAGTTGGTCAGGTAAACTCGGTGCGACCGGTCGCTCATTTCGGTGAGACCAAAATGTTACGAAGGGAAAACAGAGAGTTTACATTACAATCTTGGTGGGACCTATCGCCCATCTCAATAAGACCGAAATGTTACGAATGGAAACAGAGAGATTACAATCCCATCTCGGTGAGACCGAGATCCCTATTGGTGAGACCGATTTGCCTAGGGTTTGTGGCAGTGGCTATGACATTTGAAACTCGGTGGCGCCGGATAGAAAGAATTAGTGGGGCCGTGTTTGACTTTTGGTTTAGGTCATATGTGGATGTGAGAAAGTAGTTGAGGGTTTTGGAGCATATTACTAAGCATTTTGAGCAAGAGCCTCATTAACCAACACCTCATCCCTCCTTGATAGTATTGGCTTTTCCTATAGACTCAATGTGATCTTGGTCACTAAAATAGAAAATGTAGAGTCTTGATCTTTGAGATTGAGCCAATCCTTTGTCCTTAGCATTTTGAATGGTCCACTTTTCTCATCGATGCCATGCCAATCATTGAGCTTTCCCGAGACATTAGTGTTGAAATAGCATTAGCTCAATGAGCTATATGTTGTTAGGAATTACGAAAACCACCTAGGGATAGTTGCACTTTCAATCTCCCCATTTTTTGTAATTGATGACAACATATAGATCAAACCTTCGACAAATGATAATAACAGTGAAAAACATTGTCACTTTGAGAAGTATGTGAAAAGCAAGAGCTCCCCCTAAATTTGTGCATAGTTTAAGATTTGCTTTGGACTGCAAATGCACAATGAGTTAGGAACATGGGTTACTCTTCCACGTCGCATACATCTTGGTGGAGCGCTCAAAATGATAATAATGAAATACATGCACTCATCACCAAGCAAAGTGAATGATCATACAAAAGGGTATAAAAGGATAATGTCATCCAACAAGCATTAAGGTAGCATATGATCAAACACATGATCATCCAAGTATCACACAAAAGCATAAAGTATCGCAACCAAGCAAATAAACAAAGTTCGACCACCAAACAAAAAGAGAAAATAAAAAGCAACACTCTCTCTCGAAGCCTATGATCTATACATTTTCTCCCCCTTTGGCAACAAGTTACCAAAAAGTTCATAAAAATGCATAGTTCTAGATTAACTCTCAGGCTTGGTCTTCAGGTGGTGGTGTAGATAACACGCCAAGGACGAAGGCATCTGTTGATGTAGATGGAGCTGGTGGCACTGAAGTTGTAGCTGCTGCAGATGAAGTTGCTCTGGTGTCTGTGACAGGCACTGCAGCAGATCTTTGTCCTCTAGGCACTCTAGCAAAAGCATCAGTGGTAGACTTGCCCTTCTTCTCCTGCACCTCATCCTGAAGTTGCTCAACAACTGACTGGATCTCAGTGATGTTCACATCAAAGTCATAGAACTTCTGCTCCATGATCCTCTCCAAGCTCTCCTAGTTTTGAGTCAGGGTAGCCAATCCCTTCTCAATCCTCAGAATGGAGGCAATCAAGTAGCCAAGCTGATCTTGCTTGCTCTTGAAAAGATACTAAGATGCCTCTTCAGTGGTTTACATCTTTGCAGCCTTTTCAGCCTTGCCTTCTCCCTCTTGGCTTGTGCTTGCACAAAAGATGGTTCATTTTCATCCATCACCACAGTGTTGTCCTCAAAGTTCACTGTTCATCCAGATGCAGCATCGATCGGCTTCAGTTAGCAGCAGTAGCAAAGGAATCGCTCGATCGGGTTCAGTTAACAACCATCAATCGCTCGCTCGTGTTCAGTAACGCGTAGCCTGCAGTGTAATCGCTCGGGTTCAGTTAGAGCCCAATGCCTCGCTCGGGCTCAGTTAGAGCCCAACGCCTCGCACACACGCATGTACGTATGAGAGAAACGCGCATCGCTTGGCCTCCGACCACCCACCGTAACCGGGGACTCCCTGATATTTTCCGTTCCCTCGCTTCTACCATGGTTTTTCCGTCATAGATGGCCCAAAGAATGTCATGCAGCTGCATCTCCGGCCCGCCCAGGACGAAAATCCCATTTTCTGTCATGATTTTTTGTCATAGAAGTAGGACCCCACCACATCTATGATGATACCGGGTTTTGTCACAATTATCGTCATAGAAGTGTCATAAGTATGAAAGAATTTTTTTTGTTCGGCCGAAAATGTCATGGATGTGTTTTTTTTGTAGTGTAAGCAAGCTTCTCATCGTTCTGTGAGTTGACGGGACACATCAAAAGTACTCCAGTCTATAGAGCCTTGCCTCTAAGGTAGGCCCCACATGGTTTGCCTCTTTTTTAACATAACGCGTCAAGCCGGCATTGCGTTTAATGTCGGACGTGTGTCCAGAGTGGGTTTATCGGCTTCCACATGGGTGGGTTTGATGGAGGCGTTTGAATGCGGCAAGGAGGCATGTTCAGTCGGGCGTGCAGCGAGTGGCGCCCTCGACTCTAACGTAGGACACCGTGCCATTCTTCCACTGATGTGTGGGCTCTTTCGGTACATGGCCTGCATGTCAGTGACCCAACGCAGACAGCGCACAGCAGAGGAACATTTGGTGGGCCAGGGCGGTCAGAAGCGGGCATTTCATGAACCGATGATTGTTCATTGAGTGTGACATCATCCTTTTCATGTAGATAATCCTACTCTGTTGTTAGCTTGTTCGATATGTTGTGATTCATAAAGACCGCTGCAAACATCAATTTTCTGTGTATCATAGATAAGATTGACTAATACCCGTAACAATCCATGTCCTTAACAAAGGGTGCATGCACGTATAGGTTGAGCGTGTGTCTTGTGTCGTGTGCTGTGTGCATGCAGGCATGCGAGTGTTGCGTGCGTGCAAGAGTACGTTTCAGTGATGCATGCATGTGTGCGTATGTTCGTGTGTTCGTGAGTGCATGTGTATGTGTCAGTGTTGCACGCCTGCATGCGTGTGTGTGTTCGGTATGTGTACGTGTCAGTGTTGCACGCCTACATGCGTGTGTGTGTGTGTTCGGTATGTGTACGTGTCAGTGTTGCACGCCTGGATGCGTGCGTGTCTTGCGTGCGTGCATGTGTACGTGCGGGGTGAGGCTACACTGCAATCGACTGACTTTTTCATCTCTGGTCATTATATTTTCCATCCATTGGATATGAAATCAAGGGCCTGCAGTTTATCATCAAACTCCACCCCCTTGAGCCGCCAGCCACCACCGGCCGAACAGCCAGCCCGCGCCGCCCGCGGGTGGCCCGCGCCGCCACGCCGCCTCGCCCGCACCGAAACCACTCCCCACTGCCAGTCCACCGCCGCACCGGGCATCCCTCTAGCCCCCCTGCGCCGAGCTTTTTCTCTGGCGACCCCCACCCCACCGCCCAATCAACGCGCCCCCACCGCCGGCGACTGCCAACCAAAGGTCTCATGACTTCGAGTACCCATCGACCAGTAATTTATTACCATTTCTGTCCTTCATATACGCGCTGACAGGTGGGCCCTATGGTAATGTGCGCTGCTAAATGTGGACCGTTTGATTGGTTAATTGATCGTGTCATCAACAAATTACGGAGCTGTATGGTGAGCCAGTGACCGCATGATCACCCTAAAATGTATTTTATTAACACAATATAAACTCAAACTACCATTTCTTTCTTTCATATACGGGCTGACAGGTGGGCCCCATGGTTACGCGCCCCGATGGTGCAACACTAGTTGCGCCACATGGAACATTTGACTGGTCAATTGATTGTGTCATCAACAAAATACGGAGTTGTATGGGTGAGTCATTGACCGTATAATCATGACATGTATTTTTTTAACACGGTACAGATGCAAGGGCTCATATATACGCGCAAGCACCCGCCGCTATAAGCGCACACACGCAGACCCTACCCCTGCAAGCACCTTCGAGAGAGTGAGCCAGCATATGATCTTGAGATTTTACGAAGTCACCATAGGTGCCTCATAGTCGAGTGGAACGTCTCCTCCCACTGAACGCACATTGTCGGAAAATACTGAAATTAATCCAGGATAAATGCGAGCACCGGGACTTTAACCCTGGTGGGCTCGAGAAACCACTGTCCTCCTAACCATACAACCACATGTTGGTTAGCACGACAAAATGTATGTGGTGACCATGATGAGCTTATTCTGAAGTCCAGCGACCATATCATGCTTTCGCTTCAAATACAATGACCGTAAGTGTCGTCAACAAAATACGGAGCACACATCAAATGCAAAGTCCGTCAGTGTCATCAAGAAAATACGGAGACGTATCGTGAGCTAGATATCATATGATCACCACGAGAATGTATACGGTGACCATAATGAGCATATTCTAAAGTCCAGTGACCGTATAGTGCCTTAGCTTGAAATACAGTGACCGTCACGCGTGAATGTGTCGTGGGCATGCATACTTTTAGAGGGACGAGAGATAGTTTGTGTGCGTACGTGAAAGTGGTGTAAAAAGAGGGGGTGTCCGGTGGAGACAAGGAGAGATATGCCCTTCGTTTCTCTTTCCCGTGACTAATATTTTAGGAGAATATATAAACATTCACAATGCAGAACAAATATTTTTGGATGCACCATGCAATTAACTTTCATGTATAACATTGTACTATTGTATATGCTTATTTTCTTAGTGGTCGATTGCATGTGTGGTGTGGTGGGCACATCATTTATAGTTGTGGTGGGTCAACATGAGGACTCATGGGTCAGTTCCATCCTGCGCCACATAGGTTGGACCGAGACACGTTATACGAAGACCCATGTGGAGGACTCGGCGTACAACACGAAGCTAGCTACCAGAGTCACGGAGGACTCTATCCCCACTAGTGATAAGCCGACTATATATGATTTGTAACCCTAGGCCCCCAGTATGTTATAGAAGCTTGGGGGCTAGTTCGTCGTTAGTATACACACACACACAGTGCCTGGTATTCACGTGTACTTTGTACACACCCCTATCACTAATATACAGTAGCAGGAGTAGGCTTTTTACTCAACTGCAAGGGTCCGAACTAGGGTAAAACTTCGCCTCGTATTACCATCTAGCCTAACAGTCAGGGATATCCTACCGAATGATATGATGGAATCATATTTGCCAACTACTAAGAGAGAGGTGTGTCTAGGCGCAATGTGTGCGAGAGAGGCCTAAAGATAATTTGCGTGCAGGAGACACGTAGGCACATATATGTGCGTATAGAGGGTTAGTAGAGATCGTGCGTGTGTATATATGCATGTGAGAGAAATAGTGTTTTCCAACTGAGATTAGTGAAAAGAGTGGTACATAGTAGTCAAAAAGAGAGAGAGAGAGAGAGAGAGAGAGAGAGAGAGAGAGAGAGAGAGAGAGAGCATGTGCGTGAGACTCCCCGACACCCCGAGAGAGATTGTGAGCATGTGTGAAATAGAAATGCCGATGCATATAAAGTGTGTGCACTTATGCGGTAGATAGAGAGATATATAGTGCGTTTGTGAGAATGGGCCGAGGCATAGTGCATCTACGTGTAAAAGGCGGTTGTACGCATTAAATTAAAATATAAATGGCATTATTATTTTTGGATGAGATCATGAATTTTGCAAATTGCGTATGGACGAAAATCGGTCTATCAGACACCCATACTCTATTGAATTCTAGCATGTGCATGTGTTTATTTCATATTATCGATCCATAGAGTGAGAGCGGTTTGAAATACAGGCAATGGATGCTTTTGCAATTCATATATAAAGATTAATTAGTGCACTCCATGTTGTTAGTGTGAAGCACTTTATACATCTGTCACTTGCATGGATACATTCCAAATTGCGAGCTACGAAATAGAATACATGTCGAATTCAATATAAAGGGGGTTTCGAAGATTCGAATTCATAGGAAGAGCATTCATCTATTTGAACCCGAGATAATGGCATTTTTAAATCAGATGTAAAAGGGGGCATCAATATTTGTTGTGCGTTTGAACATGCTATATATATTCATACGCATGTCTAACTTTTTTTGCAACCAAGGAGATTATATATGGAACCATGCATGAACTGAGGTAAGTTGCATATTTTTTAATATATATAATCGTGTACAATGTATATTCAAATGTACCCCCTCCATTACAAAATAATCATAGCTTTAGGATTTTCAAGAGTAAAGATTTGTGAAGTTTGACAAATCCTGAAAGTTCAATTCAAGAGAACCGAAAACGTTAATGCTTCTGCTCCCAAATATTGAACGAAGCGCCAAATAGGCCTCTGGTCACCCGAAACCACGCGAGACTAATGTTTGGTGGTAGGAAATTACTGTCCTGACTCTGGCCCGTGTAGTCTATCGGCCCGATGTCCAAAGGTCTAAACTAGGATAGGTTTGTAACTTCACCATGAGGCCAGTCTCAACCGCCTCCGAGAAGCATTCATACGCCGTGGGCTCCTAAACACCCATGCGCTCGACTGAAATCTATCCCGCCCACATTTGGGACACCTGAGATTACTATCCTACCCCAAACCCGCAATATGTACGAAATTTTAGATGGGGGCAAAGTTTGTAACTTTCCCCAAATTTCAAACAAGCGCGTCCCAAACTGAAACATTGTTCCCCCATAGTTCCCCGCCTCCCTCCATTTCACCATTCATACTCTCTGGGCGCCAAAACACCCTCTCCACCAGCCAGGAAACCCCAGCCTCCTCCGTCCTCCACCCCATAGCGCCCAATCCATCGCCGCCCTCCTCCATCATGCCGGAGCCGGTACCCCGACGTCGTCGTCCAACATAACCACAACCGCAACGCCCTCAAGGACTTAGCAGCTGAAGCTGAGATAGAGCTGCCTCCACGACGTTGACACTGACGTGTGCCGTACCAGAACCACTCCGACCACGCCGTCCTGCACCTCAGTGCTGCCGCTCCACTATCTCAACCGTCCACCGCACCGGAGCTATTCCCGCTACACCGTCGTTTACCGCCTCGGATCTGGTTCCCCGCCGCCGACAGACGACCACTACACCACACTCAACAACTTGGCCATGGGTTCGTCCAAGGCTCCACCGTCCTCCACAACTTCTCGTTTCCAGCGAACCACAAGAAGATCGTTGGAAAAACAGAAGGAGGACACAACACTACCAGTAGAAAGAGGTACTCCTCTTCCCTTATCCGTGCAAACCTTACGTCTCTGCTCACACCGTATTCATCCCATGAAAGAAACTAGTTGAGCGCTTCTTACTACATCTTCTTCGTGATACTAAATGCACAAGGTTTCCTCCCTTTACTATTTCACCTTTGCTAGAGGTCGGTAGCCCGCCTGGATTTCAATTCAGTGTCAGTCGAACCGCAATTAAAAGAAGCAGCACCCGCTTAGGCGCGCGGAGCACCTAGTCCGCCTGTTCGACAGGGAAGCGGTGCATCTGTGTCTATCATAGGGGTGTGGGGCGCAGGAGCTGCTTGCGCCCGATATGGAGGTCTGATATGTCTCCGTCGTATCTACTTTTCCAAACACTTTTGCCCTTGTTTTGGACTCTAACTTGCATGATTTGAATGGAACTAACCCGGACTTACGCTGTTTTCAGCAGAATTGCCATGGTGTTATTTATGTGCAGAAACAAAAGTTCTCGGAATGACCTGAAACTCCACGGAGCGTCTTTTTGGAAATAATAAAATACTGGCAAAAGATCAAGACCAGGGGGCCCACACCCTAGCCACGGGGGTGGGGGCGCGCCTGCCCCCCTGGGCGCGCCCCATACCTCGTGGGGCCCCTGGAGCTCCTCCGACCTCAACCCCAACTCTATATATTCACTTTCGGGGAGAAAAAAATAGAGAAGAAGGATTAATCGCGTTTTACAATACGGAGCCGCCACCAAGCCCTAAAACCTTTCGGGAGGGCTGATCTGGAGTCTGTTTGGGGCTCTAGAGAGGGAGTTCCGTCGCCATCATCATCATCAACCATCCTCCATCACCAATTTCATGATGTTCACCGCCGTGCGTGAGTAATTCCATTGTAGGCTTGCTAGACGGTGATGGGTTGGATGAGATTTATCATGTAATCGAGTTAGTTTTGTTAGGGTTTGATCCGTAGTATCCACTATGTTTTGAGATTGATGTTGCTATGAATTTGCTATGCTTAATGCTTGTCACTAGGGCCCGAGTGCCATGATTTCAGATCTGAACCTATTATATTTTCATCAATATATGAGAGTTCTTGATCCTATCTTGCAAGTCTACAGTCACCTACTATGTGTTATGACCCGGCAACCCCGAAGTGACAATAATCGGGACCACTCCTGGTGATTACCGTAGTTTGAGGAGTTCATGTATTCACTATGTGTTAATGCTTTGGTCTGGTACTCTATTAAAAGGAGGCCTTAATATCCCTTAGTTTCCGCTAGGACCCCACTGCCACGAGAGGGTAGGACAAAAGATGTCATGCAACTTCTTTTCCATAAGCACGTATGACTATATTCGGAATACATGCCTACATTACATTGATGAATTGGAGCTAGTTCTGTGTCACCCTAGGTTATGACTGTTACATGATGAACCGCGTCCGGCATAATTCTCTATCACCGATCCATTGCCTACGAGCTTTCCATATTATTATTTTCCTCTTATTTACTTCTCCGTTGCTATTGTTATCATCACTACAAAATACCAAAAACATTACTTGTGTTATCATTACCTTTTGCTACCGTTACCACTACTATCATATTACTTTGCTACTAAATACTTTGCTGCAGATATTTAGTTATCCAGGTGTGATTAAATTGACAACTTAGCTGCTAATACTTGAGTATATTCTTTGGCTCGCCTTGTGTCGAATCAATAAATTTGGGTTGAATACTCTACCCTCAAAAACTGTTGCGACCCCCTATACATGTGGGTTATCAAGACTATTTTCTGGCGCCGTTGCCTGGGAGCATAGCTCTATTCTTTGAGACACTTGGGATTTATATCTGCTTATCATTATGAAGAACTTGAGAGATCCAAAAACCAAGATTTATCCCTCAACTACAAGGGGAGGTAAGGAACTGCCATCTAGCTCTGCACTTGATTCACCTTCTGTTTTGAGTAAGCTTGCGACACCTAAACCTGCTTCTACTATTGATTCTGATATGTCACATGTTATTGATGATGCCACTTCTGCTTTGCATGATACTTATGATGAAACTACTTCTATGCTTGATACTACTATGCCACTTGGTGAATTTCTTGATGAACAACTTGCTAGGGTTAGAGAGAATGGAATTATTGAAACTGATAATATTGATGAAAGTGATGATGAAGACTCTCCCCCTAATAAATATGAATTGCCTGTTGTCCCTGAGGGTTATGTTCTGGATGAAGAATCTGCTAGAGCTATTCTTGCTTGCAATGATAGATATGATCTAAAGAGGTTATTAGCTAAATGGAAGAAGCAATCTCTTAATGCTAGAATGAAACTTGACCCTGCTTTTGCTACTTCACCTATCTGTGTTACTGATAAGGATTATGAATTCTCGGTTGATCCTAATATAATTACTTTGGTTGAATCTGATCATTTTTATGGATATGAATCTGAAACTGTTGTGGCACATCTTACTAAATTAAATGATATAGCCACCCTGTTCACTAATGGGGAGAGAACTCGCTACTTTTATATCCTTAAAATATTTCCGTTCTCATTAAAGAGTGATGCTAAGATATGGTTTAATTCTCTTGATCCTGGTTGTGTGCGTAGTCCCCAGGATATGATTTATTACTTCTCTGCTAAATATTTCCCTGCTCATAAGAAACAAGCTGCCTTAAGGGATATATATAATTTTGTGCAAATTGAAGAAGAGAGTCTCCCAAAAGCTTGCGGGAGGCTTCTCCAATTACTTAATGCTTTACCTGATCATCCTCTTAAGAAAAATGAAATACTTGATATCTTTTATAATGGACTAACCGATGCTTCTAGAGATTACCTGGATAGTTGTGCTAGTTCTGATTTCAGGGAAAGAAAACCAGATGAAGCTGAAATTCTATTGAATAATATGTTGACTAATGAAAATAATTGGACACTTCCTGAGCCTATTCCTAAACCAACTCCGAAGAAGAGAGGTGTTCTATTTCTCAGTCCTGAAGATATGCAAGAGGAAAAGAAATCCATGAAAGAAAAGAGTATTAAAGCTGAAGATGTTAAGAATTTACCTCCTATTGAAGAAATACATGGTCTTAATTTACCGTCTGTCTAAGAAATGCATACTTTTAATCCATCTCCTATTGAAGAAATACATGGTCTTGATAACCCGACACAGGTAGTAAAGCTAAATTATCTCTGTAAATATGATAAAGCTGAAATCCCATTTACTAAGTTTGCTAGCCCATGTTTAGATGAGTTTGATAAATTTATGGTTAAGCAAGAAGACTTCAATGCTTATTTTGTTAGAGAATTAAAACGCAATGCTGTTATGCTTGAACACTTGGGTGATTATATGGCTAATGTCAAAGGTGAACTTAAACTTATTAGTAAACATGCTTCTATGGTTACTACTAAAGTAGAACAAGTACTTAAAGCTCAAAATGATTTGCTCAATGAATTGAATAGTAAGAATAATGATTTTGCTGTTAGACTGGCTACTAGAACTGGTAAAATGACTCAGGAACCTTTGTATCCTGAAGGCCACCCTAAGAGAATTGAGCAAGATTCTCAGAGAAATAATATAGATGCACCTAGTCCTTCTAAAAGGAAGAAAAAGAAAAATGATAGGACTTTGCATGCTTCTAGTGAACCTATTACTGAAACACCTGAGAATCCAAATGATATTTCTATTTCTGATGCTGAAACACAATCTGGTAATGAACCTGAAACTAGTGATAATGTTAATGATAATGTTCATGATGATGCTCAACCTAGCAATGATAATGATATAGAAATTGAACCTGCTGTTGATCTTGATAACCCACAATCAAAGAATCAACGTTATGATAAGAGAGACTTTGTTGCTAGGAAACATGGTAAAGAAAGAGAACCATGGGTTCAGAAACCCATGCCTTTTCCTCCCAAACCATCCAAGAAAAAGGATGATGAGGATTTTGAGTGCTTTGCTGAAATGATTAGACCTTTCTTTTTGCGTATGTGATTAACTGATATGCTTAAAATGAGTCCTTATGCTAAGTATATGAAAGAAATTGTCACTAATAAAAGAAAGATACCAGAAGCTGAAATTTCCACCATGCTTGCTAATTATACTTTTAAAGGTGGAATACCTAAGAAGTTAGGAGATCCAGGAGTACCCACTATACCATGCTCCATTAAAAGGAACTATGTTAAAACTGCTTTATGTGATCTTGGAGCCGGTGTTAGTGTTATGCCTCTCTCTTTATATCGTAGACTTGATTTGAATAAGTTGACACCTACTAAAATATCTTTGCAAATGGCTGATACATCAACTGTTATACCTATCGGTATTTTTGAGGATGTGCCTATTGTGGTTGCAAACGTTACTATTTTAACGGACTTTGTTATTCTTGATATTCTCGAGGACGATAGTATGTCCATTATTCTTGGAAGACCCTTTTTGAATACTGCAGGGGCTGTTATTGATTGCAACAAAGGCAATGTCACTTTTCATGTTAATGGTAATGAGCATATGGTACACTTTCCGAGGAAACAACCTCAAGTTCATAGTATCAATTCTATTGGAAAAATTCCATCGATTATTTTTAGAGGTTTTGAATTTCCTCTACCTACTGTCAAGAAGAAATATGATATTCTTATTGTTGGGGATGTGCATATCCCCATTGAGGTAACCTAGTGTTATTCGAAAATTCTCCGGTTCCATGTTATTCAAAATGAGTTTGTTAACAAGACTTGATCAACCTTGTTAGTGGATTCCTTTTGATGAGCATGAGATGGATGAAGTTAGAAAACACAATTCTGTGTACCCTCCTTTTACTTTCTGTTATTTATATTAAATAAAATAAAAATAGTATTTTCTGTCTGTTATCTGAATTATCCCTGCAATATAAAAATACCCCGAAAATAAAAGTTCTCCAAATGCCCTGAAATTTAAATATGATTTTTTCTGGAATATTTGAGAATATTTGGCACTGAGAACACAGCAGGGGGGCATCCACCTTGCCACGTGGGTGGAGGGCACGCCCTACCCCCTAGGCACGCCCCCTACCTCATGGGCCCATGGTGGCCCTCCTCCCCATATTCCTGCACCCACACACTCCTTCTTCCTCCCACAAACACCAATATCCAGCTCAAGCACGAGTTCTAGCTCATTTTGCTACGATTTTCGATCTTCTTGCTCAAAGGACCTCTCACAAAACTCCTTGGGGGGATTGTTCCCTGGCATGTGACTCCTCCGTTCGTCCAATCAGTTTTTGTTCTAGTGCTTTATTCATTGCATTTTTTTGCTGCTTAGGTGACCCTGTTCTTGAGCTTGCATGTCAAATTTATATGGTCAAAAGTAGTTTTGATGCATGATATATGATCTAGGCACTTGTAGGAGTAGTTGCTATCAATTTTGTTGAGTTTGGTTTACTTTTATTTGAAGTTACTAAAACTTTCAGAATTTTTCAGAAAATAATGAAGAGATTTTTGAGGGGCTCATCGAGCCGAAGCTCGAAGGAAAAGAAAAATGAAGAAGCAAAGAAGTCCAAGTATAATCTGCCTCGCACCGCGGAGGTTAGGCCGTGTGAATGGCCCTCCGATTATTTCTTGACATCCACCGGGATTTATGAGGATTTTTATGAATTGGCTAAGAATGCAGGCCTCACCAACTTCCTCTGCGACCAACGCGAACAGTATCTCTTACTCACCAATACTTTTGTGCAAAACTTCTACTATTATCCTAGGGAATCTACTCCTTCAGTAGAGTTTCATTTATATGATGTGGTTAGGAAGACGTCACTTTATGAATTTTGCAGGGTTTGCAAAATACCTTTCGAGGGTAGCTTAGAGGAACCACATCGTAAAGATGTGGATGGGTTTATTGACACTATCACTATAGGGGAAACTAGGAAGGTTTCCGATGCAAGAATCACTAGCATACATTTTCATGTTTTATGCTACTTTGCAATATTTGCTAGTCATTGCTTAATTGGTCGCGGAAACTGTGGAAACCTTAGTGTTCTTGATATTTTTATTTTGTTCCATGGTTTATTCTGTGACAACTCTATTAGTATGGGCGATATTATTGCTAAACGGTTAAGTCTGAACCGTACAAAGGGCCCCATCTTTGGTGGTATCTATGCTTCACACCTTGCTGCATATTATAACATACCCATTAGGCACTATGAAAAAGAAGAAAAAGTGTTGCCTACTGTTTATTTAGATTATAAGAGTATGGTAGCGCATGATTTTATTATAAAGAATAGGGAAGGGGGGCTTAAATACAAATTGTTCTTTGATAAACGTCATACTGAGACTATCACCTTGCCTGCTCCTTCCTTGTTTGATTTATCTACAGGCCAGTACCTCGTCTCACTGGAGGCTATTCACACATACTGGAACCCTACATCAGCCACAGAGCCAGAGTCGGAACCACAAGTTGATCCTCCACGACAGTCTAATTACTAGTGGGATCCGGAGATGATTGCCAATCAGTGGCAATCAGAGTCTTCTTCTTTGCAGTACGACCCCAACTATTACTATGGATATCTGCCAAGCCAACCGTGGCCATAGACCAACTTAGGCCAAAAGCCTAAGCTTGGGGGAGTACGTATTTCTCACCGACATTACATTCATGTTCACACACTCATTGCTAGATGTCGGTGCTCATACTTTTTCATTGTATCATCCATGCTAGTTTATTTTCCTTTTTATGCTTTCTTCTTGTGTGTTTAATAAACCTTAAGAAAAACCAAAAAAATAGTTGTAGCTTTTAGCTAGTTTTACTTTCCATGCTTGTAGTAGTAATTAAAAAGAAAACCCAAAAGATTTCTTGTTCTTCTTTTTGCTTGTTGGGAGCTCTCCCGTGTAAATAGTTTTATTTCTTTTCTTTTCTTTGGGGGTCGATAGGAGAAGATCATGATTAAATTGTTGAAGTGGCTCTTATATGCATTATTGTTGATCTGACAAAAGAGCCCATATTGCCTTGTCTTCTCCTGTTTATTGAATGCTTGTAGATTCCAGCTTAGTCCAATGCACGCGCACTATTATTATTATTATCCACATCGTTCAGTCGTGCAAGTGAAAGGCAATTATGACAATATATGATGGACTGACTGAGATGGGAAAGGCTAGTATGAACTCGACCTCTCTTGTTTTTGTGAATATGATTAGTTCATCGTTCCTGATTCAGCCTATTATGAATAAACATGTTTGCAATGACAATTAGAGATTATAGTTTCCTATACCATGCTTAATTAGGTAGGAGCTTATAATGGTTTACCTTGCGTGCCAACATGCTATTAAAATGGTTGTGATGTGGTATGATAGGATGGTATCCTCTTTTGAACGATTTGAGTGGCTTGACTTGGCACATGTTCACACATGTAGTTGAAACAAAATTAACATAGCCTTCACGATATTTATGTTCATGGTGCATTATATCCTACTCATGCTTGCATTCGGTGTTGATTAATTTTAATGCATGTTCATGACTGTTGTCGCTCTCTAGCTGGTCGCTTCCCAGTCTTTTTCTAGCCTTCACCTGTACTAAGCGGGAATACTGCTTGTGCATCCAATCCCATAAACCCCAAAGTTATTCCATATGAGTCCACCATACCTACCTATATACGGTATCTACCTGCCGTTCCAAGTAAATTTGTATGTGCCAAACTCTAAACCTTCAAATAAATATCCTGTTTTGTATGCTCGAATAGCTCATGTATCAACTAGGGCAGTCCGTATCTTCCATGTTAGGCGGGTTATTCTCAAGAGGAGTGGACTCCGCTCCTCACTCACGAGAAAATGGCTGGTCATCGGGATGCCCAGTCCCATGCTTTATGCAAACTAAATCAAAATAATTGCAAACAAAACTCCCCCTGGGACTCTTGTTAGTTGGAGGCACTCGTTGTTTCGAGCAAGCCATGGATTGATGCTTGTTGGTGGAGGGGGAGTATAAACTTTACCATTCTGTTTGGGAACCGCCTATAATGTGTGTAGCATGGAAGATATCGCCATCTCTTGGTTGTTATGTTGACAATGAAAGTATACCGCTCAAAATATTATTCATCTCTATTTCAAAACCGAGCTCTGGCACCTCTACAAATCCCTGCTTCCCTCTGCGAAGGGCCTATCTATTTACTTTTATGTTGAGTCATCATCCTCTTATTAAAAAGCACCAGTTGGAGAGCACCGCTGTCATTTGCATTCATTACTGTTAGTTTACATTGAGTATGACTTGACTGGATCTCTTTTACCATGAATTACAATGTCTAGTCAGTCCTTGATCTTTAAAGGTGCTCTGCATTTATGTTTTGCGGTCTCAGAAAGGGCTAGCGAGATACCATCTTGTTATATCATATTATGATTGTTTTGAGAAAGTGTTGTCATCCGAGATTTATTATTATTGCTCGCTAGTTGATTATGCCATTGATATGAGTAAACATGAGACCTAAGAGTTATTGTGAATGTGGTTAGTTCATAATCTTTGCCGAAAACTTGAATGCTGGCTTTACATATTTACAACAACAAGAGCAAACAGAGTTTGTAGAAGTTTTTGTTTATCACTTTCAGTTTGTCAACTAAATTGCTTGAGGACAAGAAAAGATTTAAGCTTGGGGGAGTTGATACGTCTCCATCGTATCTAATTTTCCAAACACTTTTGCCCTTGTTTTGGACTCTAACTTGCATGATTTGAATGGAACTAACCCGGACTGACGCTATTTTCAGCAGAATTGCCATGGTGTTATTTATGTGCAGAAACAAAAGTTCTTGAAATGACCTGAAACTCCACGGAGCGTCTTTTTGGAAATAACAAAAATACTGGCAAAAGATCAAGACCAAGGGGCCCACACCCTAGCCACGAGGGTGGGGGCGCGCCCCCCAACCTCATGGCCCCCTGGAGCTCCTCGGCGCCCCCAACCTCATGGCCCCCCTGGAGCTCCTCCGACCTCAACCCCAACTCTATATATTCACATTTGGGGAGAAAAAAAATAGAGAAGAAGGATTCATTGCGTTTTACGATACAGAGCCGCCGCCAAGCCCTAAAACCTCTCGGGAGGGCTGATTTGGAGTCCGTTCGGGGCTCCGGAGAGGGGAATCCGTCGCCATTGTCATCATCAACCATCCTCCATCACCAATTTCATGATGTTCACCGTCGTGCGTGAGTAATTCCATCGTAGGCTTGCTAGACGGTGATGGGTTGGATGAGATTTATCATGTAATCGAGTTAGTTTTGTTAGGGTTTGATCCCTAGTATCCACTATGTTCTGAGATTGATGTTGCTATGACTTTGTTATGCTTAATGCTTGTCACAAGGGCCCGAGTGCCATGATTTCAGATCTGAACCTATTATGTTTTCATCAATATATGAGAGTTCTTGATCCTATCTTGCAAGTCTATAGTCACCTACTATGTGTTATGATCCGGCAACCCGAAGTGACAATAATCGGGACCACTCTTGGTGATGACCGTAGTTTGAGGAGTTCATGTATTCACTATGTGTTAATGCTTTGGTCTAGTACTCTATTAAAAGGAGGCCTTAATATCCCTTAGTTTTCGCTAGGACCCCGCTGCCACGGGAGGGTAGGACAAAAGATGTCATGCAAGTTCTTTTCCATAAGCACGTATGACTATATTCGGAATATATGACTACATTACATTGATGAATTGGAGCTAGTTCCGTGTCACCCTAGGTTATGACTGTTACATGATGAACCGCATCCGGCATAATTCTCTATCACCGATCCATTGCCTACGATCTTTCCATATATTGTTTTCCGCTTATTTACTTTTCCGTTGCTATTGTTATCATCACTACAAAATACCAAAAACATTAGTTTTGTTATCATTACCTTTTGCTACCGTTACCACTACTATCATATTACTTTGCTACTAAATACTTTGCTGGAGATATTAAGTTATCCAGGTGTGGTTGAATTGACAACTCAGCTGCTAATAATTGAGAATATTCTTTGGCTCCCCTTGTGTCGAATCAATAAATTTGGGTTGAATACTCTACCCTCAAAAACTGTTGCGATCCCCTATACTTGTGGGTTATCAAGGTCGGCGGGTCATGAATGGATGGCCGGGGGGCGGTGCCAAGCATGGCGGTGCGGTGAGGTCGAGGGGAGGGCGCAGGCAGGGGACTGGGTCGGTGGTCGCTGGCCTTTCAAGGAAGATCGTCAACACCGACTGGCTGGAGGTAGATGAAGGCGATCTGCCCGTTCTTTGTACATCATACGGTACAGAAAAAATGGACTGACCTATTCGTTTTCAGACGACTGTTATTTTCATAGTATCCTGTAGTAATTTAGTGTGCCGTGCATATTGTAGAGCTATCATATGTCTCCCATCATTTATTTCTCACCGACCTGCTATCTACTAGATTTACACTGGACTATTTGTGCACACACTTCACCCATACTCACACTATTGTTTTTTATGCATGGGTATTTCAGACTCTGATGCAGTGTTGATGAATGCAGAAAAGAAAAGACAGAAGTCGCTCAATTGTAATTTGAAGATAAGCACTAAGCATTTCAGCGCTCTAAAGGGTGCAGTGTCAGCAGTTGGAGACAGTAAACGTAGCTCCGCAGTTGATGATCTCAATTGCCACACACAACCATCCTAGGTGCTTGCTTTAACTTCGCGCTGTCAAATGTGGTTGCATGTTGCATATGGTGTCTAGCTTGTATTGCTTCCAATTTGGTTAAATTGCATCTGCTTACTTTACACATTATACCTTTGATAATGACATGACATCCTATTTTTAATACATACTACATATGTCTAATAACCATGTTCGTACATCAAACTAATGCTATTTTGTATCTCTCGTCAATCACTTATGATGAGACAATCACCCCACTGGGTTACTGTGAGACGCCATACTCGTTTAAAGAGTGTGGTGTCATCCTCCCCACATGATTCTCAAGAAACTGCAAGGCTAAATGAAGATAGTCAACGTAGCTCTCTACTTGATGACCACAATTCCCCCACACCACCATCACAGGTGCTTGCTCTAACTTTGCAGTGTGCTATGTGGTTGCATGTTGCATACGGTGTCTAGCTTGTAATGCTTCTAATTAGGGTAAATTGCATCTGCTTAGTTTACACAATATACATGTGAATATGACATGCCTTCCTATTTTTGGTACACACTACATCTATGTGTTAACCTTGTTTTTACATGAAACTACCTCTCTTCTGCATCTTGCATCAATCACTTACGACGAGTCACCTTTATTCGTTGCATATTGCATATTATTTCTAGCATGTTCCCATGTATTGCTTCCAATTTGGTCAAATACATTTGTTAGGGCACCCTTTTAATTTGGTAGAGTGATATTGGTTTCATCTTTCATATGGTTTCTAGCTTGCATTGATTCTAACAAGTTCAAGCACCTTGTGCTTAGTTTACACTTTATACATCATACATGTCAATATGTCACGCCGTCCTATTTTTCATACATATTCCATCCTCCTATCATGCGGCTGCCTTACATGAAAGTAGTGTTCGTCAGTATCATGCATCAATGAGGTCCGAAGAGCAAATTTTATTCCTTTTTCTTGTGGGTTTGACTTGACAAGGCAAAATCAAGAAAGAGGAAGGAAAAGAGTAAGGAAGGTGATGATGGTGGTCCTCTGCAGCAACGTAAACGGAGCATCTGTACAGATTCTCCTTGTACTAATAGTGCATTACAAGGTCCAAGTCTCTGCTCCCCTACACCACCATCCAAGGTGCTTGCTCTAACTTGGCAGTGTGATATCTGGTTGCATGTTGCATATGGTGTCTAGCTTGTATTGCTCCTAATTAGTGTGAACTGCATATGCTTACCTTACACGTGATAAGTGTGAATATGAGATGCTTTCCTATTTTTGGTACATACTATATCTGTCTATCACACCATGTTCTTACATGAGACTACTGTTCTGGTATATCCTGCATCAGTCACTTATGATGGGACACCTTTATGTTGGCAGTGTGATATTGGTTTGCGTCTTTAATATGATTTCTAGCATGTACTGCTTCTAGTTTGATGAACGCCACCTATGATGAGACAATTTTAACTTGGCAGAATGATATTGATTGCACCTTTCATATGGTGTCTAGTTTGCAGTGCTTCTAATTTGTTGAGGTGCCTTCTGCTTAGTTACCACATCATAGGTGTGAATATGTCAAGCCGTCCATTTTTTCGTACATATTCCATCCCCATATCATGACTTTGCCTTTCATCAGAGTAGTGTTCGTCAATATCATGCATGAATGAGTTCTGAAGAGTGAATTATATTCTTTTTTCTTGTCAGTTTGACCTCACAATGCAAAATCAATAAAGTTGAAGGAAATTGTCAAGGCATTGGATGATGGTGGTCCTTCCGAGCAACTGAAATGGAGTATCTCTACAGATTCTACCCCGCCACCCTCCCAACAAGATTCGCAAGACAACGCAACGCTAGACAGTCAACGTAGCTGTGTAGATGATGAAGATCTCCCCTACTCCACCATCACAGGTGCTTGCTCTAACTTGGCACTATTATATGTGGTTGCATGTTGCATATGATGTCTAGCTTGTACTATTGCTTCTAACTTTGTTGAATTGCATATGCTTACTTTACACATTGTCAGTGTTCTCAGAACGGGGGTCCCCAGACTTTCCTGCCTGCGGCCCATGGCGTGCTATGTGAGGGGGCCCGTATGGCCCATCTTCACCAACAAGCACCCAAGACCCCAACTAGGGGCCAAGCATCGCGAGGCGGACGACACAAGACCTCCTGGGAGCACCCTCACCAACCTGGCTCGCGAGGGGCGGAGAGTTCAAGGCAAGGCAAACCTTGCGAGGTTTCAATGACATGAGCCATGACGATCAAGATCACGCAGGTGCCAGGCAGGCACCAGCATGCATAGTGTCCTTGTTTCCTCTTTGGTGCTACGGAAGCAAGCGCAGGCGCGGAGTACCGAGGCGTCAAGCAAAGGTTTCCATATCAGTGCAATGAGACCAAGATCAGTAGGACGACAAGATGGAGGTCACCGTGGAGCCCAAGGCGGCGTCACCACCAGAGCCTTTTGCAAGCGAAGACTGCTTTTGTCAGGATAAGCTGTACTAGCTGTCCCCTTTCAAATTGGCCGTTGTTGGCTCCCTCACCACTCAATTTTTGGGGAGAGGACCAGGGCCTATATAAATAGGACTAGCCACCACCATAGCTAGGGGACGAGATCCGAACAACCACAAGTTCACCAAGCACAAGAACACCTCTCCTCAGGAGACTGTTCTTCCCCTTGTACTATTCATCCTCAGCCCAAGAGGCAATCCACCACACCACACTGGGGTAGGGTATTACACCACAATGGTGGCCCGAACCAGTATAAATATTGTGTCCTTTGTGTTGCGAGGTCGTCGAGTTAGCCCTTGAGATCTTAGCGAAGCTAGGATGTGGATCGGTAGGGGGAGATCTTCGTGCGCACCCCAGTGTTCGAACCTTGAGGGTTTTGCCGGAACCCGAGATCCGACATTTGGCGCTCCAGGTAGAGGTGCGCCGTAGCTTTACTTTCGTCGATCTACGCTCTGCCACCACCTCGCTTCACCCTCATGGCAGGCGTCTCGCTCCCGGCTCCGACGAATGGTACCGACGACGGGGCCAGGAGGCTCCTAGCCTTGGCTCCCGCCCTACGGCAGGTGCAGTGGCCGCCCAAGTTCAAGCCGGAGATGCCGCCGCGCTACGACGGCGCGGCGGACCCATCCGCTTTTCTGCTAGCGTATGAGGAGGACGTCCTCAAGGCCGGGGGCGACGATAAGGTCATGGCCAACTGGCTTCCCATGGCCCTCACTAGCGCACCGCACGCCTGGCTACTCAACCTCCCCGAATCCACGGTGGCATCTTGGGAGGAGCTGCGCCGCCTCTTCACTACGCGCTATGCAGCGCCGGCGCACCACGCGGTTATGGCCCTCCTAGGAGGCTCGCAACCACCGCCTTCAGATCATCATGTCAAGTCGTTCCTTCGCCAGATTGGCACCGCTTTCAGGCGCTCGGGGGCCCCGCCGGGCTGGGCCGCGCTCGAGGCCAACCTCACCTTCGATGCAGGGGACCACCCCGCCTCTACCGTCGGCTCAGGCATGCTTCCCATGCTTTTCACGCCCACCATCTGCAACGTGGCCGTCACCAAGACCCTCATCGATGGCGGCGCCGGCCTCAACATGCTCTCCGTGGAGGCCTAGGGCCTTTTGCACGTACCGGTCGAGCGGCTCCGCCTCAGCAAGTCCTTCTCAGGGGTTGGCAGCGGCACCTCCCACTCCCTGGGACGGATCCGCCTACCTGTCACCTTCGGCACGCGCGACAACTACCGCACCGAGCTAGTTGACTTCGACATTGCCCACATCGGCCTCCCTTACAACGCCATCCTCGGGTACCCAGCTCTGGCCCAGTTCATGGCAGCAACCCATCCGGCTTACAACCTCATGAAGATGCCGGGGAGAAAGGGTGTCCTCACCATCAAGGGGGACGCCAAGGAGGCCCTGGCGGCGCTCAAGCTTGCCCTCAAGACCACTGCGGCGGCGCAGCCCGCCGGCGCGGGCGCCTTCGGGGCCAAGGGAGCCGCACCAACCAAGAAGAAACAATTGTTCACCCAAGACAAGGCAGAAACCAAGTAGGTGCCAGTCGATGAGGACGGGTCCTCAGGATCCACCTTTACCATAGGTGCCGACCTCGACCCAAGCCTAGAGGAAGCGTTGGTGAAGTTCTTGCGCGCAAACAAGGAGATATTCGCATTGGAACCCGAGCAGCTGGTGGGGGTCCCGAGAGAGGTGATTCAGCATCACTTAAGGGTGTGCCCCAATGTACGCCCTGTGAAGCAGCGGGCGAGACGGCAGTCCATGGAGAAGCAGGCCTTCATCATCCAAGAAACCCGCAAGTTAGAGGCGGCGGGTGCCATTCACGAGGTTCGGTACCCCGAATGGCTGGCAAACCCCGTCGTTGTGCAAAGAAATGCGGGAAGGAGCGAATGTGCGTCGACTTCACCAACCTCAACAAGGCCTGCCCCCCAAGATCGGTTCCCTCTCCCACACATCGACCAGATCGTCAACTCCGCCACCGAGTGCGACCTGCTGTGCTTCCTGGATGCGTTCTCAAGGTATCACCAGATCAAGATGGTGGTAGAAGATGTAGAGAAGGCATCCTTCCTGACACCGTGTGGGGTGTACTACTACACTTGCATGCCTTTCAGATGGCGTAACACGGGCGCGACCTTTTAGCAGTTGATGCACATCGCCTTAGGGTGACAGCTCAGGAGAAACACGGAGGCCTACGTCGACGACATTGTGGTGAAGTCTCGGGAGGCGAGAACCTTGATCCAAGATCCGGAGGAGACTTTCGCGAGCCTACGCCAGTTGAACTTGCGACTTAACCTAGAGAAGTGCGTGTTTGGTGTCCCTTTCGGCAAGCTGCTGGGTTTCCTCGTACCCACAGAGGGATCGAGACGAACCTAGAAAAGATCAAGGCCATTGAAGACATGAACCCACCGCATACCCTCAAGGAAATGCAGAAGTTTGCTGGTTGGGTGACTGCGTTGGGGCGCTTCATGTCCAAGCTGGGAGAGCGCGGCCTACCCTTCTTCAAGCTGATGAAGAAGAAGGGCCTATCCGAGTGGACCTCGGAGGCTGACCAAGCTTTCCAAGAGCTCAAGAGATACCTGACCAGCCCTCCAGTGATGGTGGCGCCACGACCTCTCGAGCCCCTAGTGCTTTATCTTGCCGCCACCCCGTACTCCGCCAGCGCGGCTCTGGTGGCGGTTCGGGAAGAGCACAAAGCCAAAGGCACGTCGTGCCGAGCTACGCCACTAGCAGATATGACACAAGACTAGGAAGGTGCCGCAAGAGCCGGAGCAGCATCAACGGAGGACCAAGCTCGGCAGGACGCCGCCGTCGAGGTCCCGACAGGCGATCAAGTGTCGGAGGTTCCACTACCTCAGGAGACGCCCCAACTTCCGAAGACACGAGCCTCACCAACGCATCAGCTCTCGTCGAGCACCCGATGTATTTCGTCAGCACAGTGTTGCAGGACGCAAGGGCACGATATCCCATGCCTCAGAAGCTCTTACTCGTGCTCTTGGTGGCCTTGTGTAAGTTGCGGCACTACTTCCAGGGCCACCCCATCAAGGTCGTCTCAGCCTACCCATTGGAGAGAGTGCTCAGGAGCCCCAATTCTGCTGGAAGGGTCGCAGAGTGGAACATCGAGTTGCAAGCATTCCAGTTGGTGTTCAGCACTACCAGGGTCATCAAGGGAGCCGCACTCGCTAATTTTGTGGCAGAATGGAGGGACACCCCGGCGCTTGAAATAGGCGAAGATCAGTCCCTCTCGCCGGAAAGTGAGGCGCCTGACGGCTGGGTCATATATTTCGATGGTGCTTTCGCACAGTAGGGCGTGGGGGCTGGAGCGGTGCTCATCTCACCCACTCAGGACAAGCTCTACTACGCTGTGCATTTCTGCTTTCAGCAAGGCGAGAAGGTCTCAAACAACATCACAGAATACGAAGGCCTCATAGCTGGCCTGAAAGCTGCGGCAGCTCTGGGGGTGAAGCGCCTCACCGTTAGGGGCGACTCGCATCTCCCCGTCAACTTCTCCAACAAGGTATATGAGCCGAAGTACGAGCACATGGAAGCATACCTCGCGGAGGTGCGCAAGATGGAGAAGCAACTCCTGTGCCTGGAGTTGCAACATGTGCCCCGTGGCACCGACAAGGAAGCTGACGACATCGCCAGAAGGGCATCCAAGTGGCAGCCCCAAGAGCCTAGCGTCTTTGAGGAGCGGCTCTTCAAGCCATCAGCAACACCACCGCTTTCAAGAATAGCTCAGCCTCGGGAAGAACTCCCGCAGCCGCTTGCCACAGGAGCCCCAGCCTGTGGCCCGACCTCGAGAGTGTGCCTACTCTTGGCGCTCTAGCCCCAAGAGGGATGTTGGACCAAGGAACTCAAGGAATACCTGATGCAAGGGATGTTGCCAAAGAAGGAGGATGACACGGAGCGTGTGGCCCGGCAGGCCATGGCATACTTCATCCAGGACGGTGAGTTATACAGGAAGCGACCAAATGACGTTTCACTGTGTTGTATCTCCAGGGAACAGGGGAAAGGGCTGATACCCGACATACACGACGGGGACTGTGGGCACCATTTGTCGTCGCGAACCCTTGTCGCCAAGGCATTCCGTACTGGATTCTACTGGCCTAGGGCGCTCAACGACGCAGCTGAGCTAGTGAGGTCCTGCGAGGCCTGTCAATAACTTGCCAAGAAAATCCATCAGCCGGCTCAGGGCCTCCGTACCATCCCACTCTCGTGGTCGTTTGCAGTCTGGGGACTAGACATCCTAGGCCCATTCCCTCGAGCGCCATGGGGCTACCAGTACCTCTACATTGCCATCGACAAGTTCACCAAGTGGGCGGAGGTGTAAGCCATCCACACCATCCCAGCCGGCTCTGCAGTCAAGTTCATCAAGGGTCTCGTGAGCCGATTCGGTGTCCCCAACCGCACAATCACCGATAATGGCTCGCAGTTCACCAGTAATGTCTTCAAAACATATTGTGCTGACCTTGGAACGCAGATCTGCTACGCTTCAGTGGCGTACCCCCGGAGCAATGGACAAGCCGAACGCGCCAACGTGGAGGTCCTGAGGGGCCTCAAGACTAGGATCTTCAAGAAGAAGCTCGAAGCCTACGGCAGGGGCTAGCCCGACGAGCTCCAGTCTGTGCTGTGGTCAATCCGCAGCACCACCACCAAGCCAATGGGCGATACCCTGTTCTTCCTCGTCTACAGAGCAGAAGTGGTCCTCCCTCACGAGGTCAGGCATCACTCCGCACGCGTCCTGGCGTTTGATGAGACGCAGCAGGATGCCAAGCAGGGGTTGGACCTCATGCTTGGGGAGGAACACCGCAACGAAGCTGCACTACGGGCGGCAAGATACCAGCAGGCGCTGCGGGGGTACCCTGTCACAGCGTCCGCTCCAGGACTCTTGAGGTGGGTGACCTCGTCCTGAGGCGAGTGCTTTCCAGGGAAGGGTTGCATAAGATCTCACCCATGTTGGAAGGCCCATTCAAGGTCGTCCATGTCTCCAGGCCTGGCGCCGCGCGCCTGGAGACGCAGGACGGGGTACCCATCCAGAATGCCTCGAACATCCAACACCTCCAGAAGTTCTACCCATGAAGAAAGGCCCAGCGCCTAGGAAGATCGCCGCCCGTGACACTCTCACGTAATAATGAGTGGGGCTGTACATGCCCCGGAGTCTCAGGAGTGCCGCCCTCGGGCCTCGGGGGCTCCCTCCCATGTCCAAGTGGCAGCACTTAGCTCCGTGCTGGTGAGAAGACTTAAAGACTAGACTAGGTGTCGGACGCTACTTTTCATTTGCTTTCCGTAGTTGGCTCGCCGTCTTTTTATTGAAATTTGCTTCTGGAGTTCTTAGCTGATTTGGTGCTGCCACCTTCTACCGCTGTTTCTGGCTCCAGTTTAACTTGCACTCTCTCTCTCTCACACACACACCTCGCGAAGGGGCTAGGCAGGCGACCTCGCGAGCATTTTCCCTTTCACCCTTTCTCTGCCTTTCGACTTTTTTTCGCGAGGCATCCTCGTTCGAGCCCACAAGCTGGCGCACTTCTCCTAATCCATGACCCTCAGGTATCGCGATACGAAGCACTAGGTTGAGGCTCGGGTGAATGATAAGCCTCCTAGCGAGCCTCCTAACGAGTTTTTTTGCAGTTCCCTAGCACCCGCCAAGTCAAGGAAGGCCTTCACAGGCACTAGGAAGCGAGTCCCTCATGAAGAGGAGGCTACCCCAAACGTGCCAAGCTAAGTTACCTCTAAACAAAATAACGACACAACACAGAAACAACAAACATACCATAATGGTTGAGATCATAGTTCGATACACACCCCTCTAGGGCCCATTCTGGTTTCTTTTCGATGCAGGAAGGAAAGGAAGAACAAAATAAAAGTGGCGCCTGCCCCTACAGCGGTCCACGGGCAAAGGCTCCTGGAGCCGTCCTGAGCTCAACCGGACCCCTCCTCGCGCTTCATGGAGGCGCAGTGATCAGATGACCCGCTACCACCTTCGAAGCGGGCACGATGGCGTGGCGGCTGGTCGTAACCACCACTGCTGGAGCTATCGCCGGGAGAAGAGCCACCATAGCTGGACGAGATGCGGTCGGCACCAAGGGCGGGTTCGCACTCATCCTCGTCACGATCGTCGCCAAGGTCGAGCACCTCCTCGCCGTCGTTCACCTCGGGGCAGCACCCGTTGCGGCGACCATCTTCCCCAAACACCCTCACATAGAGGGTCGCATCACCGTCGTACCTGAAATGGAGGGTGCACCGCCTGCCCAGGCTGCGCGCGCGGGCGAATGCCTGCCAACCACGGGCCAGAGCTATGTTGCCCGTGGCGGAGACCTCGGCCGTGACTCAAGAAGCCCTGCTGCAGCAACCGTCTTCCTGCAGCCAGAACTCGCCTGGACCAGAGGCTGACAGCTCATCGACGAAGAAACATGGGAGCTGAAGCCAGTTGCCGGCCGGGTTCTCCGACCAGACGATGAACTCCGGAAGCACCTACGCCGAGTGGAAGCGCGGCGAGGGAGGCCGCGCAACCACGACACGTCTCCATTCATCGACAGGGCTGCTGCGACCGGAGTGACCGCTGCCACCCGCAATGGCGCCACCATGTGAACAGGGGGCCGCGGTGGGGGTCGCAGAGTGCTTGAGGGGACGGCCGCGTCCACGCTTGGGTGCCAGAGAGCCAGGCCCCTCGTGAGGGGCCTTCCCCTTCTCCGCGGTAGAGAACCTCCTCGATGGCGCCATTGGTGGCAGTGATGGAACAAAGGCGGAGAAGCAAGCGGAATGGGAAGAGATGGGCGACGGGGGCTCCGCCCCCCTCCCATTTATAGCAGGAGAAGGCCAACCAGCGCCCCCCACAATCACAAGTAATGATCGTTTTTCCTTGGATGTCGCAGGGACTTGTCAGGTCGGGCAGTTTCCGAGGCAGCGTGGGGAAGCGGAGACGCCCACGTCCAATCAACAGCCATGCGTCGACCAAGGCCGCAGGCTATTGGGGCTCGCGGTGCTCCGCACTTGACCTTTGGCTGCGCCTTGAAGCCAAGCCCGAGTGTGCTTTGGGCCCGGGGGCTACTGTCGGTGTTATGGGAATGGGGGTCCCCAGACTTGCCTGCCTACGGCCCACGGCGTGGCTCTGCGAGCGGGCCCGTACGTCCCATCTTCTCCAACAAGGACCCAAGACCCCCGCGAGGGGCCAAGCCTCGTGAGGTGGACGACACAAGACCTCCTCGGGAGCGCCCTCACTAGCCTGGCTCGCGAGGGGCGGAGAGTTCAAGGCAAGGAAAACCTCGCGAGGTTTCAGTGACGTGAGCCATGATGATCAAGATCACAGTGTCCTTGTTTCCTCTTTGGTGCTAAGGAAGCAAGCGCAGGCGCGGAGTACCGAGGCGTCAAGCAAAGGTTTCCATATCAGTGCAATGAGACAAAGACCAGCTGGACAACAAGACGGAGGTCACCATGGAGCCCAAGGCGGCGTCACCACCAGAGCCTTTTGCAGGCGAAGACTGCTTTTGTCAGGATAAGTTGTACTAGTTGTCCCCTTTCAAATTGGCCGTTGTTGGCTCCCTCCCCACTCAATTTTTCGGGAGAGGACCATGGCCTCTATAAATAGGACTAGCCACCACCATAGCTAGGGGACGAGATCCGAACAACCACAAGTTCACCAAGCACAAGAACACCTCTCCTCAGGAGGTTGTTCTTCCCCTTGTACTGTTCATCCTCAGCCCAAGAGGCAATCCACCACACCACACTGGAGTAGGGTATTACACCACAATGGTGGCCCGAACCAGCATAAATCTTGTGTCCTTTGTGTTGCGAGTTCGTCGAGTTAGCCCTTGTGATCTTAGCGAAGCTAGGACGTGGATTGGTAGGGGAGATCTTCCCGCGCACCCCAGTGTTCGAACATTGAGGGTTTTTCCGGAACCCGAGATCCGACACACATAATGCCTGTGAATATGACATATGTTCCTGTTTCTAGAACATACTATATCTGATCACACGATGTTCTTACATCAGACTACTGTTCTTGCATATCCCACATCAGTCACTTATGATAAGGCACCTTTAAGTCGCCACTGTGATATTGGTTGTGTCTTGCATATGATTTCTAGCATGTACTACTTCTAATTTGTTGAAACGCCATATAGTTTGAACTTGGCAGAGTGATATTGGTTGCATCTTTCATATGGTGTCTAGCTTGCAGTGCTTCTAATTTGTTGAAATGCCTTCTTAGTTACCACATCATAGGTGTGAATATGTCACGCCATCTTGTTTTTCATACATATTCCATCCTCGCATCATGTGTTTGCCTTTCATCCTAGTAGTGTTCGTCAGTATCATGCATGAATGAGTTCTGAAGAGCGAATTTTATTCCTTTTTCTTATCGGTTTGACTTCACAATGCAAAATCATTACAGCTGAAGGAAATTAGTCCGGAAGTGGATGATGGTGGTCCTTTGGAGCAACTCAAATAGGGGTCTCTACAGATTCTACTCTGCCATCCTCCCAACAAGATTCGCAAGACAACACAAGGCTGGATAGTCAACGTAGTTGCGTAGATGATGAGCACATCTCCCCTACTCCACCATCACAGGTGCTTGCTCTAACTTGCACTATTATATGTGGTTGCATGTTGCGTATGATTTCTAGCTTGTATTGCTTCTAACTTTGTTGAATTGCATCTGCTTACTTTACACATAATGCCTGTGAATATGACACGTGTTCCTGTTTCTAGAACATACGTGTACACGATGAGCACATCTCCCCTACTCCACCATCACAGGTGCTTGCTCTAACTTGGAACTGTTATATGTGGTTGCGTTTTCCATATGATGTCTAGTTTGTATTGCTTCTGATTATGTTGAATTGCATGTGCGTAGCTTACAAGTTATACCTGCAACAATCACTTACCCATAATACACATTTAACTTGGGACTGTGATGTAGGTTGCATCTTGCATTGCCTTCTAGCTTGTACTGCTTCTAATTTCTTAAAATGGCACTTACGACGAGACATTTTTACCTGATAGAGTGATATTGGTTGCATGTTCATATGGTGCCTAGCTTTCATTTCTTCTAATTTTGTTTAAATGCCTTCCGCTTACTGTTTTTTCATACATATTCCATCCTCCTATCGTATGTGTGAATATGAAACGTTGTCTTTTTTTGTATATATTCCATCCTCCTATCCCGCGCTTGCCTTACATCAAAATAGTGTTCGTCTGTATCATGCATCAACCAGTTATGCTGAGCTAATTTTATTCATCTTCTTGTGTTTTTGACTTCATAAGGCAATATTAGAAAATAGGAAGGAAAAGAGTAAGTTAGGGGATGTTGGTGGTCCTCCGCACCGACGCAAACAGAGACTCTCTAGATTTGCCATTGCTACTGCTAATGAAGTTGAAGTCCCAAGTCTACATGATGAGTTCATCTCCCGTACTCCACCGTCGCAGGTGCTTGCTCTAAGTTGACAGTGTGATAATTGGTTTCATGTTGCATATGTTGTCTAGCCTGTATTTCTTCTATTTTGATTAAATTGCACCTGCTAAGTTTATACGTTATGCATGTGCATATGACATGGCGTTCTGTGTCTAGAATACACTGCATCTATCTATCATACCATGTTCTTACATCAAAGTACTGTTGTTGTGTATCCCGCATCAGTCACTCATGATTGGACGCTTTTAACATGGCAGTTTGATAGTGGTTGCATCTTGCATTAATTTCTATGTTGTACTGCTTCTAATTTATCAAATTGCCACTTATGACAAGACACTTTTAACTTGGAAGAGTAATATTGGTTGCATCTTTCATATGGTGTCTAGCTTGCATTACTTCTATTTTCTTGAAAATCCTTCTACTTAGTTTACACATCGTAGCTGTGAATATGTCATGTCGTCCTGTTTTTCTTACATATTCCATCCTCATATGGTTGTCTTACATCAAAGTATTGCTTGTTTGTATCATGCATCAATGAGTTCTGAAGAGCGGTTTTATTCTTTTGTGTTGTGGGTATGGCTTGACATGGCAAAGTCAAAAAAGAGCAAGGAAAATAATATAGTAGGGAGTGGTGTTACTCGTCAGGAGAAACAAAAAAGGATCTGCCGTCCAGATTCTGCTGGTACTTATAGTGCAGTAGAAGGTCCAAGTCCACCGGCTAAATCTACAAACATAGTATCACCTGCTCCACCTGCTGCAGCATCCGCTTCAACTGTACCACCATCTCAACGAGTTACTTGTTCGTTTGCTCCGGAACTGGCCAATTCCCAAGCTGCCTTCAGACCTAACACTACTTCCGAAGCACTGCTGACACAACATGACTTGGCAAGATCTGATGAACCTCATGAGCATCAACACCAAGATGGTACCTGACCGAGTCAAGTTGCAGTTGCATGCTCCTTTATATGTACTCTCATAGTTTGATGTACACTAACACTTTCCATATTCGTTGTTGAACTAGCACCATGGCGCAAGTGGAAACAAACATCAGGGATAATGCTTGACAGATTAACAAAATCTAAAGGAGGAAGAATGGAGATCCATTTTGAGACAGGTTTAAAAAGGCCACGTGATGCTACAGAGTCAGCGAAGTTAGTATCATAGGCAGCCATTGTCGTTAGGTGTCATGCACGTATCCTCCCAACGTGGATCCAGTACAGGAATGAGAAAGACAATACCCAGTTTAACACCTTCCTTGACCATTTATCCGTGAGTAATGTTATTCATGGCAATTAGTAATATTGTCTTGCTCTATCCCATACTTTCTAGCTTCCTCCTAATAAGACTCACATTCTTTTTTCAACAGATGAGGTTCAAGTTGGATCCGAAAGATGATGCAACTAAACAAGCATGCACTCATGTTTTTCAGTCTACTCTGCGACAGCATCGTACCACCTTACAAAATCTCACTTTGAAGGCAGGGCTAACAATGAAATCGCCCAAACATCTCCAGTGGAATATATTATAGATGAAGACTAGACAACCCTCGTTAAACACTGGTCTGATCGAAAGTATCAGGTAGGCTATATGTATTTGATCAGACCACATATTGAACTTGTATTTATGTATGTGCCTTACAAGTGTATCTTCTTCTAGGCTAACTGTTTGAAGAACAATACCAACCGTTCTAAAGTGAAATTCCAACAGACAACGGGATCTCGTAGCTATATTGCACACTGCGAGGCTCTTGTAAATAGCTGCTACTTCCTTCTTTTTTCTATGCCATATTATCGTATCTATATTGACTTGTTCCAAATACAGAGGAAAGCCTGTGCGGACCAAAAAGAACCTGAATCGAATGAAGTGCAAATCTTCAAGGATTGCCAGACCAACAAGATGAAGGGTATGAGCACACCAGTTCAAGCCGCTGTTGTAAGTCCTTACTCCTCATGCCTTCTAACTGATTGGTATTGTGATGTATTCATTTAACTACTTGGTTCGCAGCCAATGTCAGTTACTCTGTTCACTTTTATACATAGTTGTCTTAACGTATCATTTCACCATACATGGTTTAAAAGAGATGAAGGATATTCTTTTGGTCTTGATCTGTAATCTAGTTGTTATGTTCACGTGTGCACACAATGATAAAATAGCCTATTTGTTTTATATCTGTTTGCCCATGATATGAATGATGTCATACTATGTCCATCCTACTTTAAACCATGTCTCTTTATCCTTAGATGTCGAAGAATGTTAGGAAATAGACAATACAGTAGGCATGCTACATGACATATGTTCCGAAAGTGATTTTATTATGTAGTTGGCACTACAATACATGCTAATGTATTACAGTAGTTCACCAAAATAAGTTATGTATAAACCTGTAACCTACTTTGTTTGTTTTTGTCTCGTTAGTAACTTATCTGGTACACTAATCTACAAGTTCAAACTTTTAGGAAGCTATGGAACAAATGATTGAACAGCCACAACCACCTGAAGGCGGCGAGGCTACCACAGGTACAATGTCACCTCTTGCTGTAGTGCGTCAGTATCTCTACACTAACAGTGCAAAAAGCACCTTCCTATGTAATTCTGGGTTGGTTGTCAAGGTAACTCATCCAAATCGCCTACTGAACAAAATCTTCCTGCTAGATAGAGTGATATATCTGTGCTCCATACACAAGTCCAATCCCTAATGGACGTTGTTTTGGGAACAAGAATAGTGGTTGACAAATGTCGTCAAGATATGAATGGATTTCAGACCATACTATCAGACATTCGCTTCGTTGTTCAAGAGCAATGGCGGAAAAAGGTGAAGATCGTGCTGCTCCATCAAATTCTACAGCCTGAAACATTAGCACTCAGGTCAAATGATCTGTGCTTCTATACATCTAATGGTGCTTTTATCTGCAAGGACTGCAAACTTTATGCCAACAGGCCTTTTGTTGTATGGTTGGAATTTATTTTGTTGTGATACATCATTTATGATGCTGCCAAAGGCTGCAGTAATTACGACACTATTTTTGTATAGTGTAGGTTTATCTTGGTAATGTATTCGGTCAAAAGCATCGTAGGAGCCCAACATGCCAACATTCGTCAGGCTCGTTCCAATTGGGCTAAAAACGATTATGGGCCGAAATTTGCATGTAGCCCACTAAAAATATCTGGGCCTAAATCAGCATAAGCTTTCATATTTTTCTAGTAGGCATGTGCCCATAGTCGGCCTTTAACAGGCCTAAACATAATTTGGGCCCTTAGTAACAATAGGCCATTTACAGGTGTAAATATCTCGAGCCCATAAAAAACATGGGCCTTTAATAGACCGAAAGTGAGATTGGGCCCTGATTGTGCCAAGTAACCCACTGGTCTTAGCAGGCCGAAATGGTGGCCCATTTACGATGCGGATCTTTCACAGGCCAAAATTCGGACTGGCCGTAAATGTGCCAACCTAATACACGGGCCTTTAACAGGTCATAAGTTCGGTTGGGCTAGATTATCATCATTTTTATATGGGTCGTTAATGGGCCCGATGTGACGTTGGGCCACATATGGCCCATGGATTTCGTCCAACGTTAATAGGCCGAAAATCACAATAGGCCGAAAGTGGCCGAAATCTATAGTGGGCCTTTAACGGGCTGAATGTCAAACATGGCCGAATATGACCCAAATCCTTCATGGTCGTTTATGGGCTGAAAGTTTCAATGGCCTGTAAATGGGCCCAAATGAAGCAGGACCTTTAACAGGACGGAAATACATCGGGCCGTAATTCGGCCCATATACTTAGCGGACTGTTAATGGTCCAGAAGTGACCATGGGCCACGATGATGACAAGTTTAGGACAGGCTATTGACAGGCCAATTTGACACTAGCCGTACGGGCCTTAACTTAAAATGTTGGGCCTTTAGCTGGGCCGGCCCATTATGGTCTACAAAATCTTGTGGGCCTTTAGCTGGGCTAGCCCATTATGGTCCGCTAAATCTTGTGGGCCTTTAGTTGGGCCGGCCCATTTAAACTTTATGGGCCCGTCCATGTGTCAACATGTCATAGGCCCATCTCAACCATTGGATGAGTGATACCTGTGCCAACGCGGAGCTGACGTGTGGTTCCGTTGGCCAATGAGAATTTAACACGTGGAAAATCGGCATTGGTCGTGGCTGTTAGCGGGTTATCGGATCCAAAACCGGACCCGATAGCTTAACGGCGTCCCGTTAGGGTGGATGCCACGTGTCGGTCACCCTTGACGAAAGCACTTCTATGACGCGCAATTTATCGTCATGGAAGTGGACACTTCCGTGATGATAATTTTGGTAATGTCATGGAACACTTCTACGACAGCACAGGTATGCCCATCTTCATTCTGTCATAAATTTGTCACGGATGTACATGCATGACAGAAAACGTGACCCTACTGTGACAAACACGTATCATCACGGAAGTGTATCTTTTTGTAGTGATTCAATTCATGGGAAAAGACAAGGTAATGTGGGCTCTTTGTTAGATCAACAATAATGCATATAATAGCCACTCAACATTTTCATTATGGTCTTCTCCTCTCAACCCCAAAGGAAAGGAATAAAACAAAACTATTTACACGGGAAAGCTCCCAACAAGCAAAAGAAGAATGAGAAATCTTTTTGGGTTTCTTTTTAATTACTACTACTACAGGCATGAAAAGTAAACTAGCTAAAAGCTACAACTAATTTTTTTTCTTAAGGTATTTCAAACACACAAGAAGAAAGCTTAAAAAGAAAATAAACAAGCATGGATGATACAATGAAAAAGTATGAGGACCAACAACTGGCATGAGTGTGTGAACATGAATGTAATGTCAGTGAGAGATACGTACTCCCCCAAGCTTAGGCTTTTGGCCTAAGCTGGTCTATGCCCATGGATGGCCTGGTGGGTATCCGAAGTTGAAACTGGGGTCATACTGAGATGCATCAGTTACTGCTTGAAGAGCTGCAGCTTGGAGGCAAGCTTCCTCCGTCTCCTCCCTGGTTATAACATATCTCTTTTTTTCCTGAAAGTCAAAGAAAGCAGGAGCAGGGAGAGCGACGTGATATGTGTGTCGTTTGTCAAAGATTAGTCGGTACTGGAGGGACTGATTGTTCCTCTCAACAAACTGATGACGAACCATATCATTATAATCTAAATAAGCAGGAGGCAACTCAATATCATATCCACGTATGGGTATCTCAAGAAAATTAGCTAAACGGGTTGCATAAATTCCACCAAAGAAATCTCCATTAATTTTGTTATTATGCAACCTACATGCAACAATGGCCCCAAAGTTATATTGTCTATCTCCTAATACATCACTCTTGAGAACACTAAGATCTGGCACGCACATGTGGCATGCCTCATCCTTACCACTTATGAATCTACCTATAAAGAGAGCAAAATAATGTATAGCAGGAAAATGAACGCCCCCTATGGTAGCTTGCGTGATTTCCCTAGATTCCCCCACAGTGATACTAGCAAGAAAATCCTTATATTTAGATTTACGAGGTTCACTAACATTACCGCACCGTGGGAGTTTACAAGTAGTATTAAAATATTCTTAAGTCCATGGTATAAGATTTATCATAAAGATCAAACAGGACAGTTTGAGAATTGCGTGATGATGTAAATTCAAACATTCTCACAAAGGAATCAGTGAGGTAGTAGTACTGACATCACTTATCTGCCTCGAAGCTCTCAAGATCAGCGTTACGCACTTATGTGTCAAATTCCTCCTTGATTCCTGCTCGAACCATGAAGTCCTCTGATGGCCATTCACAAGGCCGCACTTGAGCCTCCCTTGGTAGTTCATTGCTCGGCTCGCATATTGCGGGCCTGGGTCCTTGCTTCCTTGAGGAACCACCTTGGTACATTTTCCTGAACATATTTCTTCCTCTAAAAAAATTGTGAATTTTTTTAGTAACTTTAAATAAAAGTGAACCAAACTCAACAGGATTGATAGCAACTACACCTACAAGTGCCTAGAGGCTATATCATGCATTAAAACTACTTTTGATCACATAAATTTAGCATGCAAGCTCAAGAACAGGGTCACCTAAGTAGCAAAAATTTGCAATAAATAAAGCACTAGAACAAAAACTAATTGGACCATTGGAGGAGTCACATGCCAAAGAACAATCCTCCAAAAGCAGTTTTGTGAGAGGAGCTTTGAGCAAGGAGATCGAAAATGGTAGCAAGATGAGCAAGAACTCGGGCTTGAGCTGGCTAGTGATTTTTTCTAGAGCAAGACGAAGTGTCTGGGTGCAAGGATAAGTGGAGGGGACCCATGTGGGGTCCACGAGGCAGGGGGCGCACGCAGGGGGTGGGTGTGCCCTCCACCCTCATGGACACGTGGTTGCCCCCCCTACTGTGTTCTCAGTGTGAGATATTCTCAAATATTCTAGAAAAAAATCATATTTCATTTTTAGGGCATTTGGAGAACTTTTATTTTCGGGGTATTTTTTATTACATGGATAATTTAGAAACAGACAGAAAATACTATTTTTACTTTATTTAATATAAATAACAGAAAATGAAAAGAGGGTACAGAGAGTTGTGTTTTCTAACTTCATCCATCTCATACTCATCAAAAGTAATTCACTAATAATATGCACATCCCTAACAATAAGAATATCATATTTCTTCTTGACAGTAGGAAGAGGAAATTCAAAACCTCCAATAGTAATTGTTGAAAATTTTCCAATAGAATTGATACCGTGGACTTGAGGTTGTTTCCTCGGAAAGTGTACCGTATGCTCATTACCATTAACATGAAAAGTGACATTGCCTTTATTGCAATCAATAACAGCCCCTGTAGTATTCAAAAAGGTTCTTCCAAGAATAATAGACATACTATCGTCCTCGGGAATATCAAGAATAACAAAGTCTGTTAAAATAGTAATGTTTGCAACCACCACAGGCACATCCTCACAAATACCGACAGGTATAGCAGTTGATTTATCAGCCATTTGCAAAGATATTTCAGTAGGTGTCAACTTATTCAAATCAAGTCTACAATATAAAGAGAGAGGCATAACACTAACACCGGCTCCAAGATCACATAAAGCAGTTTTAACATAGTTTCTTTTAATGGAGCATGGTATAGTTGGTACTCCTGGATCTCCAAGTTTCTTTGGTATTCCACCCTTAAAAGTGTAATTAGCAAGCATGGTGGAAATTTCAGCTTTCAGTATCTTTCTTTTATTAGTAACAATTTCCTCAATGTATTTAGCATAAGGGTTCATTTTAAGCATATCAGTCAAACGCATACGCAAAAGATAGGTCTAATCATTTCAGCAAAGCGCTCAAAATCCTCATCATCCTTTTTCTTGGATGGTTTAGGATGGAAAGGCATGGGTTTCTGAACCTATGGTTCTCTTTCTTTACCATGCTTCCTAGCAACAAAGTATCTCTTATCATAATGTTGATTCTTTGATTGTGGGTTATCAAGATCAACAACAGGTTCAATCTCTACATTATTATTATTGCTAGGTTGAGCATCAACATGAACATCATCATTAACATTATCACTAGGTTCATGTTCATTACCAGATTGTGTTTCAGCATCAGAAATAGAAATATCAATGGGATTCTCAGGTGTGTCAACAATAGGTTCACTAGAAGCATGCAGAGTCCTATCATTTTTCTTCTTCTTCCTCTTAGAAGGACTAGGTGTATCAACATTAGTTCTCTGAGAATCTTGCTCAATTCTCTTAGGGTGGCCCTTAGGATACAAAGGTTCCTGAGCCATTTTACCACCTCTAGTCATAACTCTAACATCATTATCATTTTTCTTATTATTTAATTCATTGAGCAAATTATTCTGAGCTTTAAGTACTTGTTCTACTTGAGTGGTAACAATAGAAGCATGTTTACTAATAATTTTAAGTTCACCTTTAACTCTAGACATATAATCACTCAAGTGTTCAAGTATATCAGCATTGCATTTCAGTTGTCTACCAACATAAGCATTGATGTTTTCTTGCTTAACCATAAAGTCATCAAACTCATCCAAGCATTGGCTAGCAAACTTAGTAAATGGGATTTCACATTTATCAAGTCTATAGAGAGAATTTACCTTTACTACCTGTGTCAGGTTATCAAGACCATTAATTTCTTCAATAGGTAGTAAATTCTTAACATCCTCAGCTTTAATACCTTTTTCTTTCATAGATTTCTTTGCCTCTTTCATATCTTCAGGACTGAGAAATAGAATACCCCTTTTCATTGGAGTTGGCTTAGGAGTTGGTTCAGGAAGTGTCCAATTATTTTCATTAGTCAACATATTATTCAATAAAAATTCAGCTTGATCTACAATTCTTTCCTTGAAAACACAACCAGAACAACTATCCAGGTAGTCTCTGGAAGCATCGATTAGTCCATTATAAAAGATATCAAGTATTTCATTTTTCTTGACAGGTTGATCAGGCAAAGCATTAAGTAATCGAATAAGCCTCCCCCCAAGCTTTTGGGAGACTCTCTTCTTCAATTTGCACAAAATTATATATTTCCCTTAAGGCAGCTTGTTTCTTATGAGCGGGGAAATATTTAGCAGAGAAGTAATAAATCATATCCTGGGGAGTACGCACACAACCAGGATCAAGAGAATTAAACCATGTTTTAGCATCACCCTTTAATGAGAACAGAAACAACTTAAGGATAAAGTAATAGCGAGTTTTCTCATCATGAGTAAACAGGGTGGCTATATCATTTAATTTAGTGAGATGTGCCACAACAGTTTCAGATTCATGGCCATAAAAATGATCAGATTCAACCAAAGTAATTAACTCAGGGTCAACAGAGAAATCATAATCCTTATCAGTAATAAAGATAGGTGAAGTAGCAAAAGAGGGTCATATTTCGTTCTAGCATTCAAAGACTTTTCTTTAAGCTTAGCTAATAATTTCTTAAGATTAGATCTATCATTGCAAGCTAAGAAGTCTCTAACAGTTTCTTCATCCATAACATAACCCTCAGGCACAACAGGAAACTCATATCTAGGGAGAATATTCATCATCACTTTCATCAATACTATCAGGTTCAATAATTTCATTCTCTCTAGCCCTAGCAAGTTGTTCATCAAGAAATTCACCTAGTGGCACAGTAGTATCAAGCATAGAAGTAGTTTCATCATAAGTATCACGCAAAGCAGAAGTGGCATCATCAATAACATGCGACCTATCAGAATCAATAGCATGTGTAGGTGTCGCAAGTTTACTCAAAACAGAAGGTGAATCAAGTGCAGAGCTAGATGGCAGTTCCTTACCTCCCCTCGTAGTTGAGGGAAAAATCTTGGTTCTTTGATCTATCAAGTTCTTCATAGTGATAAGCAGATATAAATCCCAAGTGACTCAAAGAATAGAGCTATGCTCCTCGGCAACGGCGCCAGCAAATAGTCTTTATAACCCACAAGTATAGGGGATTGCAACAGTTTTCGAGGGTAGAGTATTCAACCCACATTTATTGATTCGGCACAAGGGGAGCCAAAGAATATTATCAAGTATTAGCAGCTGAGTTGTCAATTCAACCACACCTCGAAACTTAATATCTGCAACAAAGTGTTTAGTAGAAAAGAAATATGATAATAGTGGTAACAGTTGAGGGAGTCCTGGACTAAGGGGTCCTCGGGCATCCGGCCTGTTATCTATGGGTCGGACTGATGGGCTATGAAGATATGAAGACCAAAGACTATACCCATGTCCGGATAGGACTCTCCTTGGCGTGGAAGGCAAGCTTGGCAATCAACAATGAAGATTCCATCCTATGTAACCGACTCTATGTAACCCTAGATCCCCCCGGTGTCTATATATACCAGAGGGTGTAGTCCGGAAAGGATACACTCAATACCTTAGTCATACAGGCTAGACTTCTAGGGTTTAGCCATTACAATCTCGTGGTATATCAACTCTTGTAATACTCATATTCATCAATATCAATCAAGCAGGACGTAGGGTATTACCTCCATCAAGAGGGCCCGAACCTGCGTAAAACTTCGTGTCCCCTGTCTCCTGTTACCATCAACCTTAATGCATAGTTCGGGACCCCCTACCCGAGATGCGCCGGTTTCGACACCTTCATTGGTGCTTTCATTGAGACTTCCTCTGTGCTATCGCTGAAAGGTTCGATGGCCCCTTCAATCATCGATAATGACGCTGTCTGCGGAGAAACATTCCCCCCGGGCAGATCTTCGTGTTCGGCGGCTTCGCACTGCAGGCCAACTCATTTGGCCATCTGGAGCAGATCGAAAGCTACACCCCTGGCCATCAGGTCAGATTCGGGAGCTTGAACTACGTCGCGGACATCCGCGGAGACTTGATCTTCGCCGGATTCGATACCGCGGTGGCCGCTCCTGGTCACCCCGATGATCATGACCTAAATATGTCATCGGGCCGCATCCAAGAGATCGCTCATGTAACCGCTCTGGCCTAGAGCCGGAGCAGGCCGCGCCATCCGAAGACGGAAGGATTAACCCCACCTCGGAGGCCACAGATTCCACGGTGTTGGAGCCATACATGGAGCTAGTCTCACACGAGGCCTATGCCACCGGAATGCCGGACTCGTCTCTGACCGCAGGTTCTGAACCGTGCAAGCCCGCGGACACTGAGCTTGATCGTTTATCGATCTTCAAATTCAGCGCCGCAAACATCTTCTAGCACTCACCTTTGGGCGATGTGTTGAACTCATTGAAAAACCTGGCCTTGGTGGAGCACCCACAGCCCAACTATACCCGGCTCGAACTAGGGGCTGATGATGGAGAATTTTACATCCCACCCGCCACCCACTTTATAGCCACTATCGAGGATTTGACCGACGAACTTGATTACGACTCCGAGGACATCAATGGTATGGACGACGATGCCGGAGATGAGGTGGCCCAGAACCCGCCGTTCACCAGACGCTAGACGGCCACTTCCTCGTATGGCGTATACATGGTGGATGCACCAAAGGAGCACAATGACGATGATACGGAGGACCCAGTTGAGGATAAACCTTTCGAAATACAGTCAAAGCACCGTCGTCAACGGCGCCGCTCTAAGTCACGCCGCAGTAAAGACAGCAACACCGGCACAGGAGAAGGTGACACTCTGGAAGGTGCCGAAGACAACGAAGACCCCGTCGATAAAGCAAACGAACAAGATGAACGGGAGGATGAGCAGGTTAGCCCTGTTAAATAGGCCACACACGAAGATTCGGAGGATGATAATTACCTTCCGCTCTTTGAAGATGAGGCGAGCCTTGGCACCGAAGATTTCATCGTGCCCGAGGAACCTCTTGAGCAAGAGCGCTTCAAGCGCCAGCTAATAGCCATGGCAAGGAGCCTCAAAAAGAAGCAGCAACAGCTTCAAGCTGACCAAGACCTGCTCAATGATAAATGGACTGATGTCCTAGAAGCCGAACAATATGGCCTCAAGCACCCAACCAAAAGCTACCCAAAGTGCAATTGCTACCTTAGTTCGACGAAGAGGCGCCAGAGTACATACCACCATCACACAATATGGCCGATCGACCACCACGTGGTCGGGACAAAACAGCAACTCATGCCGAACACCAGCCCGCACTGCCTCATCACTCAGGTAGAGGTAAATTAGCCCACGGCCATACATATGACCTCCGGCAGGAACTGAACAATAAAGCAGGACACACCAGATCAATCTATGGATCGCGAGGACGCACCTCGACACGCGACAACGGCCACCTATTCGGACATGAAAAACCTAGTCATGGCTAGGCTGAACACCGCAGGCGGACTCTATCAGAGACGTGCCATGATACGGCCCGATACAGAGGCCCCGCACATCCTCATTGCTTTACTGATGAGGTCCTGGATCACGAATTCCCAGAAGGATTCAAGCCCGTGAACATAGAATCATATGATGGAACCACGGACCCCGCGGTTACGGATCGAGGACTTCATTCTCCACATCCATAAGGCCCGCAGAGATGACCTCCACGCCATAAAATACCTCCCTCTAAAACTCAAAGGGCCAGCTCGGCATTGGCTAAACAGTCTGCCTGAAAATTCCATTGGCAACTGGGAGGACTTGGAAGAGGCTTTCCTCAATAACTTCTAAGGTACATACATTCGACGTCCGGACGCTGATGACTTAAGCCATATAGTTCAACAGCCCGGAGAGTCTGCCAGGAAATTCTGGACAAGTTTCTTAACTAAAAAGAACCAAATTGTCGACTGTCCAGACGCCGAAGCCCTAATAGCTTTCAATCATAGCATCCGCGACGAATGGCTCGCTCGCCACCTCGGCCAAGGAAAGCCAAAATCCATGGCGGCCCTCATGGCACTCATGACCCGCTTTTGTGCGGGTGAGGACAGTTGGTTGGCCCGTAGCAAAAACAATGCGAGCGACGCCGGCACCCAGAAGTAAAAAGAAACAAAGACAAGTCTCGACGCAATAGATACAAGCGCCGAAACAACAGTGACAACACCAAGGATACGGCGGTCAATGCTGGATTCAGTGGCTCTAAGCCCGGTCAGCGCAAGAAGTCGTTCCAAAAGAACAATTCGGGCCCATCCATCTTGGACCGCATACTTGATCGTCTGTGCCAGATTCACGGCACCCCCGACAAGCCTCCTAATCATACAAATAGAGAGTGCTGGGTTTTCAAACAGGCCGGCAAATTAAACACCGAGAACAGGAAAAAGAGATCGCAAAGCGAGGACAATGACGAAGAGCCATGACAACCGAACACAGGGGGACAGAAGAAGTTTCGCCCTCGGGTCAAAACAGTGAACATGATATATGCTACCCACATCCCCAAGAGGGAGCGCAAGCTTGCGCTCAGGGATGTCTACGTGATAGAGCCAGTCGCCCCAAAATTCAATCCATGGTCGTCATGCTCGATCACCTTTGATCGCCGGTATCACCCGACCAGCATCCGTCATGGAGGTTCAGGCGCACTGGTCTTAGACCCAATAATTGATGGATTCCACCTGACTCGTGTCCTCATGGACGGTGGTAGCAGCGTCAATCTGCTCTATCGGGATACAGTGCGAAAAATGGGCATTAACCCATCAAGGATCAAGCCTATAACGACCACCTTTAAAGGAGTCATTATAGGCGTAGAGGCCCGTTGTACAGGCTCAATCACATTAGAGGTTGTCTTCGGACCTCCGGACAACTTCCGAAGCGAGGAGTTAGTCTTCGATATCGTCCCATTCCGTAGTGGCTATCACGCACTACTTGGATGAACTGTGTTTGCTTGATTCAACGCAGTGCCACACTATGCTTATCTCAAGCTCAAGATGGCCGGCCCAAGCGGCATCATAATAGTCAATGGCAATACGGAACACTATCTCCGTACAGAAGAGCACACAGCTGCCCTAGCAACAGAAGTACAAAGCGATCGTCTCAAGCAGAACCTTCATTCGGCTACCGAGCCCTCGGACACCCTTAAGAGGGTCGGGACTACTCTGCAGCAGGAGAGCTCGGCTCGTCGGGAGCTCGACTAGCAATTCGGCCTCCGTCTCAGTCCTGATCAAGCGATGGCCTGCGTGTCGCGCATACATAACTACGCACTCAAAATTCCATGGGCATCGACGGAGGCATAGCTAGCTTGTGATCCACGGCACGGCTCAACTGACACCGGATACACACATACTTTCACTTTTGCTTGTTTTATTTCAGGTTTTAATCCCACAGACCCCATCGGGTGGTCTGGTTATCGGTCCTCTTGAATGATAAACACACCAAGATGGCAAGGTGCGCAGACATACGGGGACTTTTTAGGTGATTCCGTTAACGATAACTCTACCTGTCTTCCAGGACCCACATGCAGCTCTTCCCTGGTTTTGGCATGTTAAATAGCATGTTGCTTATTGCACTACTTGTATCAATGCGCCTTGACGTACTAATTACATTACAGTGAAAACAGTTTGTAGCTGGAGCGGTAGGACCCCAGCTTTATACCTTTACATCTTTTTTGTTTTCTTTCTCTCTTTGCTTTATTTTTTCAGTTTCCCTATGGATAACCCCATCAGATAGCACCCGTACACTTTGTTACGTTTTGATGTTTGCCAGGGACTTCATAGCACCCCGCATTACGGCAACAAAAGTCCGAACACTTCTTGTAAGTACAGTTCAGCACCTCAAATTTAGCATTATATGCATTGGCTCTGAATCATGTCTTTGGTCAATAGTCGGGTTGCCCGGTTCCTGTGCTTGCTAACCTATGTTCCGCTACATCGGCTAGGGTAGTAAAGGGAGAACTACTGCGATTTGCGCCCTGGTCTAAACCGGATGAGCAGCTCGGTAGAGAAAGCCGAAAACTGACTGTCATGATGCGGCGAGAGCCGGTCATTTGTTCGGAGGTCTCAAATCATTGGAGATTTTTCCGCATTACGCAAAGGATCGGTACTTCCCAATCAGATGCTGACAGCACCCTGGTTCGTATACCAGGGGTTGTGCCTATGTTTTATTATAAAACTCCTATGGCTAAGTGAGGGTGTTCAAGCCATATAGTCTGGTTGCCTAGTTCACTGCGCTAAACAACTCCTTCAAGGACCATATAATTGGATCAAAATTGTTTAGATACCACCCCGAACACCTCCGTACTACCTACGTGAGGGCAGAAGACGACAACTGGCCAACCCCAGATTTCATACAACACGGCCGCACATGAGGATACAATTAAAACATAATAAAAATTATATTACAAAGCGGATTTGTTTTCATCATACAAGGCAAAATATGAATGTATTTATTCGAGAATAACATCCTTCCCGCACTGCGTTGCTACAAGTCGAGATCCCTCCAGGACATCCGCAAAATATCGCTCGGGTGTGCGGTGCTCCTTGCCCTCCGGCGGCCCCCGGGCCACCAAGACGGCATCCATCTTCGCCCACCACATCTTGCAATGAGCGAAGGCCATGCGGGCACCCTCGTTGCGGACTGATCACTTGACGATGTTTAGCCGCGGACAAGCCTCCTCCACCCGCTTCACGAGGCCAAAATAACTGCCGGGTGTAGCTTCGGCTGCCATAGTTAGATTATTAAATCCTTCATGGCCAGTTCGGCCATCCTATGCATCTGGACCAACTGTTTCAGTTGATCGGCAAAGGCCACTTGATGTTCTGGCACAGCAAACTGCGACCAGAACAGCTTCTCCAGAGAATCCCCTTCCCTGGCTCGGAAGAACTCCGCAGCATCGAATACACTGCGCGGCAGATCCACAAAAGCCCCTAGGAAACTCTGAATCCGGGTTAGTAAAAGGTACTTCTTCTTCTTCGTATACTTGCTTTGCATTTTAAATGCCTTACCCGCTGCGATCTTCTTCGCCTCCTAGATCTCCTGGAGAGCGTCCTGGGCCTCATTCCGTGCGGCCTCCGCGCTCTAATGAGCTTTGGTAAGTTCGGCCTCTCGAGCCGACACCTCGCGCTCCAAGGCTTCACACTTCTTCACCATGTCTTGGAGCTCCTGCTGGACCTCGCCGACCCGGGCCTTGAGCTTCTTACGGGCGGCTTGCTGTTGGACAACCTTCCCCTCGGCTTCGGCCAGGGCCTTTCTTAGGGCCTCGACCTCGGTCGTCGCTTCTGTACAAATCATGGCATTTTGGGAATCACATATCATTTTCTTCTTTTCGAATATATAACAGGTTATTGCTTACCTTGTTTCTCCTGGAGCTGCCCCTTCACTTGGCTCAGCTCTCCCTCGGCCTCCGCCAGTTTATGCTTCAGTCCGGAGACTTCGGCAGTATGCGAGGCCGCGGCCAGCAACGACGCATGTATTTAAGACAATTTAGTTAGTTTCCTGTCATAGGAGATTGATCCTCTATCCGTTTTTTCTTTCCGAACACCGGACAGTGTCTCAGGGGCTGCTGTCTACATTGGGATTCTCTCCTTTTGGCGTCACCTACATCAAAACCTGTCAGCAGGTTGCCACAGGCCTCGGTTAGTCCGCTCTTGGCGGACTGAACCTTTCCAATCTCCGTGCCCATAAGGACATGGTGCTCATCCATAATGGAAGCACCTCGCAGTGCTCCCAACAGATTGTCCGATGCCCCTGGTTGGACAGGGTCCACCGGAGAAACATGCATCCCCCTTCTTTTGAAGGGGGGTGCGTGCTGGATTCCGGAGCCGCCTCGGTCTCTGAAATTGAGTCCGGTTGAGGGCCGAATTGTATACGGCCCTCCCTGCCAGTCTCCGGGGGGATTGGTTCCCCTTGGTGTCCAGCGATGGGGGTTACACCTTCGGGCGCCTCCTGAGCCTCTCCCCGCTGGGAACAGTCCTTAGGGACAGCACCTCCGCATCATCCCTATTCTTGGGGGAGTGTGCGGCTGGCAAGGAGTCGCTAGCCATCACCTTGGAATCCAGCGAGCCTCCTGAGTAGGATCATGGAGGGCTGTTGTGGGCCGGACTACAATAACATAATTAATCGTCTTAGCACAATAAAGAGGGGAAATTCATGGGCAGATAAGGTGTTAGTTAGCGCGGGGGCGTCTCTCTGGAGTGTCCTCGACGTCCCATGCAGAGTTATCCGCGAGGGAGCCCTTCCCCCTTTTGGGCGCCTCCGCCTCCAGAGTTGTGGAGGCCGCCCTCTTCTTCCTCCCCCATCAGGGGGAGAGTCGCTCTCCTCCTCCTCCTCATTTGTGTAGTCTTCGGCGGCAGGGAAATGGGCCTTCTCTTCGGACGTCGCGTCCGAGGTACCCTTGTGGCGGAGGCCGCTCCGGGCCCCCTTGGCCTTCCCTGTGGCCTTCTTCTCTGGTGCCCTATAAGGTGCCGGCTCCAGCATCTTTGCTAAGCGCGGGATGATTGGCTCCTCGGGCAGGGGAGCCAGACACCGGATCTGCTTCGCCTTCTTCAACCAGTACTAAAAAAAGCAATGGTAATGGAAGCATAGATATCATCCTTGAAACAAGCAAGTAAGGATGTGTTGAAAACAACATACCTCATTGGGGGGTGATTTATGTCGTGACCCCGGTCCGAGCCAGTGGCCGGCGGTATCTCGTTGCCCTTGAAAAGCAACTTCCAGGCATGTTCGTGAGTCGTTTCGAAAAGCCTCACCAGGGTATGGTATTTCTTCGGGTTATGGCAGGGAAGGATTCGGCGCACCAACATCACTTGGATTATGTTGACAAGCTTGATGTCCTTATCGATCATACTTTGGATACGCGTTTGTAGTGCAATCAGCTCGTCCGATGAACACCAGTTTGGGCTCTTCTCGACCCAGGAGGTGAGCTGCACGGGGGCGCCGGAATTGAATTCGGCAGCCGCGGCCCAGGTGGCATCGCGGGTTTCGGTGATGTAGAACCATGGCTTTTGCCATTCCCTGACAGATTCCACGAATGTGCCTTTTGGCCAGGAGACATTGGTGAGCTTGCTCACCATGGCGCCCCCGCACTCTGCGTGCTATCCGTCCACCACCTTGGGCTTCACGTTGAAGGTTTTGAGCCACAACTCTAAGTGGGGGTGGATGCGGAGGAAGGCCTCGCACACGACGATGAACACCGAGATATTGAGGAAGGAGTTCGGGGATAGATCATAGAAGTCTATCCCGTAGTAGAACATTATCCCGCGGACGAAGGGGTGGAGTGGAAACCCTAGCCCACGGAGGAAATGAGGGATGAACACTACCCTCTCGTTGGGCTTCAGTGTGGGGATGATTTGTCTCCGGGCTGGAAGACGGTGGGCGATTTCCTTCGCCAGGTAACCGGCCGCTCGAAGCTAGGCGATGTCCTCCTCCTTAACTGAGGAGGCCATCCATTTGCCTTGACCTCCGGATCCGGACATGGTTGAGTGCTTTCTCGAGACCGGGAAATGAGAGCTTGGGCATTGGAGCCCAAGAACGGAGAAGCAGGAAGAAAGCATGGGAGAAGAAAGGGGAATCTTATCTCCTTATTAGGGCGGTGAATATCGAACGCCCCCCCCCCATTCACCTTAAAATTCGCCTGCTCCCGAGGGCTGTGTAAACAACGCGGTTGGGTTACCCATGCCGTATTGATGAGAATCTCGTAATAAGGGGACACGACCTCTGCATTGGCAAGACGTGCCAATGACAACCACGTCTCAAAACGTGGGGAGAAAACGGTTCGAAATTATGACCGGACAGGCATGACGTCGCATTACTAAAGTTGTCAACGGATTGGACTTGTGTGTTATTATATTCTCTCTGCGGTTGTGTGCGGTGTGTGTTACAGGGCCGGACACGATCAATTCGTATGGAGACAATTCAGGAGTTCGGAAGGAGGAACCCGCCTTGCAATGCCGAAGACAGCACTACGCGCCGGATACCTTGTCATTGAAGCTAGGTTCAGGAGCTACTGAGGGAGTCCTAGACTAAGGGGTCCTCGGGCATCCGACCTGTAATCTATGGGCAGGACTGATGGGATGTGAAGATATGAAAACCGAAGACTGTACCCATGTCAGGATAGGATTCTCCATGGCGTGGAAGGCAAGCTTGGCGAACAACACTGAAGATTCCATCTTATGTAACCGACTCTATGTAACCCTAGATCCCCCTGGTGTCTATATAAACCGGAGGGTGTAGTCCGGAAAGGATACACCCAATACCTTAGTCATATAGGCTACACTTCTAGGGTTTAGCCATTACGATCTCGTGGTAGAACAACTCTTGTAATACTCATATTCATCAATATCAATCAAGCAGGACGTAGGGTATTACCTCCATCAAGAGGGCCCGAACCTGGGTAAAACTACGTGTCCCCTGTCTCCTGTTACCACCAACCTTAGACGCACAGTTCGGGACCCCCTACCCGAGATCCGCCGGTTTTGACACCGACAACGATAGAAAAGTAATATTTTTGGTTTTATAGTGATTGCAACAGTAGCAACGGAAAAGTAAATAAGCGAAGATCAATATATGAAAAGCTCGTAGGCATTGGATCGGTGATGGAGAATTATGTCGGATGCGATCGATCATGCAACAGTTATAACATAGGGTGACACAGAACTAGCTCCAGTTCATCATTGTAATGTAGGCATGTATTCCGAATATAATCATACATGCTTATGGAAAAGAACTTGCATGGCATCTTTTGTCGTACCATCCCGTGGCAGCGGGGTCCTATTGGAGACTAAGGGATATTAAGGCCTACTTTTAATAGAGTACCGGACCAAAGCATTAACACATAGTGAATACATGAACTCCTCAAACTACGGTCATCACCGGTAATGGTCCCGATTATTGTCACTTCGCGGTTAACGGATCATAACACATAATAGATGACTATAGACTTGCAAGATAGGATCAAGAACTCACATATATTCATGAAAACATAATAGGTTCAGACATGAAATCATGGCACTCGGCCCCTAGTGACAAGCATTAAGCATAGCAAAGTCATAGCAACATCAATCTCAGAAAATAGTGGATACTAGGGATCAAACCCTAACAAAACTAACTCGATTACATGATAAATCTCATCCAACCCAACACCATCCAGAAGCCTATGATGGAATTACTCACACATGACAGTGAGCATCATGAAATTGGTGATGGAGGAAGGTTGATGATGACGATGGCGATGGATTCCCCTCTCCGGAGCCCCGAACGGACTCCAGATCAGCCCTCTCGAGAGAGTTTAGGGCTTGGCGGCGGCTCCATATCGTAAAACGCGATGAATCCTTCTCTCTTATTTTTTTCTCCCCGAAAGTGAATATATGGAGTCAAGGTGGACGTCGGTGGAGCGTCAGGGGGCCCACGAGGCAGGGGGCGCCCGGGGGGTAGGCGCGCCCCCACCCTCGTAGATAGGGTGTGGGCCCCCTGACGTGGATTCTTCTTCCATTATTTTTTATATATTCCAAAAATAATCTCCGTTGACTTTCAGGTCATTCCAAGAACTTTTGTTTCTGCACAAAAATAACACCATGGCAATTCTGCTGAAAACAACGTCAGTCCGGGTTAGTTCCATCCAAATCATGCAAGTTAGAATCCAAAACAAGGGCAAAAGTGTTTGGAAAAGTAGATACGACGGAGACGTATTGGTCACGACTGTGATACTATAACACCGGAGACATGGAAGATCCCTCAGGCAGTTGAAGGTGGTAAGTGACCTTGTTGATCTTGGCAGTGACTGGGAAGGGCCCGAAGTACCTGGAAGATAACGTGTGGTCTACTCTTGCTACCACCGAGGTTTGTATGTAGGGGTGGAGCTTCAAACATACATGATCTCTGATACGTCTCCAATGTATCTACTTTTCCTAACACTTTCCTCTTGTTTTGGACTCTAGTTTGCATGATTTGAATGAAACTAACCCCAGACTAACGCTATTTTCAGCGGAACTACCATGGTGTTGTTTTTGTGCAGAAATAAGTTCTCGGAATGGAACGAAACTTTGCGAGGAATTTTTATATTATATATAAGAATTTCTGGAGCCAAGACCTACCGGACAGGGCCCCCTGGGTGGGCACAACCCACCAGGGCGTGCCTGAGGGAGTCCTGGACTAGGGGGTCCTCGGACGTCCGGGCTATGTGATGTGGGCCGGACTGATGGGCCGTGAAGATAAAAGAACGAGGACCTTCCCCCGTGTCCGAATGGGACTCTCCTTGGCGTGGAGGGCAAGCTAGGCGTCCAGATACGAAGATTCCTTTCTCTGTAAACCGTCTCTGTACAACCCTAGCCCCCTCCGGTGTCTATATAAACCGGAGGGTTTAGTCCGTAGAGGCAATCATAATCATACATGCTAGACATCTAGGGTTTAGTCATTACGATCTCGAGGTAGATCAACTCTTCTAACCCCTATACTCATCAAAGTCAATCAAGCAGGAAGTAGGGTATTACCTCCATTAAGAGGGCCCGAACCTGGGTAAACATCATGTCCCCTGCCTCCTGTTACCTTCGATCCTTAGACGCACAGTTCGGGACCCCCTACCCGAGATCTGCCGGTTTTGACACCGACAGTGCCCCCCTATCCTGGCATGCCCAGGTGGGTTGTCCCCACCTGGTATCCCCGCAGACCCTGAAACCAATGTTATAAAATCCTATTTTCGGAGAAATAAATTAGGGAGAAAGAATTATCGCAATGCACGAGACGGAGCCACCGCCAAGCCATGTTCTTCCTCGGGAGGGCAGATCTGGAGTTCGTTTGGGGCTCCGGAGAGGGGGATATTCATTCTTCGTCATCACCAACCCTTCTCCATCGCCAATTCCATGATGCTCCCCACCGAGAGAGAGTAATTCCTTTGTAGGCTCGCTAGTTGGTGTGGAGTTGGATGAGATTCATCATGTAATCGAGTTAGTTTTGTTAGGGCTTGATCCCTAGTATCCACTATGTTCTTAGATTGATGTTGCTATGACTTTGCCATGCTTAATGCTTGTCACTTTGGGCCTGGCTGCCATGATTTCAGATCTAAATTGTTTATGTTATCACCATTATATTCATGTTCTAGATCCGATCTTGCAAGTTATAGTCACCTACTACGTGTTATGATCCGGTAACCCCGGAGTGACAATAAGAGGGACTTCTTCCGGTGATTACCGTAGTTTGAGGAGTTCATGTATTCACCGTGTGTTAATGCTTTATTCTGGTTCTCTATTAAAAGGAGGCCTTAATATCCCTTAGTTTCCAATATGGACCCCGCTGCCACGGGAGGGTAGGACAAAAGATGTCATGCAAGTTCTTTTAATAAAGCACGTATGACTATTTACAGAATACATGCCTACATTATATCGATGAACTGGAGCTAGTGCCGTATCGCCCTAGGTTATAACTATCCCATGATGGATATCATCCAACAAGTCATCGATCCAATGCCTACGAATTTATCTTATATTGTTTCTGCTAAGTTACTACTGCTATCATCACTGTTACACTTGCTACCAAATTACTGCTATCACTATTACTGTTACTATTGCTGCTACTACTACTATCAAAACTATCAAACTACTTTGCTACTGTTCACTTTGCTGCAGATAATTAATCTCCAGGTGTGGTTGAATTGACAACTCAATTGCTAATACCTTCAAATATTCTTTGGATCCCCTTGTGCCGAATCTATAAATTTGGGTTGAATACTCTACCCTCGAAAACTGTTGCGATCCCCTATACTTGTGGGTTATCAAGACCTTTTTCTGGCGTCGTTGCCGGAGAGCATAGCTATATTTGCGAGTCACTTGGGATTATTATCATATTATCACTATGAAGAGTCTGAAGGATGCTAAGACTAAGATTTTTCCCTCAAAGATGAGGGGAGGTAAGGATCTGCCATCCAGTTCTGCTTCAGATTCACCTTCTGTTATTAGTATACTTGCAACACCACCACATGCTATTAATTTTGATATGTCTCAAGTTATTGATGATGCCACTTCTACTATGAATGATGCTTATGATGATGCTAGTACCTTGCTTGTTAATGATGATGTGCCACTTGGTGAATTTCTTGATAAACAAATTGCTAGAGTTATACAACATGATGTTGTTGAATCTGATGATGAGCTTTAAACTAAATCTCGTGAAATACCTACTAGAACTAGCCCTCCTAGATATGAATTGCCTAAGGTACCGAAAGGTTATGTTATGACTGAAGAAACAACTAGAGATTTGTTGCTTGTAATGATAGAGATGATCTAGAAAAATCTCTGAATGCTAAAATGAAATGTGATCCTAAGTTTGCTACTTCACCTATTGTCAGTGTCAAAACCGGCGGATCTCGGGTAGGGTGTCCCGAACTGTGCATCTAAGGCGGATGGTAACAGGAGGCAGGGAACACGATGTTTTACCCAGGTTTGGGCCCTCTTGATGGAGGTAAAACCCTACATCCTGCTTGATTAATATTGATGATATGGGTAGTACAAGAGTAGATCTACCACGAGATCAGAGAGGCTAAACCCTAGAAGCTAGCCTATGGTATGATTGTATGTTGTCATTATGTCCTACGGACTAAAACCCTCCGGTTTATATAGACACCGGAGAGGGTTAGGGCTACACGAGGTCGGTTACAAAGGAGGAGATATCCATATCCGTACTACCTAGCTTGCCTTCCACACCAAGTAGAGTCCCATCCGGACACGAGACGAAGTCTTCAATATTGTATCTTCATAGTCCAACAGTCCGGCCAAAGGATATAGTCCGGCTGTCCAGAGACCCCCTAATCCAGGACTCCCTCAGTAGCCCCTGAACCAGGCTTTCAATGACGATGAGTCCGGCACGCAGTATTGTCTTCGGCATTGCAAGGCGGGTTCCTCCTCCGAATACACCACGGAAGAATTTGAATACAAGGATAGATAGTGTCCGACCCTGCAAAATAAGTTCCACATACCACCGTAGAGAGAATAATATTTCCACAAATCCAATTTGCTGACTTGTTTTGGCAACACGGCATTATGCCATGGCCCGGTGATTATTTGAACTGTTTCCTTTAACCAGCCCGGCAAATAACGCGAGGCAGTTTTTTGACACATCTTGTCAAAGCAGAGATCGTGTCCCCCTTATTACGGGATTCTCATCAATACGGGCGTGGGTAACCCAACCGCGCCATCAATTATGGCGCTTAGGGGATAAGCGAGTTTTACCAGGCTAGTGGGGATGCACAGTTTCGTTCGCCCATATAAAGGGATAAGGATTCACCTCTTCATCCATGTCTTCTTCGTTCTTTGCTCATCCATTTTCGCGCACTCGAACTCCAGCGCCCAAGTCCGCACTTCCCACCTCAACCTTCTCCAACCATGTCCGAAGCGGGAGGCAGGTGGATGGTCTCCTCTGTCACGGAGGGACACATCAAGAACCTGAGGAGAGCAGGATACCTGCCCGACGACATCGCGCACCGGCTCCCAGATGAGGGGCAGCTCATCCCCACCCCCAGGCCCCATGAGAGGGTAGTGTTCCTTACCCATTTCCTCCGTGGATTGGTATTCCCTCTCCACCCATTCGTTCGGGGGCTCATGTTCTACTACGGCCTGGATTTCCACGATCTGGCCCCGAACTTCATCCTCAACATCTCGGCATTTATTGTCGTGTGCGAGGCCTTCCTCCGCATCAAGCCCCACTCCAGCTTATGGCTGAAGACCTTCAATGTCAAGCCGAAGGTAGTGAGCGGCCGCCAGGTAGAGTGCGGAAGCGCCATGGTGGGCAAGATGCCCAATGTCACATGGCTCGAGGGCTCCTTCGTGGAGACCATAAAGGGGTGGCAATCGGGGTGGTTCTACATCACCGAACCGCGTGACCCTAAATGGGCAGCGGCCCCCGAGTTCCGATCTGGCGTCCCCACGCGGCTCACCTCCTGGCAAGAGAAGGGCTTGTCCTGGGGTAGTTCGGGAGAGCTGACCGGACTCCACACATGTATTCAAAACATGGTGAACAAGAAGCTCAAACTCGTCAACGTAGTCCAGGTCATGCTCATCCGCCGGATCCTCCCGTGCCAACAACGGGCTTTCAACATGTGGGAGTTCGACCCGGCCCAACACCGAACGCTGAACATGCTCTTTGACACAACTCACGAGGATGCCTGGAAGGTGCTATTCAAGGGTGGCAAGGTTCCCCCTCCCACTACCGAGGATCACGGATTCTGCGCGGAGCGCCAAGCCAGCGCGGTAAGCTGTTTTACCGCTCACAGGATACTCGTTTTTCATAGTTTGACTCTATGCGGGATCTAAGCTCCCGTACCTTTGATAGGACTGGCAGGAGACGGCCGGACAGATTGACTGTCCGGCTCCTTTGCCCGAAGGCCCAACAAACGCTCTCCTGACGAAGATGCTGACTCCGGCTCCTTACAAGGTGCCGGAGAAGACCAAGAAGGCCAAGGGAACCCGAAAGAGTTCCCGACGCCAGGCGTCATCGGACTCAATGTCCGATAACTCTGTGACACACTCCTCCCCCGAAGACGAGGAGGAAGAAGAAGATGCTCCCCCTTCAGTTGGGGGAGACAAGAAAAGGAAGGCCGCCCAAACTGGGGGGCCGAAGGGTCCAAGAAGGGAAGGAATCTCCTTCCGGACAGTTCCACCACCGCCGCCGAAGGCGAAGACGAGTGGCTGCTCAGGGCCAAGCCCCAGGTGAAGTCGTAAGTATTCGGATACTAGAGTAACTCATAGCATTCCTTTGTCGCACTGCTTCCCCTAACGCCGAATATGATTATGCAGGCCGCCACGAGCCCATATAGATGTATCGTCGGACGGCTCCCTGGGCTCGTCGGATATGGATAGCGATCCACTTCTGACCGCCACCTCCCCTTGCCCTGCGGATGATGCCGAGGTATTGTCTCAAGAGGCGCCGGGTCGAAGGGAGACAGTCCCGGAGGCGCCTCAAGGCGACCTTCCAGACTCCGGGAGCAGGGGGAGCAAGGCTCCCGAGGGCTCCGAGTTCGACCCTCAGCCGAACACCACGCCGGAACCCCCAGCGGTTCCGGACTTGGGCAGGCGGCCTCCTTCTAACGGGGGCAAGAAGCCTGTGCCGGTGACCTCTGTCCATCCAGTGGCACCAGACAATCTGCTGGGAGCGCTTCGCAGTGCTTCCATCGACGAGGAGCACCGCACTATTATGAGTGCGGTGGTCCAGAAGGTTCAGTCCACCAAGAGCGGATTGACTGAAGCCTGTGCCAGCCTTCTATCAGGCTTTGAGGTAAGTGTTTGAAATATAGGAAAAATATTACCGCATAGACAGTAGCCCCTGATGCTCTATTCGGTGTTCAAAAAGAAAAACCGAATAGAGGATCAAATAATACCGCAGGAGTCTAACATAATTATGTCTATATGCGTATGCAGGCTTCGCTGCTGGCCTCAGCCGCACTGACTGCGGAGGTCGCCACACTGAAGCAGGACCTCAAGGGGTCCTAGAAAGAGCTCGGCCTTGCCAAGAGGCAGCTCGAGGAGAACAAGGGTAAGTAATGCCCTGTCTATAGATATGTATATATAAAAGAAGACGCGATTGCAAAATGATAGGATCATCGTATATTTGCCAGGGGCCACGACCGAGGTGGCGACCCTGAAGCATGCGCTATCCAAGGTCGAAGACCAAGCGGCCAAGGAGCACACCGAGCGGGAAAGGCAAGAGGCACGAGTGGGCGAGGTGCAGCAAGAGCTCCAAGCTCTCGTGTCGAAGCATGAGGTGTTGGAGCGTGACTCGAAGACGCGAGAGTCCGAGCTTGCCGCCGCCCGTGAAAGTGCAAAGAGTGCCAAGGCTGAAGCCCAAAAGGCCCTCCAAGAGATTGACGCGATGAAGAAAATAGCAGCGGGTAAGGCATTCTATATACAAAGCAAGCATGTGAAAGTAAATTACCTATTACTTACCCGAATCCGGAGCTCTCCAGGAGCATTCGCAGATTTGCCCCGCAGCGTGTCAGATGCCGCACAGTTTCCAGGCTGAGGAGGGAAGCTCAACGGAGAAGCTGTTCTGGTCTCAGTATACTGGGACCGAACACCTGATGCCTATGAGCGACCAGCTGAAGCAGCTGGTCGAGCTACACAAGGCGGCCGAACAGGCCATGAAGGGCTTTATAGTCCGGTTGTGGCCTGGCGACGCCCTTCCTAACAGCTACTTTGGCCTGGTGAGGCAGCTTGTGGATGCCTGCCCACGGCTGGAAGTCATCAAGCGGTCCGTCTGCATCGAAGGTGCACGCCGGGCTTTCGCCCGTGTGAAGGTGCAATGGGCCAACCTAGACGCCATGAAGCTGATCAAGGAAGGACCGCCGCAGGGCAAGGAGCATCGCACCCCGGAAATTTATTATGAGGGTGTCCTGAAGGGTGCCCATCTTGTAGCGGGCGAATGTTCAAAGGATGTAATATTTGAGTAAACTTGCTCGTGTGATCTTGTATGATGAAAACTTGTTTCATATGCGCTATGCAACGCTTGTTTGAATTTAAAATATTACCTTCTGTTTGGTTATTTATCCAATCCAAGAGATGGCTAGTCCTCGGCTTCTGCCCCCATACCGCGAGTGCTGGGGTGTTCGGGATAAACCTGAGCACTCTTGTTCCCATTCTTGGGTCCTTCGAGGGAGGTTCTCAGCACAACGAACAAGGCAATCGGACTAATAATGCTTTATGACTCTCACTTAGCCATAGAATTCTATAATTTTAAATTTCGGCGAAGCCCCTGGTATTCGGAAGGCTGAATTCGGGGCGCGATACATGCCTTTAAGCCGGATAGGACCGGCTCCTTGCTCTAAGCGGCATAAGTCTTTAGGGACTCGAAACCTCGCCAAACAACGACCAGTCTCTCGCCTTATCATGACAGTCAGTTTTAGCTTTCTCTACTGAGGTGCTTAGCCCAGCAGAACCGGGGCACAATCGCAGTAGTTCTCCTGGCTCTACCTTAGCCGATAGAGCGGAACGTAAGGTACCAAAACAAAGGAGCCGGGCAAACCAAACATTTGACCAAAGACATGATTCGGAGCTGATGCATATAATGCTATAAGTTCGGGGTGCCGCACTTGTGAAAGTGTTCGGACTTCTCACACCATAATGTGGGGTACTTAAGCCACTGGTGTATTGGTCGTACCAAAGTGTACGGTTGCAAGGCATCATTAATGAACGCACACACACATATATATATAACAAGAATGCAATAATAGTCGTAATGTTATGCATTGTTTATTCAAAAAGGTGCGTTAAAGCAGAATGATACAAATAGTGCGATAAGCAAAAAGTAGGACTGTGTCCCTTCCAAGGGCAAGCTGAGGAATAGTATTAAACAAATATTTCACTCGTTATCGTAATCCACCTGGGAGTTTCTTGGTGTGACGTAGCTTTCTGCCTCCTTATCCAGATATTAAAGTCCTGAAAGAGAAAAATAAGAAAGCGGGAAGCCCCTAGTGCGGTTTAAGCCGTGTATTGGGGCGTGCTATAGTTGTGCCCCCTCCCCGCCTGTGGCCATGGTATTTTTAATGCGTAATTATGTACGCGTTGCACGAATTTCGCTGTTTGGCTTGGGCCGGGGTGGCGGCCGCATTGCTACGTGAGCTCAGATCGTGCCGGGCGGTCTATTTGCCGATTACTTCGAGCGCGCTTGAAGGTGTCCGGGTCTTGAAACGCCGAACTGGTGGATTGCCTTGAGAGGCTGCTTTGTGCTTCTACTGCGAGGGCCGCAGTGTGGTACTCCGTGCGGAGAGAGCACTCTGTGTTTCCATTAACTGTGATGACCCCCCGAGGTCCTGGCATCTTGAGCTTGAGGTATGCATAATGCGGTACCGCATTGAATCTTGCAAATGCGGTTTGACCGAGCAGTGCATGATAGCCACTGCGGAACGGGACTATATTGAAGATTAATTCTTCGCTTAGGAAGTTATCCGGGGATCCGAAGACCACTTCCAGTGTAATTGAGCCTGTGCAATGGGCCTCTACACATGGAATGACGCCTTTAAAGGTCGTTTTTGTGGGTTTGATCCTTGAGGGGTCTATACCCATTTTGCACACTGTGTCCTGATAAAGCAGGTTCAGGCTGCTGCCGCCATCCATAAGGACTTGAGTGAGGTGAAATCCGTCAATGATTGGGTCTAGGACTAGTGCGGCGAATCCGCCATGACGGATACTAGTGGGGTGGTCCCTGCGATCGAAGTTGATCGGACAGGAGGACCATGGGTTGAACTTTGGGGCAACTGGCTCCAACGCATATACATCCCTGAGCGCACGCTTCCGCTCCCTCTTGGGGATGTGGGTTGCATATATCATGTTCACGGTCCGCACTTGTGGGGGGAACCTCTTCTGTCCTCTGGTGTTCGGCTGTCGGGGCTCTTCCTCGTCATTGCTATGTGGCCCCTTACCTTTGTTTTCGGCAATTAACTTGCCGGCCTGCTTGAATACCCAACAATCCCTATTGGTGTGGTTGCCTGGCTTGTCGGGGTGCCGTGTATTTGACACGAGCGATCGAGTATGCGGTCCAAGCTGGACGGGCCCGGAGTGCTTCGTTTGAATGGCTTTTTCCGCTAACCGGGTTTAGAGCCTTTGAATCCGGCATTGACTGCCGTATCTTCAGTATTATCGTTGTTAATTCGGCGCTTATATTTGTTGCGACGGGACCTGCTATTGCCGTCCTTGGTATTCGAAGTACCATGGTTCTTTGATATGTTATTACTGCGAGCCAGCCAACTGTCTTCTCCCGCACAAAAGCGGGTCATGAGTGTCGTGAGAGCTGCCATAGATTTCGGCTTTTCCTGGCCAAGGTGCCGGGCTAGCCACTCGTCGCGGATGTTGTGTTTAAAAGCTGCTAGGCCTCTGCATCCGAATAGTCGACGATTTGATTTTTCTTTGTTAGGAACCGAGTCCAGAATTGCCTAGCCGATTCTTCTGGCTGATGAATTATGTGGCTCAAGTCATCGGCATCTGGTGGTCGCACATAAGTGCCCTGAAAGTTGTTGAGGAATGCGGCCTCCAGATCTTCCCAACAGCTAATGGACTCTGCTGGCAAGCTGTTAAGCCAATGCTGCGCTGGTCCTTTGAGCTTTAGTGGGAGGTATTTGATGGCGTGTAAGTCATCACCGCGGGCCATGTGGATGTGGAGGAGGAAATCCTCGAACCATACCGCAGGATCTGTTGTGCCGTCGTATGATTCAATATTTACGGGTTTGAAACCCTCTCGGATTTGATGATCCATGACTTCGTCTATGAAGCATAAGGGGTGTGCGGCGCCTCTGTATTGGGCTATATCGCGACGCAGCTCAAATGGGTCTTGCCCGCTGTGTTCGGCCCGGTCGGATTTACTTTTACTGTATCCGGCGTGACGTTTATCGTCTTGCATAGTGGCGTGCCCTCGTGATCCGTAGATCGATCTTGCATGTTTTGCTTTGTCCTCCAATACGTCTCACAGGTCTGGCATATTTCCCCATGCCTTTTTATTTGAATGGCATTGGGGTGCAGGCTGTGCTTTTGGCTGGAATGCCTCTCTGTCGCGGCCACGGGGTGGCTGATCAGCTGCATCATACGCTTCTTCCTCCAATCGGGGTAGCAACCTGCATTTTGGGTAACTCTTGGAGGGGCGTTCGAGTTTAAATTCCTCGGCCGCCAGGACTTCAGTCCATCTGTCAGCTAGCAGATCTTGATCAGCTTGAAGCTGCTGTTGCTTTTTCTTAAGGCTATTTGCCGTGGCTATAAGCCGGCGCTTGAAGCGCTCTTGTTCGACGGGATCCTCTGGCACGGCGAATTCATCATCGCCGAGGCTTACCTCGTCTTCAGAGGGGGCATGTAATTATCATCCTTCGCCTCTCCATCTGCCACTCTCTCAGGAGGGCTGGCTCCTCCATCCTCCTGCTCTAAATCTTGCTGGAAGGGATTGTTGTTGTCTTCGGCACTATCCGGAGTGTTATTATCTCCTGTGCCGGTATCACCACTTTTGCTTTGGCGGGACTTAGAGCGGCGCCGCTGACGTCGGCGCTTGGGTTGCTTCTTGGAGGGGTCATCCTCCGCTGTCTCGTCGCCATTGCCTTCTTTGGGTGTGTCCACCATGTATATATCGTATGATGAGGTGGCTGTCCAGTGCCCTGTCGGCAGTGGTTCCTCTTCGTCTCCCGCATCGTTGTCCATACCGTCAATGTCTTCGGAGTCGAAGTCAAGCATGTCGGTTAAGTCATCGACAGTGGCTACTAAGTGGGTGGTGGGTGGGAAGCGAATTTCTTCATCATCCGCGTCCCAATCCTACCGAACATAGTTCGGCCAGGATCCTCCTGATAAGGAGAGAGACCTTAATGAGTTCAGTATGTCGCCAAAGGGCGAGTGCTGAAAGATATCCGCGGAGGTAAACTCCATGATCGGCGCCCAATCGGATTCGCTAGGAACGGGCGCAGGCGGTTCAGAGTCCGTGGCAAGAGAAGGATCCGGCAGTCTGACAACACGGCTCTCGTGCAGGGTAAGGTCGATGTTCAGCTCGATCGCCGCTGAGGGTAAGGCCTTCGTGGCGGGGTCCATCCACCCGTCCATGGACGGCACAACTGGCTCCGAATTGAGGGTCGGAGCGGCTGCCGGTGCGATCTCTTAAACACTGTCTGATGGTAGAGATAAATCATACTCATCGTGACCGCGTGGCGAACAAGGCAGAGGCTCGAATCCGTCGAAGATCAAGTCTCCGTGGGTATCGACCATGTAGTTTAAGCTTCCAAATCTGGCCTGGTGGCCAGGGGGTAACTTTTGATCTGCTCCAGATGGCCAAGTGAGTTGGCCCGCAATGCGAAGCCGCCGAACACAAAGATCTGTCTGGGGAGAAAAGTCTCACCATGGACTGCATCACTATCAATGATAGAAGGAGCCATCAAGCCTAACGGCGACGACACAGAGGAACTCTCAATGAAAGCACCAATGTCGGTGTCAAAACTGGCGGATCTCGGGTAGGGGGTCCCGAACTGTGCGTCTAAGGCGGATGGTAACAGGAGGCAGGGAACACGATGTTTTACCCAGGTTCGGGCCTTCTTGATGGAGGTAAAACCCTACGTCCTGCTTGATTAATATTGATGCTATGAGTAGTACAAGAGTAGATCTACCACGAGATTAGAGAGGCTAAACCCTAGAAGCTAGCCTATGGTATGATTGTATGTTGTCGTTATGTCCTACGGACTAAAACCCTCCGGTTTATATAGACACCGGAGAGGGTTAGGGCTACACAAGGTCGGTTACAAAGGAGGAGATATCCATATCCGTACTGCCTAGCTTGCCTTCCACTCCAAGTAGAGTCTCATCCAGACACGAGACGAAGTATTCAATCTTGTATCTTCATAGTCCAACATTCCGGCCAAAGGATATAGTCCGGCTGTCCGGAGACCCCCTAATCCAGGACTCCCTCACCTATCTTTATAAATGATAAGGGTTATGAATTCTCTGTCGACCCAGATTTAATTACTCTGGTTGAATCTGATCCTTTCCATGGTTATGAAACTGAAACTATTGTGGCACATCTTACTAAGTTGAATGATATGGCCACCCTTTCTACTCATGATGAGAAAACCCGTTACTACTTTATTCTCAAATTATTTCCTTTCTCATTAAAGGGTGATGCTAAAGCGTGGTACAATACTCTTGCTCCTGGTTGTGTGTGTAGCCCCAGGATATGATTCGTTACTTCTCTGAAAAATATTTTCCTGCTCATAAGAAACAAGCTTCCTTACAGGAAATATTTTACTTTGTGCAAATTAAAGAAGAGAGTCTCCCACAAGCTTGGGGGAGGCTTTGCCAATTACTTAATGCTTTGCCTGATCATCCTCTTAAGAAAATTGAAATACTTGATATCTTCTATAATGGACTAACCAATGCTTCTAGGGACTTCCTAGATAGTTGTGCTGGTTGTGTTTCCAGGGAACGAACTGTTGGACAAGGTGAAGAATTATTGAATAAAATATTGAAAAATTACTATGATTGGACTATTCCTGAACCACCGCCTAAACCCACTCCGAAGAAGAGGGGTATATTATATCTCAGCCCTGAAGATATGCAAGAGGCAAAGAAATCTATGAAGGAAAAAGGTATTAAAGCTAAGGATGTTAAAAATTTACCTCCTGTTGAAGAAATACATGGGCTTAATACACCACCACTGCCTAAGGTGGTAGAGGTAAATTCTCTTATGAAATTCAATGATAATGACAATCCTCACAATATGCACCCTAGCCAATGCCTTTATGAGTTTGAAAATTATATTAGAAAACAGGATCACTTCAATGCAAATGTTATGAAACAATTGAAATACAATTCTGATATGATTGCTCCCATGAGTGACTTGTTATTTATAATATCAAATAATGTTAGAGGTGTTGGTAAGGATGATTCTATGGTTCAAACTCAGTTAGAACAAGTTGCTAAATCTCAAAGAGAATTGCTTGATGAAATGAATAATAATATTCATGACTTTGCTGTTAGAGTTGCAACTAGAGGAGGTAAAATGTCTCAGGAACCACTTTATCCTGAGGGACACCCAAAAGAATTTAACAAGATTCACAAAGAGCCAACACTAGTGCACCTAGTTCTTCTAAAAAGAAAAAGAAAAATAAAAAGAGAAAGAAGAATGATAGGACTTCGCATGCTCCTAGTGAACCTGAAATAGAAAAACCTCCTAATAATGATAATGAAATTTATATCTCTGATGCTGAAACCCAGTCTGGTAATGAACACTCACCTAGTGATAATGAAAAGGATAATGTTGATGTTCATGAAGACTCTCAACCAAATAATAAGGAACTAGAAAATGATGTTGAGATAGAACCACCTGTTAATCTTGATAACCCACAACCTAAGAATAAAAGGTATGATGAAAGACACTTTGTTGCTAGAAAACACGGTAAAGAAAGAGAACCGTGGATTCAAAAACCTATGCCTTTTCCACCTAAGTCAACTAAAAAGAATGATGGAGAAGAATTTGAACGCTTTGCTGAAATGTTGAGGCCAGTCTTTTTGCGTACTCGCTTGACTGATATCCTGAAAATGCCTCCTTATGCAAACTATATGAAAGACATCATCACAAATAAGAGAAAAATACCAGAAGCTGAAATCTCCACTATGCTTGCTAATTACACTTTTAAAGATGAAGTAACTAAAAAACTTGGAGATCCAGGAATTCCAACTATACCTTGCTCTATCAAAAAGAATTATGTGAAAATTGCTTTGTGTGATTTAGGAACTGGTGTTAGTGTTATGCCTTTCTCTTTATATAAAAGACTTGACTTGAATAAACTCACACCTACTGAAATATCTTTGCAAATGGCTGACAAATCAACGGCCATACCTATCGGTATCTATGAGGATGTACCCGTTGTTGTTGTTAATGTTACTATTTTGACTGACTTTGTTATACTTGAGATGCCCGAGGACGACAACATGTTGATTATCCTTGGTAGACCCTTCTTCAATACTACAGGGGCTGTTATTGATTGCAATAAAAGCAAGGTCACTTTTCATATTAATGGTAATGAGCATACGGTGCACTTTCTGAAGAAACAATTCCAAGTGAATGGTATTAATGTTATTGAAAAATCTTCGACAATCACTATTGGAAGTTTTAAAATACCTCTACCTACTGTCAAAAAGATATATGAAATGCTTATTATTGGGGAAATGCTTATCCCCATTGAGGTAACCGAGTGATTTACGAAAGTTCTTCAGTTTCATGCTAATCGAAACTGGTTGTTAATAAGACTTGATCAACCTTATTAATGGATCATTTTTGAACGCTATGAAGTTGATGAATTTAGTAAGCACTACTTTCTGTCCCTACTCTTTCTTTTCTATTTTTATTAGTTAAATATAATAAAATGTCATGTTTTGTCTATTTTCTAATTTTCCCGTGCAATAAAAAATGACCCAAAAATAAAAGTTCTTAGAATGCCCTGGAAATTTAATACGATTTTTTCTGAATATTTGAGAATTTTTGGTGCAATAAACATCAGAGGGTGGTGCACCAGTTGGGCACAACCCACCTGGGCGTGCCAACACCCCCAGGCGCGCCCTGGTGGGTTGTGGTCCCCACGTGGGCCCTCTCACTTATCTCTTTATACCACATCATCAGCTACCTCCAGAAAAAAATCTCCATTGCTCTCTCTCACGTGTTCTTGAGCTCAAACCCGCGGACTTTGATCTCTTTGCTCGAACCTTCGTTTCTGAAACTGTTTCGGGGGATTGTTGCTTGGTATGTGACTCCACCATTTGTCCAATTAGTTTTTGTTTTAGTTGTTTATATTTTGAATCATTAGCTACTCTTGGTGCTGTTGTAGATGTGCTTGCATGTTGAATTCTTAGTGTTCTAAGTAGTTTGAATGCTTGCTATGGCCTCTATGTATCCCATGAGTAATTGGTATCATTTTTGTGAAGTTTTGTTGAACAAATTTTGTGGGCTAATAAATTTCAGAATTTTGTTCATAGGAAAACCATGAATATCTTCAGGAAGTTTGGCTCTAGGAAGAACTCCAAGGGTGTTATTGGGGTGTCTTCTGACAGTGATCTCCACCCTCGGAGGTTGGCGGAGGTACGGCCGTGCGAATGGACGCACACCCCGTTCCTGGAAGAGGCTGGAATTCTTCAGGAGTTCACACAATATGTTGCTAATGCTGGCCTCATAGACTTCATCGCAGATGAGTGTGACCAGCACCAAATCCTCACAAACATCTTTGTTCAGAGTTTTACTTTCCCGCCTAGAAATAATCCTGCTGAAGTGAGCTTTGATTTATATGCTGAAAACCATCAGATACCACTTACTAAATTTTGTGATATATGCATGATCCCTTCTGATGGGAGTTTAGCTGAGCCTAGGCCGACTGGGTTTGAGGCCTTTTATCGCACTTTGACAGTGGGAGGTGAGAGAGGGGTGTCAGCCACCACGGCTGCTAGCATACACTTTCCTGTCGTACATTATTTTGCTCTATTTTTGTTGCTAAGTGCTTGCTTGCTCTACCACGGCTGGAATTCTTCAGGAGTTCACACATTATTTTGCGAGGAATTTTTATATATTATATAAGAATTGCTGGAGCCAAGACCTACCGGTGAGGGCCCCCTGGGTGGGCACAACCCACCAGGGCGCGCCCCCCTCTCCTTGTGCGCCCAGGTGGGTTGTCCCCACCTTGACTTGATTGCGGATGGAATTGAAGCGTCTCTTGATGTGTTTGGTTCTCTTGTGAAATCTGGATTCCTTTTCCAAGGCAATTGCACCAGTATTGTCACAAAAGATTTTCATTGGACCCGATGCACTAGGTATGACACCTAGATCCGATATGAACTCCTTCATCCAGACTCCGTCATTTGCTACTTCCGAAGCAGCTATGTACTCCGCTTCACATGTAGATCCCGCCATGACGCTTTGTTTAGAACTACTCCAACTGACAGCTCCATCATTCAATATAAACACGTATGTGGTTTGCGATCTAGAATCGTCCAGATCAGTGTCAAAGCTTGCATCGACGTAACCACTTACGCCGAGCTCTTTGTCACCTCCATAAACGAGAAACATATCCTTAGTCCTTTTCAGGTATTTTAGGATGTTCTTGACCATTGTCCAGTGATCCACTCCTGGATTACTTTGGTACCTCCCTGCTAAACTAATAAGGCACACATCAGGTCTGCTACACAGCATTGCATACATGATAGAGCCTATGGCTGAAGCATAGGGAACACTTTTCATTTTCTCTCTATCTTCTCCAGTGGTTGGGCATTGAGTCTTACTAAACTTCACACCTTGTAACATAGGCAAGAACCCTTTCTTAGCTTGATCCATTTTTAACTTCTTCAAAACTTTATCAAGGTATGTGCTTTGTGAAAGTCCAATTAAGCGTCTTGATCTATCTCTATAGATCTTGATGCCCAATATATAAGCAGCTTCACCGAGGTCTTTCATTGAAAAACTCTTACTCAAGTATCCTTTTATGCTATCCAGAAATTCTATATCATTTCCAATCAAAAATATGTCATCCACATATAATATTAGAAATGCTACAGAGCTCCCACTCACTTCCTTGTAAATATAGGGTTCTCCAAAATTCTGTATGAAACCATATGCTTTGATCACACTACCAAAACGTTTATTCCAACTCCAAGAGGCTTGCACCAGTCCATAAATGGATCGCTGGAGCTTGCATACTTTGTTAGCACCCTTTGGATCGATAAAACCTTCAGGTAGCATCATATACAACTCTCCTTCCAGAAATCCATTCAGGAATGCAGTCTTTACATCCATTTGCCAAATTTCATAATCATAAAAATGCGGCAATTGCTAACATGATTCGGATGGACTTAAGCATCGCTACGGGTGAGAAGGTCTCATCGTAGTCAACTCCTTGAACTTGTTGAAAACCTTTTGCAACAAGTCGAGCTTTGCAGACAGTAACGTTACCGTCAGCGTCAGTCTTCTTCTTGAACATCCATTTATTCTCGATGGCTTGCTGATCACCAAGCAAGTCAACCAAAGTCCACACTTTGTTCTCATACATGGATCCCATCTCAGATTTCATGGCCTCAAGCCATTTTGCGGAATCTGGGCTCATCATCGCTTCCTCATAGTTCATAGGTTCATCTTGGTCAAGTAACATGACCTCCAAAACAGGATTACCGTACCACTCTGGTGTGGATCTTAATTTGGTTGACCTACAAGGTTCGGTAGTAACTTGATCTGAAGTTTCATGATCATCATCATTGGCTTCCTCACTAATTGGTGTAGATGTCACAGGAACCGGTTTCTCTGATGGACTACTTCCCAATAAGGGAGCAGGTACATTTACATCATCAAGTTCTACTTTCCTCCCACTCACTTCTTTCGAGAGAAACTCTCTCTCTCTAGAAATGATCGATTCTTAGCAACAAATGTCTTGCCTTCGGATCTGTGATAGAAGGTGTACCCAACAGTCTCCTTTGGGTATCCTATGAAGACACATTTCTCCGATTTTGGTTCGAGCTTATCAGGTTGAAGCTTTTTCACATAAGCATCGCAGCCCCAAACTTTAACAAACGACAACTTTGGTTTCTTGCCAAACCATAGTACATAAGGCGTTGTCTCAACGGATTTAGATGGTGCCCTATTTAACGTGAATGCAGTTGTCTCTAAAGCATAACCCCAAAACGATAGCGGTAAATCAGTAAGAGACATCATAGATTGCACCATATCTAGTAAAGTACGATTATGACGTTCGGACACATCATTACACTATGGTGTTCCGGGTGGCGTGAGTTGCGAAAGTATTCCGCATTGTTTCAAATGAAGACCAAACTCGTAACTCAAATATTCTCCTCCGCGATCAGATCGTAGAAACTTTATTTTCTTGTTACGATGATATTCCACTTCACTCTGAAATTCTTTGAACTTTTCAAATGTTTCAGACTTATGTTTCATCAAGTAAATATACACATATCTGCTCAAATCATCTGTGAAGGTGAGAAAATAATGATACCCGCCGCGAGCCTCAATATTCATCGGACCACATACATCAATATGTATGATTTCCAACAAATCTGTTGCTCGCTCCATAGTTCCTGAGAACGGCATTTTAGTCATCTTGCCCATGAGGCATGGTTTGCAAGTACCAAGTGGTTCATAATCAAGTGATTCCAAAAGTCCATCATAATGGAGTTTCTTCATGCACTTTACACCAATATGACCTAAACGGCAATGCCACAAATAAGTTGCACTATCATTATCAACTCTGCATCTTTTGGCTTCAACATTATGAATATGTGTATCACTACTATCGAGATTCATTAAAAATAGACCAGTCTTCAAGGGTGCATGACCATAAAAGATATTACTCATATAAATAGAGTAACCATTATTCTCTGATTTAAATGAATAACCGTCTCGCATCAAACAAGATCCAGATATAATGTTCATGCTCAACGCTGGCACCAAATAACAATTATTCAAGTCTAAAACTAACCCCGAAGGTAGATGTAGAGGTAGTGTGCCGACGGCGATCACATTGACTTTGGAACCATTTCCCACGTGCATCATCACCTCATCCTTAGCCGATCTTCGGTTAATCTGTAGTCCCTATTTCGAGTTGCAAATATTAGCAACAAAACCAGTATCAAATACCCAGGTGCTACTGCGAGCTTTAGTAAGGTACACATCAATAACATGTATATCACATATACCTTTGTTCACCTTGCCATCCTTCTTATCCGCCAAATACTTGGGGCAGTTCTGCTTCCAGTGACCAGTCCCTTTGCAGTAGAAGCACTCAGTCTTAGGCTTAGGTCCAGACTTGGGTTTCTTATCTTGAGCAGCAACTTGTTTGCCGTTCTTCTTGAAGTTCCCTTTCTTCTTCCCTTTACCCTTTTTCTTGAAACTGGTGGTCTTGTTGACCATCAACACTTGATGCTCTTTCTTGATTTCTACCTCCGCAACCTTTAGCATTGCAAAGAGCTCAGGAATCGTCTTATCCATCCCTTGCATATTATAGTTCATCATGAAGCTTTTGTGGCTTGGTGGCAGTGATTGAAGAACTCTGTCAATGACACTGTCAACAGGAAGATTAACTCCCAGTTGAGTCAAGTGGTTATGGTACCCAGACATTCTGAGTATATGTTCACTGAAAGAACTATTCTCCTCCATCTTTCAGCTGTAGAACTTATTGGATACTTCATATCTCTCAATCCAGGCGTTTGCTTGAAATATTAACTTCAACTCCTGGAACATCTCATATGCTCCATGATGTTCAAAATGTCGTTGAAGTCCCGGTTCTAAGCCGTAAAGCATGGCACACTGAACTATCGATAACTCATCAGCTTTGCTCTACCAGACGTTCATAACATCTGGTGTTGCTCCTGCAGCGGGTTTGGCACCTAGCGGTGCTTCCGGGACGTAATTCTTTTATGCAGCAATGAGGATAATCCTCAAGTTATGGACCTAGTCTGTGTAATTGCTACCATCATCTTTCAACTTTGCTTTCTCAAGGAACACATTAAAATTTAACAAAACAACAACACGGGCCATCTATCTACAACAACATAGACAAGCAAAGTACTATCAGGTACTAAGTTCATGATAAATTAAAGTTCAATTTAATCATATTTAAGAACTCCCACTTAGATAGACATCCCTCTAATCATCTAAGTGATCACATGATCCATATCAACTAAACCATGACCGACCATCACGTGAAATGGAGTTCTTTTGAATGGTGAACATCATAATGTTGATCATATCTACTATATGATTCACGCTCGACCTTTAAGTCTCAGTGTTCCGAGGCCATATCTGCATATGCTAGGCTCATCAAGTTTAACCCGATTATTTCTACGTGTGCAAAACGGGCTTGCACCCGTTGTATGTGAACGTAGAGCTTATCACACCCGATCATCACATGGTGTCTCGGCACGACAAACTTCGACAACGGTGTATACTCAGGGAGAACACTTGTACCTTGAAATTTAGTGAGAGATCATCTTATAATGCTACCGTCAATCAAGTAGAATAAGATGCATAAAGGATAAACATCACATGCAATCAATATAAGTGATATGGTATGGCCATCATTATCTTGTGCATGTGATCTCCATCTCCAAAGCACCATCATGATCACCATCATCACCGGCTTGACACCTTGATCTCCATTGAAGCATCGTTCTCGTCATGCCAACTATTGCCTCCACGACTATCTCTACCGCTTAGTGATAAAGTAAAGCAATTACATGGCGATTGAATTTCATAATATAAACCGACAACCATATGGCTCCTACCAGTTGCCGATAACTGTGTTACAAAACATGATCATCTCATACAATAAAATTTAGAATCATGTCTTGACCATATCACATCACAACATGCCCTGCAAAAACAAGTTAGACGTCCTCTACTTTGTTGTTGCAAGTTTTACGTGGCTACTACGGGCTGAGCAAGAACCGTTCTTACCTACGCATCAAAAACCACAACGCGGTATAGTGATTGCTTTTTGATCTTCAGAAAGAACCCTGTTCATTGAATCTGATTCAACTAAAGCTAGAGAAACAGACACCCACTAGCCACATGTGTGCGAAGCACGTCGGTAGAACCAGTCTCGCGTAAGCGTATACGTAATGTCGGTCTGGGCCGCTTCATCCAACAATGCCGCTGAATCAAGAATCAAGTAGTGACGGCAAGCAATATGTATATACCCACGCCAACAACTCCTTTGTGTTCTACTCGTGCATATAACATCTACGCATAAACCTGGCTCGGATGCCACCATTTGGGAACGTAGTAATTTCAAAATTTTCCTACGCACACACTAGATCATGGTGATGCATAGCAATGAGAGGGGAGAGTATCGTCCACGTACCCTCGTAGACCATAAGCGGAAGCGTTATGAGAACGCGGTTGATGTAGTCAAACATCTTCACGATCCGACCGATCCAAGTACCGAACGCACTGCACCTCCGAGTTTAGCACACGTTCAACTCGATGACGTCCCACGAACTCCGATCTAGCAGAGCTTCACGGGAGAGTTCCGTCAGCACGACGACATGATGACGGTGATGATGTTGCTACCAACGCAGGGCTTCACCTAAGCACCGCTACGATATGATCGAGGTGGATTATGGTGGAGGGGGCATGCTACCTCTTGAGCACTGCATTGGATTTCCCCGAAGAGGAGAGGATGATGCAACAAAGTAGCGTAAGTATTTCCCTCAGTTTTTGAGAACCAATGTATCAATCCAGTAGGAGGCTACGCGCGAGTCCCTCGTACCTACACAAAAACAATAGCTCAACGCAACCTACGCGCTTAGGGGTTGTCAATCCCTTCATGGTCACTTACGAAAGTGAGATCTGATAGAGATGATAGATAATATTTTTGGTATTTTTGGTATAGAGATGCAAAGTAAAAAGTAAAAGCAAAGTCAAAGCAAAGCAATAATAAAGTGATGGAGATTGATATGATGAGAAAGAGACCCGGGGGCCATAGGTTTCATTAGTGTCTTCTCTCAAGAGCATAAGTATTCTACGGTGGGTGAACAAATTACTGTTGAGTAATTGACAGAATTGAGCATAGTTAGGAGAATATCTAGGTATGACCATGTATATAGGCATCACGTCCAAGACAAGTAGACTGACTCCTGCCTGCATCTACTACTATTACTCCACTCATCAACCGCTATCCAGCATGCATCTATAGTATTAAGTTAAAAACAGAGTAACGCCTTAAGCAAGATGACATGTACAGGGATAGTTTCATGCAATATGATAAAAACCCCATCTTGTTATCCTTGATCGCAACAATACAATACGTGCCTTGCTGCCCCTTCTGTCACTGGGAAAGGACACCGCAAGATCGAACCCAAAGCTAAGCACTTCTCCCATGGCAAGAAAAACCAATCTAGTAGGCCAAACCAAACTGATAATTCGAAGAGACTTGCAAAGATAACCAATCATACATAAAAGAATTCAGAGAAGATTCAAATATTATTCATAGATAGACTTGATCATAAACCCACAATTCATCGGAATCAACAAACACACCGCAAAAAGAAGATTACATTGAATAGATCTCCATGAGAGAGGGGGAGAACATTGTATTGAGATCCAAAAAGAGAGAAGAAGCCATCTAGCTACTAACTATGGACCCGTATGTCTGAAGTAAACTACTCACACTTCATCGAAGGGGCTTGGATGATGATGTAGAAGCCCTCCATGATCGATGCCCCCTCCGGCGGAGCTCCGGAACAGGCCCCAAGATGGGATCTCGTGGATACAGAAAGTTGCGGCGGTGGAATTAGGTTTTTGGCTCCGTCCCCGATCGTTTGGGGGTACGTAGGTATATATAGGAGAAAGAAGTACGTTGGTGGAGCTTCGAGGAGCCCACGAGGCAGGGGGCGCGCCTTCCACCCTCGTGGCTGCCTCGTGGCTTTCTTGACAGAGGGTCCAAGTCTCCTGGATCTTATCTGATGAGAAAATCACATTTCCGAAGGTTTCATTCCGTTTGGACTCCGTTTGATATTCTGTTTCTCCGAAACACTAAAATAGGCAAAAAACAACAATTCTGGGCTGGGCATCCGGTTAATAGGTTAGTCCCAAAAATAATATAAAAGTGGAAAATAAAGCCCAATATAGTCCAAAACAGTAGATAATATAGCATGGAGCAATCAGAAATTATAGATACATTGGAGACGTATCAAGCATCCCCAAGCTTAATTCCTGCTCGTCCTCGAGTAGGTAAATGATAAAAAGAGAATTTTTGATGCGGAGTGCTACTTGGCATAATTTTAATGTAATTCTTCTTAATTGTGGTATGAATATTCAGATCCAAAAGATTCAAGATAAAAGTTCATATTGACATAAAAATGATAATACTTCAAGCATACTAACTAAGCAATTATGTCTTCTCAAAATAACATGGCCAAAGAAAGTTCATCCCTACAAAATCATATAGTTTAGTCATGTTTCATTTTCATCACACAAGAATTCTCTCATCATGCACAACCCCGATGACAAGCCAAGCAATTGTTTCATACTTTAGTAATCTCAAACCTATAAACTTTCACGCAATATATGAGCGCGAGCCATGGACATAGCACTATGGGTAGAATAGAATATAATGAGGGGGTTATGTGGAGAAGACAAAAAAAGAGAAAGTCTCACATCAACGAGGCTAATCAATGGGCTATGGAGATGCCCACCGATTGATGTTAATGCAAGGAGCAGGGATTGCCATGCAACGGATGCACTAGAGCTATAAATGTATGAAAGCTCAACAAAAGAAACTAGTGGGTGTGCATCCAACTTGCTTGCTCATGAAGACCTAGGGCACTTGAGGAGGCCCATTGTTGGAATATACAAGCCAAGTTCTATAATGAAAAATTCCCACTAGTATATGAAAGTGATAACATGAGAGACTCTCTACTATGAAGATCATGGTGCTACTTTGAAGCACAAGTGTGGTAAAAGGATAGTAACATTGTCCCTTCTCTCTTTTTCTCTCATTTTTTTGGGGCCTTCTCTTTTTTATGGCCTTTCTTTTTTTGGGGTCTTCTCTCTTTTTTTATGGCCTTTCTCTTTTTTTTATTCCTCACTTGGGACAATGCTCTAATAATGATGATCATCACACTTCTATTTATTTATAACTCAATGATTACAACTCGATACTAGAACAAAGATGACTCTATATGAATGCCTCCAGCGGTGTACCGGGATATGCAATGAACCCAGAGTGACATGTATGAAAGAATTATGAACGGTGGCTTTGCCACAAATACTATGTCAACTACATGACCATGCTAAGCAATATGACAATGATGAATGTGTCATGATGAACGGAATGATGGAAAGTTGCATGGCAATATATCTCGGAATGGCTATGGAAATGCCATAATAGGTAGGTATGGTGGCTGTTTTGAGGAATATATAAGGAGGTTTATGTGTGAAAGAGGGTATCATATCACAGGGTTTGGATGCACCAGCGAAGTTTGCGCCAACTCTCAATGTGAGAAAGGGCAATGCACGGTACCGAAGAGGCTAGCAAGGATGGAAGGGTGAGAGTGCGTATAATCCATGGACTCAACATTAGTCATAAAGAACTCACATACTTATTGCAAAAATCTATAACTCATCAAAAACCACGGCACTACGCGCATGCTCCTAGGGGGTTAGATTGGTAGGAAAAGACCATCGCTCGTCCCCGACCACCACTCATAAGGAAGACAATCAAATAACACCTCATGTTTCAAATTTGTTGCATAACGTTTACCATACGTGCATGCTACGGGACATGCAAACCTCAACACAAGTATTTCTCAATTTCAAAACTACTCAACTAGCATGACTTTGATATTATTACCTCCATATCTCAAAACAATCATCAAGCATCAAACTTTTCTAGGTATTCAACACACTCATAAGAAAGTTTTATTATTAATTTTGCATACCAAGCATATTAGGATTTTAAGAAAATTACCATGATATTAAGACTCTCAAAATAATCTAAGTGAAGCATGAGAGATCAATAGTTTCTATAAAACAAATCCACCACCGTGCTCTAAAAGATATAAGTGAAGCACTAGAGCAAAACTATAAAGCTCAAAAGATATAAGTGAAGCACATAGAGTATTCTATCAAATTCCAAATCATGTATGGTTCTCTCAAAAGGTGTGTACAGAAAGGATGATTGTGGTAGACTAACAAGCAAAGACTCAAATCATAAAAGATGCTCCAAGCAAAACACATATCATGTGGTGAATAAAAATATAGCTCCAAGTAAAGTTAACGATAGAAGTAGACGAATGAGGGGATGCCTTCCGGGGCATCCCCAAGCCATGGGCATCCCCAAGCTTAGGCTGTTGCCACTCCTTGTTCCATAATCCATCAAATCTTTACCCAAAACTTGAAAACTTCACAACACAAAACTTAAAGTAGAAAATCTCGTGAGCTCCGTTAGCGAAAGAAAACAAAAGACCACTTCAAGGTACTGTAATGAACTCATTATTTATTTATATTGGTGTTAAACCTACTGTATTCCAACTTCTCTATGGATTATAAACTATTTTACTAGTCATAGATTCATCAAAATAAGCAAACAACACACGAAAAACAGAATCTGTCAAAAACAGAACAGTCTGTAGTAATCTGTAGCTAGCGCAAGATCTGGAACACCAAAAATTCTAAAATAAATTTCTGGACGTGAGGAATTTATCTATTAATCATCTTCAAAAACAATTAACTAAATAGCACTTTCCAAATAAAAATGACAGCAGTTCTCGTGAGCGCTAAAGTTTCTGTTTTTTACAGCAAGTTCAACAAGACTTTCCCCAAGTCTTCCCAACGGTTCTACTTGGCACAAACACTAATTAAACACAAAAAACACAATGAAAAAAGAGGCTAGATAATTTATTTATTACTATACATGAGCAAAAAGCAAGGAATAAAAATAAAATTGGGTTGCCTCCCAACAAGCGCTATCGTTTAACGCCCCTAGCTAGGCATAACAAGCAGGAATAGATCTAGGTATTGCCATCTTTGGTAGGTAATTATTCAATGAGACATCTATCTCCCTAAGGAATTTCTTTCTTTCTAGTGATTATCAAACTCATAGGCACAAGATTGAAAAATTCATTTGTAGCAACTGGTCCCTTAATGATAGCAAAAAGATTGGGATGAATACTTATAGATTTAAGATCCGCAGTTTCCTTACTAGATGATTCACCCTTATTTTTAGGAACATACATAAGCTTGGAAATTTTAGTAGGAGGACTTGGAGTATTCTTTACAGAAGAAAAAGCGGTTCCCAAGTTTGTAATGATACCCTCAAGTTTATCGATTCTAGTGGAATCTAGATTTATTTTCTCATTAACTATGGGTTCCTTTTCCCTAATATTTTTCAAAGTCATTCCTACCCTAGATCCATATTGGGTAATTTGATTGTGGATCTTTTTATCTAGATTTTAAATTAAGTCAATGGTAGCAACTTTATTTTCAATAATTTCAAGTCTTTGCATGACATGCTCCAAAGTTAACATAGTTCCATTAACCAAAAGAGGTGGTGAGCCAAATAAATCTAACATAGCATTATAAGAATCAAAAGTATGGCTACCCAAGAAATTCCCTCCGGTAATGGTATCAAGGATATATCTATACCAAGGACTAGCACCTACATAAAAATTTCGGAGAAGAACTGAAGTAGATTGCTTCCTGGTAGATCTATTTTGAGCATTGCAAATTCTATACCAAGCATCTTTTAGATTTTCTCCCTCCCTTTGTTTAAAATTTAGAACTTCATTCTTGGGAGACAACGGAGAAGATATGAGACTAGCAATGATGACAAGCAAACAAACTAACACACGAGCAAACAAAAAGCAAACGGGCAAAAATAGGCAAATAGAGAGGGAGGATAGAGAGAGAGGGCGAATAAAACGGCAAGGGTGAAGAGGGGGAGAGGAAAACGAGAGGCAAATGGAAAATAATGTAATGCGGGAGATAGGGATTGTCATGGGTACTTGGTATGTTGACTTTTACACTGACTCCACGGCAACGACGCCAGAAATTCTTCTTGCTACCTCTTGAGCACTGCGTTGGATTTCCCTGAAGAGGAGAGGATGATGTAGCAAAGTAGCGTAAGTATTTCCCCCAGTTTTTGAGAACCAAGGTATCAATCCAGTAGGAGGCTACATGCGAGTCCCTCGTACCTACACAAAAACAATAGCTCAATGCAACCAACGCGCTTAGGGGTTGTCAATCCCTTCACAATCACTTACGAAAGTGAGATCTGATAGAGATGATAGATAATATTTTTGGTATTTTTGGTATAGAGATGCAAAGTAAAAAGTAAAAGCAAAGCAATAATAAAGTGATGGAGATTGATATGATGAGAAAGAGACCCGGGGGCCATAGGTTTCACTAGTGGCTTCTCTCAAGAGCATAAGTATTCTACGGTGGGTGAACAAATTACTGTTGAGCAATTGACAGAATTAAGCATAGTTATGAGAATATCTAGGTATGATCATGTATATAGGCATCACGTCCGAGACAAGTAGACCGACTCCTACGTGCATCTACTACTATTACTCTACTCATCGACCGGTATCCAGCATGCATCTAGAGTATTAAGTTAAAAACAGAGTAACGCCTTAAGCAAGATGACATGATGTAGATGATAGTTTCATGCAATATGATAAAAAAAACCATCTTGTTATCCTCGATGGCAACAATACAATACGTGCCTTGCTGCCCCTTCTGTCACTGGGAAAGGACACCACAAGATCGAACCCAAAGCTAAGCACTTCTCCCATGGCAAGATAAACCAATCTAGTAGGCAAAACCAAACTGATAATTCGAAGAGACTTGCAAAGATAACCAATCATACATAAAAGAATTCAGAGAAGATTCAAATATTATTCATAGATAGACTTGATCATAAACCCACAATTCATCGGTCTCAACAAACACGCTGCAAAAAGAAGATTACATCGAATAGATCTCCACGAAAGAGGGGGAGAACATTGTTGTCGGCATTCTGGGAACGGGGGTCCCCAGACTTGCCTACCTGCGGCCTGCGGCATGGCTCAAGTGGGGGCCCAGTGCGGCCCATCTTCATCAGCTCAAGCTCAAGACCCTCGCGAGGGGCCAAGCCTCGCGGGGCGGACGACCGGAAGCTTCCTCAGAGGCAGACTCATCAGGCAGGCTCGCGAGGAGGCGGAGAGATTAGGGCAAGGGTACCTCGCGAGGAGCCCGTGACGCAAGCCATGACAATCGAGACCAGGCGGGCGCTGGCTTGCGCAGTGTCCTTGTTTCCCCTTTGATGCAAAGGGGGCAAGCACAGGCCAAGGCATCGGGCAAAGGTTACCATTCCGGTGCAACGAGACCAAGACCAGCAGAGCGGCAGGATGGAGGTCACCGTGGAGCCCAAGATGGCGTCATCACCAGTGCTTTTGGCAGCCAAAGACCACCTTTGGTCAGGATAACTTGTACTAGATGTTCCCCTTCAAAATGGCCAATTGTTGGCGCCCTTCCCGCTCATTATTTGGGGAGAGGCCCAGGGCCTCTATAAATAGAGCTAGCCACCACAGAGTAGGGGAGAGGACATCTAGAGATCTGGTAGAGCCCTAGCAGAGAGAGAGAGAGGCGACTGAACTCACCCAAACAGTTCATTGCACCGGCTCAAGAACACCTCTTGCGAGGCTGTTTTTCCCTTGTACTGTTCATCATCAGCCCCTGAGGCAATCCACCACACCACACACTGGAGTAGGGTATTACACCACAACGATGGCCCGAACCAGTATAAACCTCGTGTCCCTTGTGTTGTTCGTTGTTTCCAGCTTAGATCATGCGAGGAGATTGGACGTAGATCGGTAGGGGAGAGATCTCCGCGCGCAACCCAGTGTTCGAACCTCAAGGGTCTATCGGAACCCGAAATCCTACATTTGGCGCGTCTGGTAGGGGTGCGCTAGAATCCTTCTTCCACCGCATCGCGTTCTGTTGCCTCACCGTTCAGATGTCAAGAGACCCGGCTGCCAAAGCCGACCGCTGGGCAGCGTGGCCCGCCCACGCCGTGTCACCATCCCAGGGCGACCTCAACCTAGCGCGTCAGGCAGCCTGCGCTCCGCAGGGCGCTATGGGGCGCGGGCGACATGGCCAGACGCCGCCTTCCCACACACCACGGCAGGTGCGAGCCGCAGCAAGGGCCTCAAACCACACCACGACCACAGCGACGTACACCCAACGGGAGCAAGTGAATTCCAGGGCCGCGCTCACGGTGGCCCAAGAGCTGCTACGGTGCCGACTTCTGGAGGGCGGCCGCGACGTGTTGTTGGAGCGAGTAGCCGAGCTCCTGGACGCCGCCGCCTCAGGAACACCTCCTTTCTGCGTCCAGCTGCCACCCCAGACCCAAGGCGGGTCGTGTGGCGGCATCGTGGGCACGCACACAACTTCCAGCGGACTCCAGGGATCGTCCATCGCCAACACCTCCGCCGGCACCGGGCGACAAGTCACGCCGGCCCCCTCTCAGGCCAGCGAAGGGGGGCATGCCGTGGCCTTCGGCTTCGGCGAACCGCCGCGCCATCACCCCCAAGACAGCGCTCCAAGCCAGACTGCGTGGCATGTGGGGCACTACGGCGAGGCCCACGAGGCGATGGCCCCGGAAGCTTATGTGCCCCGCATGGTAGGTCAGGGGTGCGCATTGGAAGAAGATCATGGCTCATTCCTCGAGCCAGGCTGGGGCGAGGAGACGCCAGAAGCCGAGCTCTATCGGGAACCCCAAGAGAGCCTCGACAACCGCACCGGCAGCAGCAACTATCGGGTACCATTCATCCCTAAGGAGCAAGCTTATGCTAACCATGGATCGCAGGAGATACAGGTCGCCGCAGCAGATGGCTGCCCCAATGCTGCAGCCTCATACCCCTCAGGGGGAGGGCGCAGGGGGCTGCAGGAGAGGGGCCGAGATTCGGGTTCGTCCCTGCGGCGGTCGGAGCAAGGCGTTCTCAGGAGGTAGGCCCTCTGTCGGGGAGGTGCCCCAGGGCCTGCCCCCGGCAGGGGACCCGTGGTCGTCGGGGGAACCGCTGGCGACCACTCTGCCCCATTGGCGTCGTCCTTGTTTTTCGGTCGCCGTCAATGGCGGCAGAGTGAGGCGCAAGGTGGGGCCCTCATTTGGCGATATGAAGCAAGACCGGTACCTGTGAAGAAGGCCCAGTGCCTATGAAGCTCGCCGCCCGTGACACTCTCATGTAATAATGAGTGGGGTTGTACACGCCCCGGAGTCTCCGAAGAGCCGCCCTCAGGCCTCGGGGGCTCCCGCCCATGCCTAGTGGCAGCACTTAGCTCCGCGCTGGTGAGAAGACGTCAAAGACTAGACTAGGTGCCGGACACGGCCTTTTGCATTTGCCTTTCCTTGTTGACAAAGTTCTTCGATTTGGATTTAAGTTGGATTTGAGATCGATGCTTGCGTGTGTTTGGGGGAAGGGGTGTTTAGTCTCGTTCGAGCAATCTCTCGCGTTCTGGTTTCGGCTTTGCGTCCAAAGTTAGCGTCAGCTGCACCCCCCCTCGCGAGCCCTTCGCGAGCCCCTCGCGAGCCGGGCTAGGCCAGGCACGTTTTACAGCCAGGACCGCTGTTGCCGCACCCTTTCCGGAGGTCCTCATCACAGAATCTACAAGTTAATCAGACGACCCCCAAGGTACGGCGGCCCCCACAGGCCCGCTCAGGACTCGTCGGGGGCGGAAGGTACACAAGTCAGCTGACTCATCACCGGGCCAGCGGCTAAGTTCACACGCAACGTTATACTTACCAGGGTACTAATTGCAAACCTTTACATGAGGGGCTTCCCCTCCAAAAATGCTCTTACATTCTTCAGGGCCAAGCCCGAACCTTCTTCGTGCAGGATAAACAGCAGTGACATGCGGTCAGTCAGACATATCACTCACCGCGTCTTCTTGGGCATCCTCAGAGGCATCACTGGCGTCGTTGACATTGCCGCCGCCGCCAGCATCTCCGTCAGCACCAGGCTCATCCACAACACCGCCTTCATTGGCGGCCACGTCCACGCTGTCATCATCAGACGCGAAGGCCCTGACGAGGGCGTCCATGTTGTCCTCCACCCATCATGCTAGGTCGCCCCGGACGGCTATGGGCACGGGTGCGATGGCAGCGTTGAAGTCGGAATGGGGGGTCCCTGCCCAGTAGATAGCTGAAGACGCGGGAGAAGGCGCACCCGAGAAAAGCTCGACTCCTCTCTTCGACAAGCCAACGGGACCTCTCGGAGCGGTTCTCCAGAAGTGTCACCACATCGGTGAAAAACTGGAGGTTGTCGGTGTAGTTGACCTCATGTGGCTCCTTAGCGGCAGCCTCGCAGATGTTGCCCAAAGCTGTGTTGGCCCTTTCTCTGAGCGTTTGAAGCATGGGGGCATGCTCACGCTCCAGAACCCGTCACCGGCGGATCTCATCCTCATTCTGCTGCGCGATGGCCTCGGCGTCATCAACCCTCTGTTGGAGAAGAAGCTGCTCGGCCCGGGAAGAGGACAGCTCCGCCTATGCTGCACTGAGGGCAGTTGCGGAGGAGTCTGGACGCCGCGTCACTTCGGCCAGTTTGGCCCTGAGGGTTGCGGTCCTGCCCTCGGCCTCGGCCTTGATCAACCCCAACCTTGTCTCGTATTCGCGCTCGAAGGCCGAGCGAGCTTCCGCCACACGCCGATCAACTTCTTCCTGGGCCCGGGCTTCGCACGCGGCAACGTCATCCTCCGCCCGAGCCACCAGGCGCTCCCTCGTCTCCAACTGCTCAAGATCAAGGTTGCACTCAGCGGCCTCCAGCGTCAGCGCCTCCTCGCACTTCAGAAGCTCCGCCCGATCAACAGGGGCCCCCTCCATCAACTCAAGGGCCGCCTGGCGCAGTTCCACTTGCTGCTCCAGGGAGTTGCTCCAGGCCTGGAGCTCTCATGCGCGCTCCTCCGCATCCTTGCGCCGTCGGTCTGCTTCCCGAGCCTCCTCGACGGCCTAGGAGAAGGCCTCCCGCGAAGCTACCAGCGACGCTTCAGCCTTCGCGTTTTCGAGATCACGTTGGTGACACGCGAGGGCGACGGCTACCTTTAGTTTGCGCCTCTCCTCAGCAAGGCGCAAGCCTTTGGCCTCGAGGCACGCATCCTCGTCAGCAAGCTCTGCCCCTATCCGGCTCACCGCATCTGCCGCCCTCTGGAGGAACTCTTCGCGAAGGGCACGTCGCTCCCAAGCGTGCCTGAGCATGTCTCCCGCATCACCCTCTTCCACCGGGGCATGTGGAGGGCCCCGAGGCGGCAAGCCCCCTCCCGGTGCGGGGTTGGGGGCTGGCGCCCCAGCCATCGCTGAACGGACCTCTCTGGGAATCCGGCCTGGCGTCGGTCCACCCACGGAGGAGGAGCCAAAGGCAGACTTCAGCCATTCACCATCTATGATCAGAGGAGGAACGCGGGGCAAGCCGGATGTGCCCCAGGAGGCCTCATGAAGAAAGGACATCGGGCGCGCAGGCTCGAGGTGCCCTATGGAACGGACCATTCCACCAACCGGTCTGGCAGCAGGGGTGCCACTTGTCGTGGTTCTAAGCCTGACAGTAGAGTGGGGAGTAGGTATGGAGAGGCCAGGTCCTAGCTATGGAGAGGTTGTAAACACAAGGGATGTACGAGTTCAGGCCCTTCTCGGAAGAAGTAATAGCCCTACGTCTCGGAGCCCGGAGGCGGTCGAGTGGATTATGAGTATATGAGTTACAAGGTGCCGAACCCCTCTGCCTGTGGAGGGGGGTGGCTTATATAGAGTGCGCCAGGACCCCAGCCAGCCCACGCAGGAGAGGGTTTAAGGTGAGTTAAGTCTGGGGCGTTACTGGTAACGCCCCACATAAAGTGCCTTTACTATCATAAAGCCTACTTGATTACAGGTTGTTGTAGTGCAGAGTGCCTTTTGACTTTCCGGTGGTCGAGTGAGTCTTCGTGGTCGAGTCCTTCAAGTCAGTCGAGTGTGTCCCTCGTTGGTCGACTGGAAGGTGACTTCTTCTAAGGGTGTCCTTGGGTAAGGTACTTGGATCAGGTCCATGACCCTACCCTAGGTACATAACCCCATCATTAGCCCCCGAATGGATTGAGGCTTCGAGTGAGGAAGGAGTTGATGTTGTTTCCGATTAACCTTTGCGCTCTGGTCGTGCGTTGTCCTGGACCAAAGAATCTCTTCGCAGACAGGGAGCAACTTGCCTTCAGTCGACTCGATCCATTCTATTTTTGCGTCGAGTGATCTTTCGGACTTTGACGATCTCCGAGCGACGGATCGCTGGAAACACCGCGTCTGACAGACTGATTTGCTGTTCGTGGATTCCCCGGGATGCGAAATTTGGGGACGCGCGCGAAGCAGGGCGGACCGCGGCGTTCGGATGGGACGGGGCATAGACGCCTCGATCTCCGTGCCGCCTTTTTTGCCACGTATCCCGTCTGCATAACTGCTCCCAGATATGATTAGATCGACGGGCCCACCTGTCATCCACTCGGAAGGGACCTTATAAATGTGCCCGGCGAGGATTTCTGTGCTGCGCCTCAGCATTCTCTCCCTCTCTCTGCTTCCTTCTTCCCCGCCCAGCGTGCTCGCTCTCGCCCCCGCACCACTTCCCTTCGCGCATCTCGCCGGCGACCATGGCCAAGGAGAAGACGGCAGCGCTGGAGCGTGCAAAGAAGGCGTCGGCGTCGGAGAAGGCGAAGGGGAGATCCACCAGCCGCGGAGGGTCCTCGTCCAGATCCCGCCTGCCGAAAGGCTGGGTCCAAGGAGACTGGATCCAGTCGACCATCACAGAGAATGACCTCCTCGACATGGCCAACGAGGGCTTGATCCCCCACGGAGCTGCGAGGCTTCCGGGGAAGGAGTGGCAGCCTCAGCCAGAAGAGGGTGAGTGTGTGCTTTTGGCCACCCATGTTGATCGTGGGTTTTCCTTGCCGCCGAGTGTTTTCTTTCGTGGCTTCTTGAATTTCTTCGGAGCGCAGCTCCACCACTTTACCCCAAACTCCATTGCCTATCTTGCTGCGTTCGTGTCCATGTGTGAGGGTTTCTTGGGCTGTCGACCGCACTGGGGTTTGTTCAAACATATATTCACGTGTCGCTCTCAGACCGTGAAGAAGGCGAGCCCAGGTGATGAGAGAACCCGAGTCGTCCAAATGTGTGGGGGTCTGGGGATCCAGGTGAGGAATAAGAGCACCTTCCCGCCCATGACCTTTCCCGAGTCGGTCAGAGGCTGGCAGTCGACCTGGTTCTACTGCCGGGACCAGTCGACGCCGGGGCAGTCGAGTGGACTCCCACAGTTTACCATGGACCGAGTGAACAAGCCCTCCTCTCTGAAGTTGATTCCGGAGGAGAAAGCTGATGTGAAGATGTTGATGGAGCGCGTGGTGCAGTTGGTTTGGGAGGGAGTGACGGGCATGGACCTCTTGGAGGTCTTCCTCAGGCGTCGCATCCAGCCTCTTCAGTTCCGGAGCCACTGCATGTGGTTGTACTGTGGGACCGAAGACGAGACTCGAGTCCATCCAGAAGCAGTCGACGATGTCACTCTGGAAAGATGGATGGTAGCCGTTACCGGAAACAAAGACAACCCACGCGGAGCCAGAAGGATTCCTCCACTCGACCACAACAGCGATCCAAACAAGGTACATTTGCTCTGCCCTCCACTGCGTTCTTGTCGCATTCATTTCTGTTTATCCTGACGACTGGTCGACTGATCCTTGTCTTGATATCTGCTAGGCTCTCACCGAGCTGTACTCGATGCCCAATGGGGCACAAACTCCGACTGAGGAGGGTGAGGCGAGCGGGGGTGAGAGCCAGGAAGAGGAGGAGTGGGACTCGGACGTTGCAGGGGATGACGACGACGATGATGATGACGACGGCGATGACGATGACATTGAAGACGAGGAGGAAGAGGAGGAGGAGGTCGTACCACCGCGCTCGGAAAGGCGGTCGAAGCTTGTCCACGACCCTTCAACCGAACGTGGTAAGGGGGTTGCGACCACTACTCAGTCGAACAAGCGCCCCCGGACCATCTCTCCGGTGCCGACTGAAAAGGCGCCGAAGCAGCCCAGGGCGGCCTCGTCGAAACCGATCAAGCTCCTGCCGAAGATGAAGGTGTCCATCCCTACCATATCAGGGTAATCGTGTTGTTTGAATCTTCTCATTTTGTGTGAACTTTGTCTCTGGTCGACGCTGAAGTTAGTCGACTGATCCTTTGGAGTTGCAGTGCTGCTACTTCTGAAACCTCGGCCCGGGCTGATGACCACGAGATGGAGGACGCAGCAACTTCGAACCCAGGTACTGTATTCTTGACGCCGTTCTTAGTCGACTGACTCGCGATCTCTGATCCTGATTCTTCTCCGCAGCTCCATCCAATACTGTTATCAATCTTCCTGATGATGATGAGGACGAAGAGCCGCTGAAACGCAGGAGGAGTCGGAAAGCGTCCGCCAGTAAGGTGCCTCAGGATGTGACGGCGCCTGAGATTCTGACTGTGGAGGAAGAGAACACCACTCGACACACGGTGTCCTTCGCGAATCCACTGACGAGTGCTCAGCATCCCTCCCTCTTCACGACGCACCACGTCCCCAAGGACCAAGCTGGCGCAGCGAAGGAGGCGATACGCCAGGCGGGAATCATGATGGAGCAGCTGAAGACCATCCGGGACGCGAGCCAGGCAGCTTATGACGCCAGTTCTGCCCTCCAAAGCAATGTTCAGGTCAGTCGACTACCGTTTGTTCTGTTGGATATGCTGCCAAAAACTTTTCCTTTCCGGAATTTATAGTAGTCACCCGCTGGGTGTTGTCGATTGAGCTCCGTATTAGCGGGGGCATGCTGAGTGCACCCGCTGGGTGTAGTCCCCAAGGCTAAGGTCGACTGCTGGCAGTCGGCCTTAGGCTTTATAATTTCAGTCTTTCTGTCATTGGACCAGTCGACTGGTCGACCCTGTCTTTAATAGGATTAGTGGGGGCACGCTGAGTGCACCCACTGGGTGTAGTCCCCAAGGCTAGGGTCGACTGCTGGCAGTCGGCCTTAGGCTTTATGATGTTAATCTTTCTGTCAGTCGACTATGTCGACTGGATTTCACAAACCGGTGGGGGCACGCTGAGTGCACCCACTGGGTGTAGTCCCCGAGACTGTGGTCGACTGCTTGCAGTTGATCACAGTCTTAGAGAAAGCATCTCGCACTTTTTTTTTGAGGTCGACTGGTCGACCCTGTCTTCAACAGGATTAGTGGGGGCACGCTGAGTGCACCCACTGGGTGTAGTCCCCGAGACTACGGTCGAATGCTTGTATTCGGCTGTAGTCTTAGAAACGTGAGTTTTTCCCTTTTTCACTCGGAAGTGAATTATATTTGACATTTAGTCGATTGGTTCTTCGCAGAACTCTTGTGATCTTGTGGCTCGCTATTCAGAGCTGGAACACAAGCATACTCAAGTCGAGCTGAGCTTGAAGCTGGTTCAGGAGAAGCTGACAAAGGCAAAGGAGGAGACCGAAGGTATGTTTGGTGAGACCCTGACGACTGCTTTTCCCCTTGCTTGTTTCAAAATCTGATCTTGCTGTAACTTGCAGGTAAGGTAAGGGAAGCCCAGCAGAAGAAAGACCTTGAGCTAGCTGAGAAAATCAAGCTTGCTGACGAGAAGTTAGCTTCAGTCACCAAGCTTGAACAAGACAATACCAATCTGAAAGCTGCTCTTGGGATTGCCAACAAGGAGATCAGTCGACTGAAAACTGATAAAGCTGCCCTGACCGACCAAGTCAGCAAATTGACTGGGAAGAAAACTGATCTGGAGGCCTTCCTGAGTGGACTTGCCAAGAAGCTGTTTCTTATGCTTGAAGGTAAACCTCTATGCTTGGCAGACGTTTCCAATCGTGATTTATCCATTCGACCATCCCCTTGACTTAGTGATCACCCTTGCAGAATTTTGTCAAAACTTTGAAGAAGAAACTAGCCGGCTGGAGCCAAACCTCGACCCCGTCAATTCTCCGGTGAACGATGAAGTTGCCATGGATGTTTTCCGACTGGAGTCCCGTGTTGCAGCTGTCGTGGACTATCTTGCAAGACTGAAGGCTGCCACATCTCGCATCGACTCGACGCTCTGGCCTGAGGAGACACTTCAGAATGATCTTGAGTCGCTGATGGCCCGCTTGAACACGATCCCTGGTCGAGTGCAGGAGTGGAAGAAGTCCTCGGCTCGGTGTGGTGCAGATGTCGCTCTGTGTCTGGCCCGAGTCCACTGCAAAGATGCATGAGAGAGAAGCTGGCGGCTCTTCGGGTGGCCAATACCAAGAAGCACGACTTCAGGTCCTTTATGGAAACTTTCCTTGCAGCTGCCACTCGGATCGCCGACGGGATCGATCTTGATGAATTCGTTGCACCTTCCAGCCCTCCACAGGAGGGGTAAAAAACTTCTTCTGGCTCGACGCTTTAAATTTGGCTCGGTATGCCGAGTGGAATTGTAACCGATAAACCTTAACAGGCTTAACGCCTGAGCACTCTTGGTTCCTTTAGATATCGATTCAAACCTGAATTTGGTGCTTGAATACGATTGCTTTTGGCTCGAAATGTCTTTTGCAGGTTCAAAGCAAGGCGCCTTTATTGCAATCGACTTATTCTTCAGTCCTACTTAGGCGAGCACTGGGCTGCAGCTAAGCCTCCGGGTGAAAGTCTGCTTACCACTCAGTAGGATTTTGATAACTTAGGCGAGCACAGGGCTGCAGCTAAGCCTCCGAGTGAGAGGGTCGCTCTCCACTCGGTAGGATTTTTATAACTTAGGCGAGTGCTTGGACTACAGCTAAGCCTCCGAGTGAGAGGGTTGCTCTTCACTCGGTAGGATTTTGATAACTTAGGCGAGCACAGGGCTGCAGCTAAGCCTCCGAGTGAGAGGGTCGCTCTCCAATCGGTAGGATTTTTATAACTTAGGCGAGTGCTTGGACTGCAGCTAAGCCCCCGAGTGAGAGGGTTGCTCTTCACTCGGCAGGATTTTCATAACTTAGGCGAGCGCAGGGCTGCAGCTAAGCCCCCGAGTGAGAGGGTTGCTCTTCACTCGGTAGGATTTTTGTAACTTAGGCGAGCACAGGGCTGCAGCTAAGCCCCGAGTGAGAGGGTTGCTCCTCACTCGGTAGGATTTTTATAACTTAGGCGAGTGCTTGGACTGCAGCTAAGCCTCCGAGTGAGAGGGTTGCTCTTCACTCGGTAGGATTTTTATAACTTAGGCGAGTGCTTGGACTGCAGCTAAGCCTCCGAGTGAGAGGGTTGCTCTTCACTCGGTAGGATTTTTGTAACTTAGGCGAGCACAGGGCTGCAGCTAAGCCCCTGAGTGAGAGGGTTGTTCTTCACTCGGTAGGATTTTTGTAACTTAGGCGAGCACAGGGCTGCAGCTAAGCCCCCGAGTGGAAGGCTGGCTTACCACTTGGTAGGATTTTGATAACTTAGGCGAAACGGATTCGCAGCTAAGCCTCCGAGTGGGAGCCTGGCTCACCACTCGGTAGGATTTTTACAAACTTAGGCGAAACGGATTCGCAGCTAAGTCACCCACTGAGGGGGAATTTTATGTGGACAAAAATAAAAAGTGACAGAAATTATGGAGGAACTATGACACTATTATTTTGAGGTCCATGAACTACAGAAGTATTTTATTGCAACTCATCTGAGTGATAAAACTTTAAGTGTAAAATGGGCGGAGTAGCTCCGTGTTCCAAGCTCGGGGCTCGTCGATATTATGCTCGACGTTGTAAAGACGGTACGCCCCGTTGTGGAGAACCTTGGTGACGATGAAGGGGCCTTCCCAAGAAGGAGCAAGCTTGTGTGGTTTGTGCTGATCCACTCGGAGAACTAAATCCCCTTCCTGGAAGGCTCGACCTCTCACATTTCTGGCATGGAAACGACGCAAATCTTGTTGGTAGATGGTCGAGCGGATCAGAGCCATCTCCCTTTCTTCCTCTAAAAGGTCGACTGCGTCTTGCCGCGCTTGTTCAGCTTCTGCTTCGTTGTAGATTTCAACTCGAGGAGCATTGTGGAGAAGATCACTCGGCAAGACTGCTTCAGCTCCGTAGACCAAGAAGAATGGAGTTCTTCCGGTCGACCGATTAGGTGTGGTCCGCAGTCCCCAGAGTACTGAGGGAAGTTCGTCGACCCAAGCTCCAGCCGCGTGTTTGAGATCACGCATCAGTCGAGGCTTCAATCCCTTAAGAATCAGTCCATTAGCTCGCTCTGCTTGTCCATTCGACTGCGGATGGGCGACTGAAGCGTAGTCGACCCGTGTGCCCTGGGAGTTGCAGAAAGCTCTGAATTCCTCTGAGTCAAAGTTCGACCCATTATCCGTAATGATGCTGTGCGGGACTCCATATCTGAATATTAGTTCCCTGATGAAGCTAACAGCAGTACCGGTGTCAAGGCTCTTGATTGGTTTAGCCTCGATCCACTTGGTGAACTTGTCGACTGCCACCAGTACATGCGTGAAGCCACTTCGTCCTGTTCTCAAAGGACCGACCATGTCCAATCCCCATACTGCGAAAGGCCAGACGAGTGGGATGGTCTTCAGAGCCGACGCAGGCTTGTGTGACATATTCGAGTAGAATTGACATCCCTCGCACTTATCCACTATCTCTTTTGCCATCTCATTCGCCTTTGGCCAGTAAAATCCGGCTCGGTATGCTTTGGCCACGATGGTCCGAGAGGACGCATGATGACCACAGGTCCCCGAGTGAATATCATTGAGGATGAGTCGACCTTCTTCTGGTGTTATGCACTTCTGACCAACTCCAGTCGCGCTTTCTCTGTATAATTGTCCTTTGATTACGGTAAAGGCCTTAGATCGACGGACGATCTGTCGAGCCTCTTCCTCATCCTCCGGAAGCTCTTTTCTCAGGATATATGCGACATACGGAATCGTCCAGTCGGGAATGACCACCAAAACCTCCATGATCAAGTCGACCACCGCTGGGACTTCAACTTCAGTCGGATCTGTGGCACTCTTGGGCTGTGGAGTTTCTTCGGTGAAAGGATCTTCTTTGACTGACGGAGTGTGTATATGCTCCAAGAACACACCACTCGGAATGGCTTCTCTCTTGGAACCTATCTTTGCTAGATCATCAGCTGCTTGATTTTTCAGTCGGGGTATATGATGGAGCTCCAACCCCTCGAACTTCTTTTCCAGCTTCCTCACTGCACTGCAGTATCCAGTCATGGCTGGGCTTCTCACGTCCCACTCTTTCATCACCTGATTGACCACTAAATCCGAGTCGCCATAGACCATCAGGCGACGGACGCCGAGTGAAATGGCCATGCGCAACCCATATAAGAGGGCCTCATATTCTGCCTCATTGTTGGAGGAATCAAAGTGAATCTGGAGCACATATCTGAGCTTATCTCCTCTGGGGGAAACCAGGACAACCCCAGCACCGGAACCATTCAACATCTTAGAGCCATCAAAGAACATGGTCCAATGCTCCGAGTGAACTTCAGTCGGCTGCTGTTGTTCAATCCACTCGGCGAGGAAATCTGCTATTGCCTGGGACTTAATGGCTTTCTTTGCCTCAAACTTGATATCAAGGGGAAGAAGTTCAATCGCCCATTTGGCCACTCGACCAGTTGCATCCCTGTTGTGCAAAATCTCTGATAGTGGAGCGTCGCTGACGACTGTGATGGAATGATCAGAGAAATAATGAGCAACCTTCTTTGTGGTCATGTATATTCCATACACAAGCTTCTGATAATGAGGATATCTCTGCTTGGATGGAGTCAAGACTTCAGACAAATAATACACTGGGCGCTGAACTTTGAGAGCTTTTCCTTCTTCTTCCCGCTCGACCGTTAGCACAGTACTGACGACTTGTCCTGTGGCTGCGATATAGAGCAACAGAGGCTCTTTGCTGATTGGAGCAGCAAGCACCGGCTGGGTGGAGAGCAGAGCTTTTAGCTCGGCAAACGCTGCATCAGCTTCTGGAGTCCACTCGAACTTGTCTGCCTTCTTCATCAGTCGGTAAAGAGGCAATGCCTTTTCACCGAGTCGTGAGATGAATCGACTTAATGCGGCCAAGCATCCAGTAAGCTTCTGGACATCGTGCACTCGCACAGGGCGTTTCATTCGGAGAATAGTGCCAATCTTCTCTGGGTTAGCGTCGATTCCCCGTTCGGAAACGAGAAAACCGAGTAACTTGCCACCAGGAACTCCAAATGTGCACTTTGATGGATTGAGCTTGATATCATACCTTCTGAGGTTGGCAAATGTTTCGGCGAGATCAGCGAGCAGGTCGGAACCTTTTCGCGACTTGACAACGATATCATCCATATATGCTTCCACATTCCGACTGATTTGAGTGAGTAGACACTTCTGAATCATTCGCATAAATGTGGCTCCGGCATTCTTGAGGCCGAATGGCATGGTGATATAGCAGAAGCACCCGAATGGAGTGATGAAAGCTGTTTTTACCTCGTCGGGTCCGTACAGACGGATCTGGTGGTACCCGGAGTAAGCATCTAAAAAAGATAACCTCTCACATCCCGCGGTCGAGTCAACAATTTGATCTATGCGAGGGAGAGGAAAATGATCTTTCGGGCAGGCCCGGTTGATGTGCTTGAAATCAATGCACATTCGGAGCGACTTGTCCTTCTTAGGAACCATGACGACATTAGCGAGCCACTCGGAGTGGTATATCTCTCGGATAAATCCTGCCGCCAACAGTCGAGCCACTTCTTCGCCAATGGCTTTTCTCTTCTGGACGGCGGACCGCCGAAGATGCTCTTTGACTGGTTTGGCAGATGAGTCGACTCTTAGGCGATGCTCAGCCAGTCCCCTGGGAACACCTGGCATGTCAGCGGGCTTCCATGCAAAAATGTCCCAGTTCTCACGGAGGAACTGGATGAGCGCTTCTTCCTATTTTGGGTCGAGTGTTGTGGAGATGCGGGTCGGAGCTGCATCGGGGTCGGTCGGGTGAATGTGAACAGGCTTCGTCTCACCGGACGACTGGAATGCAGACTCTGTGGCGGGTTTCTTTGATCGCAGCAAGTCACTCGGATCTGCGTTTTGCTTGTATTCCTCGAACTCGACCGCTGTCACCTGGGAATCGGCAATCTTGGAGCCCTTCTGAAAGCACTCTTCTGCCTTTTTCCTATCACCGGTGACAGTGATCACTCCTTTGGGGCCGGGCATCTTCAATTTGAGGTACACGTAACATGGTCGAGCCATGAACCGTGCGTAAGCTGGTCTCCCCAAAATGGCATGATATGCACTCTGAAAATCCACGACCTCAAACGTCAACTTTTCTTTGCGAAAATGCTTCGAATCACCAAACACCACGTCCAAGGCTATTTGGCCGAGTGACTCGGCCTTCTTCCCTGGTATAACTCCATGAAAGCTCATGTTACTAGTGCTCAGTCGGGACATCGGAATGCCCATTCCTTTCAGTGTGTCTGCATATAACAAATTCAGCCCACTTCCACCATCCATCAGCACCTTTGTCAGTCGAGTGCCTTCGACAACTGGATCGACCACCAAAGCTTGCCTCCCAGGGGTGGCAATATGAGTCGGGTGATCAGATTGGTCGAATGTGATGGGTGTTTGAGACCATTTCAGATAATTTGCTTTCGCTGGGGCAACCATGTTCACCTCTCGGTTAATTACTTTCAGTCGACTTCTGCTTTCCACATCTGCAAAGATCATCAGAGTGGAGTTGATATGCGGATATCCTTCCTCACTGTCCTCCTTGTCTTCGGCCTTGTCCGACTCCTTCTCCTTGTCCTTAGACTGTTTTCCTTGAAACTGCTGGATCAGGAGTCGACATTGGCGAGTGGTGTGCTTCGGGTAAATGATATTCCCCTCTTCGTCTTTCTTCATGTGAATGTGACATGGCATATCCATCACGTCATTCCCTTCTTTATCCTTTACCTTCTTGGGGTTCCAGGATCCTTTTGGTTTCCCCTTAAACTTTCCTTGAGTCACGGCCAGAGCCTCTCCAGGAGCTGCCGGTTCAGCCTTCCGCTTCTGTTTCCGACTGGTGTTTCCTTTTTCCGACTGACTCGGCTTGTGCTTGCCGCTTCGGAGTCGGTCTTCTTCTTCGCCGTTGGCGTACTTGGTAGCAATCTCCATCATCCGACTCAAGGTCATGTCACCGGTTCGACCAAACTTCAAACTCAGTTCTCTGTTCTTGACGCCGTCTTTGAAGGCGCAGACTGCCTGATGATCGGACACATTCTCCACAGTGTGGTGCAAAGTGATCCATCTCTGAATGTACTCTCTGAGAGTCTCATTAGCTTTCTGCACGCAGACTTGCAACTCTGTCAATCCAGCTGGTCGCTTGCAAGTTCCTTCAAACGTCTGACGAACACTCGGGACAGATCTTCCCAAGTGTAAATGCTGCTAGGAGGTAACTGAGTCAACCATGCCCTGGCAGAACCTTCCAACATGAGGGGCAAATGCTTCATGGCCACCTCGTCGTTCCCACCACCAATCTGAACTGCCACTCGGTAGTCTTCAAGCCAAGTTTCAGGCTTAGACTCACCAGTGAACTTGCTGACTCCTGTTGCCAACCTGAAATTGGGAGGGATAACTGCGGCTCTGATAGCTCTGCTGAAACATTCAGGACCAGAAACATGCACTCGACTGCTTGTGGGTACATCTCTGTCGAGTCCACCTCGATGGGCTCTGTTCCGGTCAACCAACCCTTGCACGATAATGGATCGCGCGTCGAAGCCTGGTTCTCTGGGGTCGACTGGAACCCTACGCCCTGTACTGTACTGACGCCTATCATCTGGCTGCCGAGGAGCGTAAGACCCACCCCTCGGAGGGGAATAGGGCACTCGACGCCTATCATCTCGGTCGAGTCTGTCGCCATATTGATCTCGTCGATTCTCGCGCCCTTCACGCCGCGGAGGCGATCTGGGGCTATGAGCCGACTGAACCGTATTCACAGTGACGGATCGACTGTGAATTCTGTTGCGCGACTGAGACACGGCTGAATTCTGATCTCCTGCTACCCGGAGCAGATCCCTGATCTGCAGCAAACCTCTGCTAGATTCCGACTGCGAAGGCTGGATGGACTCTGCTATACGGGTCGCAGCTGCTAAATTCTGAATTGGGGTTCGATATACCTGAGTCGGCGGGAAGAGTTGACGTCGACTGTTGTCGGGAACTCGTTGCCGCGCGCGCTCGTCGAGTGCTCGCTGAAGGTTCTCCAGTCGAGTGCGCTCGGCCAAATTGGCCAGACGCGCCTCCTCCAAGGCACGAGCCTCGGGGGTTTCTCCTGCGATGGGAATACGCAGGGGATCCTCGTTCCTGCGGCGAAGTTCCTTTCTTTGCAGAGAGTCGAGTGGCTCGGGCTGGTACTCTTCGTAGCCTCGTGTAGGGCCGCCGCCGTCACCTGCTCCACCACCACGGGCGAAGCTAGGGGGACTGTGGGGCCCGTCGACCATCAAGATTTCCGCCGCTGGATCACTGCTACCGCACTCGGATGCAGTCTCTACGGAGCCAGTCGACAGATCGAACAAGCCGTAGAGAGGTTCGTCGGGCTCGATTGCCGCAACTTGGGTGGTGGCCGATTGGCGAGCCACCGCGTGCCTCACCCATCGCTGAAGCCTCGACCGGCCCGAGCGCTTGCGCTGGCGGGATACCGGGAGGGTGGACGATGGAGGGGCCGACCGATACAGGGTCGACGGTTGCCGCAGCAGAACGCCGCGAACATATGCACGAAAATGCGTCGCACCGCGGACGGGGAGCGCATCAACGTCGAGTGGAGCCTCCTGGAGCCATGCGGAGTCGTCGGCGATGAAGGTGAGAGTGCCGAGACGGATCTCTTGACCCTCGACCAAAACTCCAGCAGACACCATGACGAAAGTACTCGGAAGAATCGCAACTTCTCCACAAAATCGCTAAAACACCTGCCCCACGGTGGGCGCCAACTGTCGTGGTTCTAAGCCTGACAGTAGAGTGGGGAGTAGGTATGGAGAGGCAAGGTCCTAGCTATGGAGAGGTTGTAAACACAAGGGATGTACGAGTTCAGGCCCTTCTCGGAAGAAGTAATAGCCCTACGTCTCGGAGCCTAGAGGCGGTCGAGTGGATTATGAGTATATGAGTTACAAGGTGCCGAACCCCTCTGCCTGTGGAGGGGGGTGGCTTATATAGAGTGCGCCAGGACCCCAGCCAGCCCACGCAGGAGAGGGTTTAAGGTGAGTTAAGTCTGGGGCGTTACTGGTAACGCCCCACATAAAGTGCCTTTACTATCATAAAGCCTACTTGATTACAGGCCGTTGCAGTGCAGAGTGCCTTTTGACTTTCCGGTGGTCGAGTGAGTCTTCATGGTCGAGTCCTTCAAGTCAGTCAAGTGTGTCCCTCGTTGGTCGACTGGAAGGTGACTTCTTCTAAGGGTGTCCTTGGGTAAGGTACTTGGATCAGGTCCATGACCCTACCCTAGGTACATAACCCCATCACCGCTCGAGCTCGGCGCGCCTAGGGCCAGCGGAGCAGGCGGAGCTTGGGGGGACAGCTCCCGGGCTGACTCGGCGAGTTTCGCAGGGCAGGGCCTGAAAGGCCACAATCGGTCGTAGGGATAGCAAAGTAAATGAGCAGAGAAAAAAGAAGACTTACTCGTCCATGGCAAAGTACTTCCTGCGCTTCAGCAAGCGGCAAGGGCGGTCGTTGCCACCCAAGGCCTCCTTCCTCTTGCGGAGGGCCTCGAAGTCTATGCGAAACAGACCCAAGCGCTCGGCGCAGGGGTCAGTCTCTGGTGCGGAAGAAGCGTCAAGCCGATCAGCACCGGAGAAGTCAGCCTGGGGGGTGTTGTCAGGCGTCGCCTCGCGAGGAACGGCTGGGGCCTCGGGAGCCCCGGCCTCAGGAACCATATGCCGCAACTCCGCACCCACCGCCGCTCCAGGGCGGGCCTCGGGAGACGCCGCCTTCGAGGCTTCTCGCGGCGTCGGCACCTCGACATCGGTCGCCTCAACTCCCGCCGGTTCTCGTCTTCCCGCCCTGTCGCCCGAGGAAGGACCGCTGTGGGCAGCAGGGGGAGCCACCACGACGGCTGGGTTCTCGTGGGGCCCCGTGCAGCCAGTCGAGCGCAGCCCCCACTCGTCGAAGCTGGGCATCTGCCTCACAAAATCGGCCCTGCCGGAGCAAAGATACAAGAGGACACCATTACTCCGAAGGCTGCCTGGGAAGGATCGCCAGTCAAGACCCTGAGCATCGTTCGCAGCGCTTCAGGCGCCAAGTCCTCCTCCTGAAACCGCATGTGGTCTCTGTGCCCCGCAAAGTCCCACATCCGGCGAGAGTGGCGCTGGAGAGGAGCAATGCGACATTGGAGGAACTCCTTCACCATCTTGGGTGTTGTCACATTGAGCGCCCTCAAACTCTGGAAGCGGCGCCAGACGAAGGCGAGCCGGGGGCTCGCGAGCACCTCATGATCCCAACCCGCGTGAGGAACAGCAGGCGAGGTCGGGTGCGAGAGCAGAGGATTGGGCACTCCAACTTCCACATACATCCACCGCTCTCTGAACCTGGCCTCAGGAGGAGGAAGGCCGAAGTCGATCCCTAAAGCGGCCGTCTCTAGCACGACTAGGAAGCTCACACACCCTGAGCACTGAGTGGGGTCGCTCAGGCGCAAGGAAAAGAAGTGGCGCAGCAGGGCAACGGAAGGAGGAATGCCTATCATCGCCTCGCAAACAAAAGCAAAGACAGCCAGAAGAGTAATGGACTCCGGCCCAAGGTGCATCATGCGGATCTGATAATGGGAGAGCACCGCATTGAAGAAGGCGGAAAAGGGGGAACCAGACCCGCCCATAGGGCATCGGCGAAGAATCGGACCTCCGTGACGATCCTATCAAGGGAGGCATGGGACGCAGGCCAGACTGTGGTCCTGCCGCACTCGTTGAAGATAGTGGCAAGGGCGGAGCGGACCTTGTTCAAGGCTTCTGGATTGAGTATGATCGACCGAGCAACGGCGGGGGTCGCCATCGGAGGTGTGCGGGGCGAAGGCGCGGGCTTCTTTCCCCTTCCTTTCTTCGTCCGCGCCATGGCGGTGAAGAGGAGGAAGAACTTGAGCCGGATTGGCGGCGGAGGCTGGAGCTCGAAGAAGAAGGAAAGGTAGGAGGCAAGCGAGCAGCGGGAAGGAGGAACAACTATGTGCAACTACGTGTCCGCTTAGCCGGGCGCGTAATAAGGCGTCGTGGGAAAGCGCGGACGTCCATGACCAATCAATCTCCACGCGGCGCCCGAGGCCGTAGGCTTTTTGGGCCCGCAGCGCTTCGCACTTTCCTCTTTGCTCCCCGCTAGGCCAAGCCCGGGCGCGCCTTGGGCCTGGGGGCTACTGTCGGCATTCTGGGAACGGGGGTCCCCAGACTTGCCTACCTGTGGCCTGCGGCGTGGCTCAAGTGGGGGCCCAGCGCGGCCCATCTTCATCAGCTCAAGCTCAAGACCCTCGCGAGGGGCCAAGCCTCGCAGGGCGGACGACCGGAAGCCTCCTCAGAGGCAGCCTCATCAGGCAGGCTCGCAAGGAGGCGGAGAGATTAAGACAGGAGTACCTCGCGAGGAGCCCATGACGATCGAGACCAGGCGGGCGCCAGGCGGGCGCTGGCCTACACAGTGTCCTTGTTTCCCCTTTGATGCAAAGGGGGCAAGGACAGGCCAAGGCATCGGGCAAAGGTTACCATTCCGGTGCAACGAGACCAAGACCAGCAAAGCGGCAGGACGGAGGTCACCGTGGAGCCCAAGACGGCGTCATCACCAGTGCTTTTGGTAGCCGAAGACCACCTTTGGTCAGGATAACTTGTACTAGATGTTCCCCTTCAAAATGGCCAATTGTTGGCGCCCTTCCCGCTCATTATTTGGGGAGAGGCCTAGGGCCTCTATAAATAGAGCTAGCCACCACAGAGTAGGGGAGAGGACATCTAGAGATCTGGTAGAGCCCTAGCAGAGAGAGAGAGAGGCGACTGAACTCACCCAAACAGTTCATCGCACCGGCTCAAGAACACCTCTCGCGAGGCTGTTTTTCCCTTGTACTGTTCATCATCAGCCCCTGAGGCAATCCACCACACCATAGACTGGAGTAGGGTATTACACCAGAACGGTGGCCCGAACCAGTATAAACCTCGTGTCCCTTGTGTTGTTAGTTGTTTCCAGCTTAGATCACACGAGGAGATTGGACGTAGATCGGTAGGGGAGAGATCTCCGCGCGCACCCCAGTGTTCGAACCTCAAAGGTCTGTCGGAACTCGAAATCCGACAATTGTATTGAGATCCAAAAAGAGAGAAGAAGCCATCTAGCTACTAGCTATGGACCCGTAGGTCTGAAGTAAACTACTCACACTTCATCGGAGGGGCTTGGATGATGATGTAGAAGCCCTCCGTGATTGATGCCCCCTCCGGTGGAGCTCTAGAATAGGCCCCAAGATGGGATCTCATGGATACAGAAAGTTGCGGCGGTGGAATTAGGTTTTTGGCTCTGTCCCCGATCGTTTGGGGGTACGTAGGTATATATAGGAGGAAGAAGTACGTCGTTGGAGATTCGAGGGGCCCACGAGGCAGGGGGCCGCGCCCTAGGGGCGCGCCCTCCACCCTCGTCGCCGCCTCGTGGCTTTCTTGACGGAGGGTCCAAGTCTCCTGGATCCTATCTGATGAGAAAATCATGTTTCCGAAGGTTTCATTCCGTTTGGACTCCGTTTGATATTCTGTTTCTCCGAAACACTGAAATAGGCAAAAAAACAACAATTCTGGGTTGGGCCTCCGGTTAATAGGTTAGTCCCAAAAATTGGTCTCCCCTTTCCTACTCCTACTAGGAGGGGGAAAGGAAGGAGGAGAGGGAGGAAAGGAGGAAAGGGGGCCGCCCCCCTAGTCCAATTCGGTTGGGGCTAGGGGGCCGCGCGCCCTGCCTCCTCTCTTCCATCACTTGGCCCATGAGGCCCAATACTTCTTCCCCGTATTCCCGTAACTCCCCGGTACTCCGAAAAATACCTGAATCATTCGGAACCTTTCTGATGTCCGAATATAGTCATCCAATATATCGATCTTTACATCTCGACCATTTCGAGACTCCTCGTCATGCCCCCGATCTCATCCGGGACTCCAAACTACCTTCGGTACATCAAATCACAAAAACTCATAATACCGATCGTCACCAAACGTTAAGCGTGCGGACCCTACAGGTTCGAGAACTATGTAGACATGACCGAGACACGTCTCCGGTCAATAACCAATAGCAGAACCTGGATGTTCATATTGGCTCCTACATATTCTACGAAGATCTTTATCGGTCAAACCGCATAACAACATACATTGTTCCCTTTGTCATCGGTATATTACTTGCCCGAGATTCGATCGTCGGTATCTCAATACCTAGTTCAATCTCGTTACCGGCAAGCATCTTTACTCATTTACACAATGCATCATCCTGCAACTAATTCATTAGTTGCATTGCTTGCAAGGCTTATAGTGATGTGCATTACCGAGAGGGCCCAGAGATACCTCTACGACAATCAGAGTGACAAATCCTAATCTCGATCTATGCCAACTCAACAAGTACCATCAGAGACACCTGTAGAGGACCTTTATAATCACCCAGTTACGTTGTAACGTTTGGTAGCACACAAAGTGTTCCTCCAGTAATCGGGAGTTGCATAATCTCATAGTCATAGGAACATGTATAAGTCGTGAAGAAAGCAATAGCAGTAAACTAAAACGATAAAGTGCTAAGCTAACGGAATGGGTCAAGTCAATCACATCATTCTCCTAATGATGTGAACCCATTTATCAAATGACAACTCATGTCTATGGTTAGGAAACATAACCAACTTTGATCAACGAGCTAGTCAAGTAGAGGCATACTAGTGACACTTTGTTTGTCTATGTATTCACACATGTATTATGTTTCCGGTTAATACAATTCTAGCATGAATAATAAACATTTATCATGAAGTAAGGAAATAAATAATAACTTTATTATTGCCTCTAGGGCATATTTCCTTCACTTGGGAACCGCCACTAGTTTGTTTAGCATGGGAGATATTGATAACTGATGGACATCAAGTAAATGAGAAGGGTGCATGTCTCAAAATAATCATTTATCTCTGTTGTAAAACTTGAGCTCTGGCACCTCTACAAATCATTGCTTCCCTCTGCGAAGGGACTATCTATTTACTGTCATGTTGTGTCATCACCTTCTAAAACAAGCGCAAGAAACTGAGAGAGCACAACTGTCATGATTTATGCATTGTGGGTAGCTAACGTTGGGTGCATCATGACTGGATCTTTTCTACCATGAGTTACAATGTTTAGCCGCTACTTGGACTTTGGAGGTGCTCTGCATTTATGTTTTGCGGTCTCAGAAAGGGCTAGCGAGATACCATTATTGTCATATTATATCATGGTTGTTTTGACAACGTGTTGCCGTTTCAGATGTCTTATTATTGCTTGCTAGCTGATTATGTCATTGATATGAGTTAATGTAATCTTTAAGAGTTATTGTCCGCATGGTTAGTTATAATGTTGGCTGAAAACCTGGGTGATGTTTAAGCTTATTTATGCAAACAAGAGAAAAATAGTTCATAATTTTTTTCTTTTTCACTTTCAGTTTGTCAACTGAATTGCTTGAGGATAAGCAAATGTTTAAGCTTGGGGGAGTTGATACGTCTCCAACGTATCTACTTTTCCTAACGCTTTTCCTCTTGTTTTGGACTCTAATTTGCATGATTTGAATGAAACTAACCCTAGACTGATGCTGTTTTCAGCAGAACTACCATGCTGTTGTTTTTATGCAGAAATAAAAGTTCTCAAAATGGAACGAAACTTTGCAAGGAATTTTATATATTATATAAGAATTTCTGGAGCCAAGACCTACGGAGAGCCCCCCCTGGGTGGGCACAACCCACCAAGGCGCGCCCCCCTTCTCCTTGCGCGCCCAGGTGGGTTGTCCCCACCTGGTGGCCTCGCAGACCTTGAAACCAACACTATAAAATCCTATTTTCGGAGAAAAAAATCAGGGAGAAAGAATTATCGCGATCCACGAGACGGAGCCGCCGCCAAGCCCTGTTCTTCCTCGGGAGGGCAGATCTGGAGTCCGTTTGGGGCTCCGGAGAGGGGGATCTTCGTTCTTCGTCATCACCAACCCTTCTCCATCGCTAATTCCGTGATGCTCCCCACTTGGAGTGAGTAATTCCTTCATCGACTCGCTGGTCGATGAGGAGTTGAATGAGATTCATCATGTAATCGAGTTAGTTTTGTTAGGGCTTGATCCCTAGTTACAGTCACCTACTACGTGTTATGATCCGGTAACCCCGGAGTGACAATAACCGGGACTTCTTCCGGTGATTACCGTAGTTTGAGGAGTTCATGTATTCACCGTGTATTAATGCTTTATTCTGGTTCTCTATTAAAAGGAGGCCTTAATATCCCTTAGTCTCCAATATGGACCCCGCTGCCACAGGAGGGTAGGACAAAAGATGTCATGCAAGTTCTTTTAATAAATCATGTATGACTATTTACGGAATACATGCCTACATTATATCAATGAACTGGAGCTAGTGCCGTATCGCCCTAGGTTATAACTGTCTCATGATGAATATCATCCAACAAATCACCGATCCAATGCCTACAAATTTATCTTATATTGTTTCTGCTAAGTTACTACTGCTATCATCACTGTTACACTTGCTACCAAATTACTGCTATTACTGTTACTATTACTATTGCTGCTACTACTACTATCAAAACTATCAAACTACTTTGCTATTGATCACTTTGCTGCAGATAATTAATCTCCAGGTGTGGTTGAATTGAAAACTCAGCTGCTAATAACTTCAAATATTCTTTCGCTCCCCTTGTGTCGAATCAGTAAATTTGGGTTGAATACTCTACCCTCGAAAACTGTTGCGACCACCTATACTTGTGGGTTATCAATCTCCCACTTGGAACTAACATCCAGTTCGTATCTTGTTCGCTTTGGTTTTCATCACTTGCTTGGCACATCTCAATGTTGCCAGAGTACTTGTTGCATCACTTGCCTTTCTTCCAACCACTTATTAAAGTCGTGATTGGTGTTACATTGGCCACATATATGCCTAGTTGACATGGTTCATTCCCATACACCACCATAAAAGGGGTTTTGCCCAGAGTACAGTGATAGGTAGAATTATATCAAAATGCCTCCAGCTATAGCCATTACTCTAGGTTTTTGGGCAGCTCTACACAACACCGAAGGCTAGTCTCAAGGGATTGATTAACCCTTTCGGTCTGTGTAACGTGCGATATATAGTACTAGTCCCAACAAAGACTTTGGAGTCCTTGCTAAGGCTAGAAGCGCCTTGGTCGCCCCGATATATGACTTCATAATTTACACGTATTGTCATATGCCGGTGAACAAGGTGGACATCACAACAAATGCAATTGCGCATGAATAGAATAGTTTAAATACGAGTGAATGATAGGGCAAACATATGCCAATACATAATTTATCGCCATTCAGAGGTCAACAGGACCCAACGTTACATCACTTAGGCAGCAGAAGAAACACGGGTCCAAGTACGGACTAGAAGCTAATGTTGCCTAAGAGGCAAGATAAATAAATGGCGTCCACCCTGCAGTCCGAGACTGCCAACCGAGATCCCCAAGTCTACTCTTCATTGTACATGTCATCAAACATAACATAGTACTAGCCACGGTCTTCATTGTAGCGAAACTGATGTCCAGGGAAATCAACCGAACCTTTCTCATTGGTACCTGCATCTGGTGTTGTTGTGACAAGGATGAGTCTTTTGGAATCACCAAGTACATTACCAAGGGTACTAATACTACCAATACTCATGGGTTGGATACTGATAAGTGGTGAGATTGCAGCAAGCAACTAATCAATGTAAACCAACTAGTCCTATGAATACTAGAACAAGATGAGACCATCCTACGCAAAAGGGGTACCAAGCTAGTTGATCACTAAGTGGTCCTGAACACCTGAGAATGAGTACAATCATCACCCCACCGTGTCTTCCTCTTCCTTGCATACCCATAAAAAGAGATAATCATGTACGCACACCTTGATCAAATTTTAGTTATTATTTCAAGTTGTCTATGACTCACGTAACAAATTTCCAAGTCGTCCATAACTGTGGACACGGCTTTCCAAATATTTAACCCTATAGGAATGCTCCAACTTCCCACTATAAGTTTTGCATGCATACCCCATTCCAACCGATACATGGCCCTTAGAATCACTGTATAAGCACGAACGTGACCCAGAAGTTTAGAGGTAACAAGTTCCTCTAGCTAACATCAAACTAATCCATAAGACCTCCCGATGGGTCGACATCCGAACCAGAGCCGACGTATCTATGGATCTGGTCCCAACTGGATGGGCTAAGGATACAGTAGCCAAACCTGACTTACCGTGGTGGCACCACATATTGCTCCGTGTAGACCAACGCTTTCGAGGCGTTGGCCCAAGTTGTTTCAAAAATACCCCGGGTAACATCAACTCCCTATACAAGTTTATATTTTCAAATGTAGTACCAATGTTGGGTCCTCCAGAAGAATTCAATGGTAGATAAAGGAGTTCAAGGGGGCTATAACCCCCGCCCCCTCCACACACATGCACTAGGATACGATAATCAAGGAACATAATACCAGTTTTCTCGGTGCTTAAGGTTGACCAGAGTACCCTTGGTAATGTACTTGGTGATTCCAAAAGACTCACCCTTGTCACAACAACACCAGATGCAGGTACCGATGAGAAAGGTTCGCTTGATTTCCCCGGACATCAGTTTCGCTACAATGAAGACCGTGGCTAGTACTATGTTATGTTTGATGACGTGTACAATGAAGAGTAGACTTGGGGATCTCGGTTGGCAGTCTTGGACTGCAGGGTGGACGCCATTTATTTATCTTGCCTCTTAGGACAAATAAGACACCACGTTCTTTCACATAAGCTCAAATAATATACATCGTACATCAGTAATACTTACAGCCGAGACTTAAAATATTACGTTACACGCTTGAACTATGTATGTTGAACAGACACGTACACAATGCAAGAATAAAAAGTTGGCAAGAGCCAACTAAAAGAGAGAAAAAATAAGAAAAAAAATTAAGAGAGGAGTTTGGATTGGATAAAGAGGGCTGACAAGCAAACACAAAAGAGAAAAGGAAACTATACTGTGTATCCTAGCAAAAAAAGGAAAAATATTGTGCTCAACTTTTAGCATCTGACCGTACAAGGTATCAAGAAGATATACTCCCTCTGTTCCTTTATGTAAGGTGTATTATTTTCAGCATGGTGATCAAGGCATATTTTTATCTCTACTACTAATAAACAATCAAGCGTAAACTTCTTTAAACGCACCTCATAAATATACACGAACCCATTACCACCGCAGGATTAGGGTCATTAAATTCAATCCAACCGCTAGCCTTGATCTAATACTCCACCCTGTGTCCGCAACCTCTCTTCCGTGATTAGCGCTCACCTCTCCACTCAATCCACCGCTAACAAACTCCACGCCCGAGTCCTCCACCCCTACAATCACGGTTAGGCAACAAACAAGGAAAAGAAACTAGCGGTCATCAAGCAAGGTAACAACCCAGAGGATGAGGAGTCTTCATTCTGGACCGCCGCTGAGATGAATTTCTTCAGGAGGGCCGTCGGGGGGCGGGAGTGGAGCCACGGTGTTGGTGATGAACCGGAGCGTGTGGAGCTCGGCCCGCGACGGCATGGCCCTTGTCAACCAGCGACGACGGTGTTAGCGTTATTCCTAAACGTCCGAGCGGCGACGGCGGACGACTAATGGTTGTTGACGATGGCAGGCGACGGCGGCGTGCTTCGTCCGGCGGGGCCAGGCGGCGCGTGTGGCATCGCGGGGAGGCGGGCCTTTTATGAGGGTGGTCGAGGCAGTTCATGGTGGAACTCGGGCTCCGCGGACTGCGGGCATGGCATTGCCATGAAGGCAACGAGTCCTGGGCGTGCCTCGCGCGACGCAACGGGCGGTGGGTGGGATGCTGGGACGATGGCGGGAACGCGTATATGTGTGGCCAGGAGGCCGGGCTTGGCGCATCACCTGCGCATCTCTATCTCTACTACTAATAAACAATCAAGCGTAAACTTCTTTAAACACATCTCATAAATATACACAAACCCATTACCACCGTAGGATTAGGGTCATTAAATTCAATCCAACCGCTAGCCTTGATCTAATATGTTTACTGTGTGCATTTAGCAATTTACCTTGACTGACCACCCCGCGTCCGCAACCTCTCTTCCGTGATTAGCGCTCACCTCTCCACTCAATCCACCGCATAACAAACTCCATGCCCGAGTCCTCCACTCCTACAATCACGCACGTTAGGCAGCAAACAAGGAAAAGAAACTAGCGGCCATCAAGCAAGGAAACAACCCAGAAGATGAGGAGTCTTCGTTCTCGACCGCCGCTGAGATGAATTTCTTTAGGAGGGCCGTCGGGGAACGGGAGTGGGGCCACGGTGTTGGTGATGAACCGGAGCGCGTGGAGCTCGGCCCGCGACGGCGTGGCCCTTGTCAACCAGCGACGACGGTGTTAGCGTTATTCCTAAACATTCCAAGCGGCGACAGCGGACGACTAATGGTTGTTGACGATGGCAGGCGACGGCGGCGTGCTCTGTCCGGCGGGACCGGGCGTCACGTGTGGCATCACGAGGAGGCGGGCCTTTTATGAGGGTGGTCGAGGCGGTTCACGGTGGAACTCGGGCTCCGCGAACTGCGGGCATGGCATGGCCATGAAGGCAACGGGTCCTGGGCGTGCCTCGCGCGACGCAACGGGCAGCGGGTGGGATGCTGGGGCGATGGCGGGAACGCGTATATGTGTGGCCAGGAGGCCGGGCTTGGCGCATCACCTGCGCAGCGCATGGCAGCGGTAACTGACAGCGCGCTCAACCAGAGACCGGCGGCGGACATCGGTGCCGGCGACAGCGGCCAACAAGCGAACCAGCGCGTCGTGGCGACACGCGCGGCCAACATGGCCAGGGTGCCTTGCGGAGCAGCAGCTGCCCGACGAGTGGTGGCGGTGTGCGGGCGGTGGCCAGCGCGCACGGGCGGCAAACTTGGCGACAGCATGTGTGTCGTGCGCAGGCCAGCTCAGCGTGAAGCACACGAACACAGGTGCGCATCCGACTGCTGCTACTTCACTACTGTATTTTGTAGTTGTTGCTACGTCATGAGCGCGGTGCTGAGGAACGAAGTCAGCCTCGACGCAATCAAATGACACCTGACTGCGGAGCAGTGCTGTCGAGAAGTCAATGGTGAAGTGCATTTTAGGTACGAACGTCAGGTTTCAGTTGCACAACTATAGAGTGGAGTATTGCTAATGGTGAAGTGCATTTCTATTATCTGCATTTTTATTTGAAGGCAATACTTTGTAAAGGCTTTCACTGCCCGTGTACATATTTTCAACTTTGTCTAATAAAACCAAGGTTCAGATTATATTTGGGCAGCGAAAACTGAGGTTTATAGAGTACCTTGCTCATGAGGCCAACTACGTCATGCTCTCCAACGTATTCACATTGACGCAGAGATGGAAGGAGAAGTCAGCGTTGCTCTGCAGCTAGCATCGGGTGTGAAATCAGATGATATAGAAAATGTGATATTTTGGCTGCATGCAACTTGTTTTCTTATTTTTCACCTAATTTCCAGTCTTCTTTTTTGTTGCAAGATATGACATTTTCTTTCTCACCACTTCCCATATGAACATATTTGAAAAGAAGCGGTGCTCTGAGTTGTTGATACGGTATTGTCATTACTGTATAATAACAAGATACGGTATGTTCTCATTTACTGGTATTTGTTCTTCCATACTAACATAGTTATTGTCCACTAGAATTCTTTGTGTTCTGTAATTTAAAGTCCTGCCGTGGAATATGAGGTTTGAGTACCATAGCTGTTGAACTGAAGTTAATCCAGCTACAGATAATAAAGTATTGAATAAATGATCATACACCAGGGCCCCATGAGTGAATAACAGAACAATACATTTGACAAAATGAAAATGTTTAGTTTCAATACCAAGCAGGAAAATAGCTAGGTTCCTGCTATGAAATGAAAATGCTGTATGGTTTCCACATTTTCATTTTTATATGTGAATCTTAGGAAGTTTTCATCTTATAGCATGATGTACATCCATGTAATGCATTTGCACTATCTCCCACTGAACTGGTACCTCCACAATGACACCATAGTACAAGTTACCTACTTATGAACAACCATGTCATGGGTTCATCTCCCATGTCGATTTGCTTTCCTTGATGGTTGCGTGTTAGAACTCAATGTTGCAAAAGAAGTTTTTCCCTAACAAAATATATATTTTGTTTATGTGGAAAAAACACCTTGCTGTATAGAGAAAGTGGAGAAGTGATAACTACCCTTGCCCGAAGGTGCTTTGTCTCAACCTGGCTAATGCATGCAAATGGTTGATTTTCTCTTGCAGTAACATTGTAAAATATATTATTACTATTTTTCTTGTATATAAGGGTCAAACATGGAGGTTTCATTTCGACATACGAGTGTTTATGACATTCCAACTTTTGACATCACTATATTTTTATAAGTCCAACACCTGATGAAGATCTTCTTTTGACAGTTTTTGACATCACCAACTTTTGACAGGTTTTATAACCAACTTTTGACATCACTATATATTATTTTACCATTGTATAACTTGTGCACATTCGGCACATCTTGAAAATGGCTTAATATGAACCTGCTTTTCAAAAATGTACTTTAAGACGAGACAACAGAAAAAAGGCTTGTCTCGTCTTGTGCTTGTGTTGGGCTTGTTGTGCTATATCCACATCGGATCTTGAGTTTCTTTGTCTGTGTGTGTGCGCGCGCATTTGGACCGTGCCTGCGGTGGCTTTGGGTGAGTGTGTGTGGTGTGTTGTTGTGACCTTGCTACTTTGTGCTTGGTGGTTGCTTTATTTATAAAGCGGGGCGAAAGTCTTTTTGGTAAATGTACTTTAAACACATTTTGTAATGTCAAAAAATTTAAAACAAAATTGTGTGCATACATGTTCGCAAAAATATGTCCGCGGAACAAAGTTTTATAAAAAAAGACTTTTATTTTATCCCAGCAAAAAAGACAAATTTTAGTGCTTCTAAATAGCGTTTTGTGACACAATGTTTTGTCTTTTTTGCGCAAGCCACAAAAAATTGTCTTCTCGTCAAACTAGTTGCACACACATAAAATATGAAGATGTCCACACGCACCTTGTTCTGAATATTTTGACATTTCAAAATGTGTTTTTCAAAGAGGATTCATATGTACCCGGGTTCAGCCATGCACTTCCCATGCATATTCGTTCATATTTCGTTATATCCTGCGCAACATTGCAAAATCAATCTAAAAAGATGAGTTAAGAAGATGCATGTAGGTATGAACCAGTTAACAACTGTGTTTATTTAAATAATTGTTTCATGACCAAGATGTACAAGAAAGTTTACTTTTACGCTCATTCGTGCGCTGCACGTGCACGCTTACTAGTAGATAGTTTAGGATAAAATTACCCTTGGCAAATTTGTTGATTAGTGACAAGTAAATAAGTTAGTCCAGGAAAGAAATAGATACATGCAATCGAAAGAGACACTTTCCCTCTTTTTACTACAAGTAGGGGTACATGCACTCTCCTATTTTCTGAAGGGCTTGAAATGGAATTACGAGAAATTAAAAGAAATGTATGTGGAATTCTATAAAAAAACAAATACGCCTTATATAAAGGAACAAAGGGAGTACTATGTAACGTCCCGGACAGACCCACCGGTGGTTGTTACTCCTGGCAGGATCTAGACTGGCCCCACAGATCAATACTAGTCTTTTCTGCGCACTTTGTCCTCACTCATGCGCACCCGGGAGCAACTTCCCGGTCGGTCACCCATCCTGACACTACTCCAAGCTGAGCACGCTTAACTTTGGAGTTCTGTCCGAATGGGCTCCCGGAAAAGAAGGAATTCCTTATTAATATGAGTAGTCTATCACCCCTAATAAGTCAGGCTATCATATACTAGCTAGCCATCAAACCGATCTGCATGTAATGTGTAAAAAAAACAATCTGTATCCTCTGAGAAAAGAAACAATCGGAATCCACTCCAAAAAGGAAAACAAAGCCATCACACGACCCTGCCAAATCAATACGTAAGAGTAGACAATGACTTTGGCTGGGCACGGTTACCATGCAAGGCAAAAGGAAAAGGGTAGAATAATGAATGGAATTAGCTAATGATGTGTTGGGCCACAACTAGAAGACACGGTTAGGGATTGCAATTGGGCATAGACACACTATATCCTTTGTTGAGAAATTACACGCACGGGCATTTGAGTGTATGGAATTTGTACGTCCACGTTGCAAAGATGGACTAAACTAAATTTACAAAGGGCGATTAATCCACGTAAATTAAGTGGGCTCTAATAAGATCGGATGAAACACAAATATTTAAGATCATTCATATGGGGCAAATCAAATAAATTCAGTGGTGAAAACATGATACATTTATATTTTCAAATAAAAATCTCTTCTATTTGAATTCAAACAAATTTGCAAAAAGATGTAGCACTTATTTTAAAAATAGGCACGCAATGTGCAGGGAACACACATCTTTTGATATTATTAATAGTATTGATGTATAGAAATTGTTATATATCATTTATAATTTTACATGCAAATACATATCTATTAAAAATTATTGCCAAAAGTTATGCATCAAGATCGTGTCAAAATAAAAAGACAGACCCATATTTAAGAAATCTATAACGACATTAGATGCGCAAAAATCCAATTCTCCACCGTAATAAGCCATAAGTATTCATACACGCATATTTATTATCGACGTCATTAATTATATGGTCGATTCGTAATGACAGCTACTTAGATTTAATGATACAGAGAGGGTAGTATATTGTGTTGTCCAATAGGAAGTGCAACAAGATATTCGAAAAGTCATGTAGTAGAAAACAACCAAAAGGTACAACAACCACACACTATTGATTATACTGCAGACATCACCCCTGTTGTCAGCAGCTAAATGTAAGTTGGACATACATGTTGCTTGATTTTTTTAATCTGAAGTACAGAAAAATAAAAACATTAAATGTTGACAAAAATACAAGTTTCATGCTCTAGATTAAAAACTGAATTTAGTTATTGTAAAGTTCTATTAGAACAATGAGTTTTGTCTTTATGTACACGGTGTACAAAATTTACACATGGTCACAGGTGTGGAACTTTTCCCTCACTTTATAACATGCATATATCATGAAATCATAGGGTAGAGGTAGAAGCCATGAGAATGGTCATTATAATTGACCAACACAAAAATAACAATAACACCTAACATGTATACCATGAAATTGTTGCTTGTGGTTATGCTTGAGAACACATGTTTCCTGAACCCAATAAATGTATTTGGTATACCTTAACTCCGTCTAATGCTCTCAATCACCCAAGTTTTAAAAAGCAAACTCAACATTGCTATGGGCGTAACTAGTTCCTATAACTTGATACATAAGGTGGGGTTTCGAATCCAGCAATGTATGAAACAAAATATTTTATGTTATTTAGGTACACTACACTACAAGAAACAATCACACAAAGTGCATGGCAGCTCGAACCAATATATCTTTTTAGAAAATCAAATAGTATAGTGTTAAAGAGCGAAATAGCTCGAACCAGTACAAGGCATGCAATATTTTGATAGATTTGAGAGGAATACATGTGCAAGCAACATAGTCATCAGGAAATTATTTGAAATGCATGTGAAATTTACACACTTATGATAGGAGCAAATGAAATGAAATTTATAGATATTATCGTTGAATACAATTTAATAATTATAACATATTTGTATTAGGTATATCAGAGAGGTTATGATGGTATACTAAACTTGAATAAAATTTCAATTGGGTCCTGACCGATGAAATCAAGTAAAATTAACATCCACGTGCGAAGTTACAGATGTACATGGTTATGCAATGCATTTGAAATGGATGTGATGCATTGTAGCATGTTAAAAATTGAAGGAGATTTGCCATAGAGGCAATAATAAAGTTGTTATTTATATTTCCTTATATCATGATAAATGTTTATTATTCATGCTAGAATTGTATTAACCGGAAACTTAGTACATGTGTGAATACATAGACAAACAGAGTGTCCCTACTATGCCTCTACTTGACTAGCTCATTAATCAAAGATGGTTAAGTTTCCTATCCATGGACATGTGTTGTAATTTGATGAACGGGATCACATCATTAGAGAATGGTGTGATGGACTAGACCCATCCGTTAGCTTAGCACTATGATCATTTAGTTTATTGCTATTGCTTTCTTCATGGCTTATACATGTTCCTATGATTATGAGATTATGCAACTCTTGAATACCGGAGGAACACTTAGTGTGCTATCAAACGTCACAACGTAATTGGGTGATTATAAAGATGCTCTACAGGTGTCTTTGATGGTGTTTGTTGAGTTGGCATAGATCGAGATTAAGATTTGTCACTCCGATTGTCGGAGAGGTATCTCTGGGCCCTCTCGGTAATGCACATCACTATAAATGTGACTAATGAGTTAGTTGCGGGATGATGCATTACAGAACGAGTAAAGAGACTTGCCGGTGATGAGATTGAACTAGGTATGATGATACCGACGATCGAATCTCAGGCAAGTAACTTACCGATGACAAAGGGAACAACGTATGTTGTTATGCGGTTTGACCGATAAAGATCTTCGTAGAATATGTAGGAGCCAATATGAGCATCCAGGTTCCGCTATTGGTTATTGACCGGAGATGTGTCTTGGTCATGTCTACATAGTTCTCGAACCCGTAGAGTCCGCACGCTTAATGTTCGATGACGATGTATTATGAGTTATGTGATTTGAAGACCGAAGTTTGTTCGAAGTCCCGGATGAGATCACAGATATGACGAGGAGTCTCGAAATGGTCGAGAGGTAAAGATTCATATATTGGAAGGCTATATTCGGACATCGGAAAGGTTCCGAGTGATGCAGGTATTTTTTCGGAGAACCGAGGAGTTACGGGAATTCACCGGGGGAAGTATTGGGCCTTATTGGGATTTAGTGTAAAGGAGAGAAGAGCCACAAGGGGAGGCAGCGCGCCCCCATGGGCTGGTTCGAATTGGACTAGGAGGGGGTCGCGCCCCCCCTCTTTCCTTCTCCCTCCCCCTCTCCTTCCTTCTTCTCCTACTTGGACTAGGAAAGGGGGAAACCTACTCCAACTAGGAGTAGGAATCCCCCCTTTGGGCGCCCCTTGAGGTCGGCCCTCCTCCTCCTCCCCTCCTTTATATACGGGGGAGGGGGGCACCCCATAGACACACAAGTTGATCTTTAGCCATGTGCGGTGTCCCCCTCCACAGTTTTACACCTCGGTCATATTGTCGTAGTGCTTAGCGAAGCCCTGCGTCAGTAACTTCATCATCACCGTCAACACGCCGTCGTGCTGACGGAACTCACCCTCGTCCTTAGCTGGATCAAGAGTACAAGGAACGTCACCGAGCTGAACGTGTGCAGATCGCGGAGGTGCCATGCGTTCGGTACTTGGTCGGTTGGATCACGAGGACGTTCGACTACATCAACCACGTTACTAAACGCTTCCGCTTTCGGTCTACGAGGGTACATAGACACACTCTCCCCCCTCGTTGCTATGCATCTCCTAGATAGATCTTCCGTGATGGTAGGAAATTTTTTGAAATACCGCGTTCCCCAACAGTGGCATCCAAGCCTATGCTTATATGTTATATGCAGGAGTAGAACACAAGGAGCTATGGGCGATAATAGTCATACTGCTTACCAGCATGTCATACTTTGATTCGGTGGTATTATTGGATGAAGCAGCCCAGACCGACATTACATAACCGCGTCCATGAGATTGGTTCTACTGCCGTGCTTCGCACACAGGTGGGTAGTGGGTGTCTATTTCTCCAACTTTAGTTGAATCAAGTTTGACTATGCCCGGTCTTTGTTGAAGGTTAAAACAGCACACTTGATGAAAAATCGTTGTGGTTTTGCGTAGGTAAGAATGGTTCTTGCTAAGCCCGTAGCAGCCACGTAAAACTTGCAACAAAAAATTACAAGACGTCTAACTTGTTTTTGTAGGGCATGTCGTGATGTGATATGGTCAAGACGTGATTATATAAGTTGTTGTATGAGATGATCATGTTTTGTAACACAGTTATCGGCAACTGGCAGGAGCCATATGGTTGTCGCTTTATTGTATGAAATGCAATCACCATGTAATTGCTTTACTTTATCACTAAGTGGTAGCGATAGTCGTGGAAGCAATAGTTGGCGAGACGACAACGATGCTGTGGTGGAGATCAAGTTGTCAAACCGATGATGATGGTGATCATGACGGTGCTTTGGAGATGGAGATCAAAGGCACAAGATGATGATGGCCATATCATATCACTTATATTGATTGCATGTGATGTTTATCCTTTATGCATCTTATTTTGCGTAGTACGATGGTAGCATTATAAGATGATCTCTCACTAAATTTCAAGGTATAAGTGTCGGCGTCCTGGGAACGGGGTCCCCAAACGTCTTGCCTGCCTACGGCCCACGGCGTGGCTGGGCTGGCTGGGCTGTATGGTCCATCTTCATCGACAAGACATTCAAGACCCTCGCGAGGGGCCAAGCCTCGCGAGGCGGACGATGCAAGACCTCCTCAGGAGTGGCCTTGCCAGGCAGGCTCGTGACATGAGCCATGACGATTGAGACTAGGTGGGCGTCTGGCGGGCGCCAGCGAGCAGTGTCCTTGTTTCCTCTTTGGTGCCAAGGGGCAAGCGCAGGTGCGGAGTACCAAGGCATCAAGCAAAGGTTTCCATATTGGTGCAACGAGACCAAGACCAGAAGGACGGCAGGACGGAGGTCACCATGGAGCCCAAGATGGCGTCATCACCAGAACCTTTGGCAGGCGAAGACCACCTTTCATCAGGATAACTTGTACTAGCTGTCCCCTTTCGAATTGGCCGTTGTTGGCTCCCTTCCCGCTCAATATTTGGGGAGAGGAGAGGACCAGGGCCTATATAAGTAGAACTAGCCACCACAGTGAAGGGACGGACCGGAGGGACCTGAGCAGATCCAAGGTCATCTCACCCACACAAGTTCACCAAGCACAAGAACACCTCAACCTCAGGAGGCTGTTCTTCCCCTTGTACTGTTCTTCATCAGTGCGAGAGGCAATCCACCATCACACACTGGAGTAGGGTATTACATCACAATGGTGGCCCGAACCAGTATAAATCTTGTGTCTTTCTGTGTTGTGAGTTCGTCGAGATCGTCCGCAAGATCTTAGAGAGCTAGGGCGTGGATCGATAGGGAGAAAACCTTCGCGCGCACCCCGGTGTTCATACCTCAAGGGTTTGCAGGAACCCATGATCCGACATTTGGTGCGCTAGGTAGGGGTGTGCTGAAGCTTCCTTCCATTGCTCCGTGCTCCGTTGCTTCGTCGTCTCCATGGCAGACACGCGCCGCGCTCGTGCTGAGCGCCGGGCTGCCCTCGCCGCCCAAGTTGCTCAGACGGATCCCGTCGGTGAGCCGCCTTGTCGTTCCCTGTCGCCTGCCGCCAACGCCGCCACCGGCCCGGCGGGGAACGAGCAGCAAGCATCCTCGCTGCACCCCTCGGTGCGGCAGGACGGCCTCACCGCCACTCCATCGCTGACCCCGCCCGGTTCTTCTTCCCATGCACGTCGTCCTCCTAAGGATGCATGGGCTGCGCTCCTCATGGCGCACGAGCTCCTGCGCTACCGTCCGGTCAACGACCTCTATGAGGACTGGCTCGACTGCATCGCCGAGCTTATCTGCGCCGCAGGGGGCTCCCCAGCGTCGTCCCTCTCTCCGCCTTGCCCTCCGCCAGCTACGGGTGACGTAGCCCACGGAGCACCTTCACCACCTCAGCCCCAAGACGGCGCCCTGCCGCCAAGACACGCGGCTCCGCGACGCGACCCGCCGTGTCCCACGCCCGCGTGTGAAGAGAGAAGTTGACAAGAGGTCCCTCGACCGCAACAAAACACTCCGCCGCTCCTCACGCCGCCGCACCACCGACTGCTGTGGCAAGCCCGCGCGCCACCTGTAGCGGCAGGGTGCGGACCCCATCAAGACCAAGCTCCACCCCCAAGGCGGGTCCCGGTGACCACAGCTGGCTGCCGCGCCTTCACCCCTGAGCTGTGTAGCGTCGCGTGGCCAGGCAAGTTCAAGCCAGATCTGCCTCCTCGCTACGACGGCACCCCTGACCCCGAGGAGTTCTTGCAGCTCTACGAGCTGAGCATCGAAGCAGCCAACGGTGATGAGAAAATCATGGTGAACTGGTTTCCCATGGCTCTCAAGGAGGGCGCCTGCTCCTCGCTCCTGAACCTTCCTCCAGGCTCAATCTCCTCCTAGGACGAAATGCGCACCCGCTTCATCGCCAACTTCCAAGGCACTCGCGACCGCCCCCCGGTCGCGGGCGACCTGCGCCGCATCAAGCAACAACCAGGAGATACCCTGCAAAAGTACATTCAGCGCTTCAATAGCGCACGGATCAAGATCCCCAAGGTGACCGATGATGCCATCATCTCTGCGTTCTCTGACGGCGTCTGCGACGTCAAGATGAAGGAGGAGCTCGACATCCATGAAGAGTTGTGCACGACCCTGGAGCTATTCAACATCGCGACCAAGTGTGCTAGAGCTGAGGAGGGGCGCCTCTCCCTCCTCGAGCTCCCTGCTGCAGACCAGAGGAGAAGAAGGCCAAGGCCAAGGACGTGAAGCACAAGGGAGCAGCCGTGCTCGCAGCGGAACCAGACACCAAGCGTGGCAGAGACAAACCAGAGTCACCCAAGGGCGCCATCCGTTCTATGCCTTCCACAACCTGAACACCCACAACACCAGCGACTGTCAAGAGCTCAGAGCCATTCGCGAAGGACGCTTCGGTCGGTGCCCCGAGCGCGGTGACCGGGGCTATGGCCGAGGAGGAGGACATGGTGGTGGACGCTGGGATGACCGTGGCCCGCGCCAGGAGTGGCGCGACCGGTCTCGTGAGGACCGCTGGCATGATTAGCCTCGCGAGGGCGCCTCGAGGGATCAGCCTCGTGAGGATCTTCCTCAAGGCAATGCCAGACTCCCTCCGTTGCCACCACCGCCAAGAAGGAATGACAAACACCATCAGGACGAGGGGGCTGGGGCCTTCTAGGAACCGTGTGCTATCACCTGCATCTTGGGAGGAGCCCAGGCCCCAGTCTCACATAGTATCTTCAAGCAGTTTGCTCGTGAAGTGAATGCAGTCCTCCCCAAGCTCGAAGCCACACGCCCGCTCAGATGGTCCCAGTGCCCCATTACATTCAACTCGGCATACCAGCTCAAGTGCGCAGCTACCGCTGGCACCCTCCCGATGCTTTGCTACCCAGTCATCAGCAACGTGCAAGTTACGAGGACCCTCATCGACGGCGGCGCAGGGCTCAACGTCCTGTCCGTCGACACATTCGACAGCCTCCAAGTGTCGTATGACCAGCTTCAGCCCACCAAGCCTTTCTTAGGAGTGACCGACGGTTCTACCACACCGATAGGGCAGGTCCACCTCCCCGTCACCTTCGGAGAACGCAAGAACTACCGCACTGAGCTCATCGACTTTGACGTTGCGCACATCCGCCTGCCGTACAATGCCATCCTTGGGTATCTAGCCCTGGCCAAGTTTATGGCAGTGACCCATCACGGCTACAATGTCCTCAAGATGCCGGGAAGCAGCGGGATCATCACGGTCCCATGTGAAGAAAGAGATGCGGTGTGCTCCCTCGAGCGTGCCTTCCAAGCTGCAGCAGTCGACGACCCCGACAGCAAGGGCGAGGGCCCTTCTAAGGCCATCCACAAGAAGAAGAAGAAGCTGCAACACGCAGGACCTCAGGAGGGTGACGCCATGGCCGGAGCCTCCTCAGGATCAGCGCCCGCTCCAGGGGCGCCTCCCTCCATCACATAGGAAGGCGCGCCCGGCGCCCTTCTCAGGCAGGGCTCGGGGGCTTTCTTCTGGAAGGCCTCAGACTTTGCCCACATCACGAGGGAGGCGCTCGGGCACCACTTGGAGGCGTGCTTCGCGGCACGTTATCCTCAGGAGGGCACATGGCAAGGATTGCCCACCGTTTTGGAGTTCATCACCAAGACCACCCAGGAATTGCAAGACGCAAGGGCCATGCATAGCGACCGCTGCTTGCTAGACGCAGCTTCCCATCCAGGCGAGGATGCCGGACTGTGTGTCTGCATCGACGTTCCAGGGCTCAACAGGGCCGCTTCTCAGGAGCTTTTCTGGCCTTCACGCGGGGGACGCTGCGAGGGCCCACCGCACAGCTACATTCGCATGCCCTTTGGCATGCCAAGTGTATCGTCTGCCCACCAGCGCAACCTGCGGCGCATCCTAGCGGCTCAGGAGGCCAGGCACCACACCGCCCAGATGGAGATGGAGACGGTCCTCAAGGAACCACCTGACCCCCGGAGCCTCCCGAGGCTCAGGGCTCTGGTGACTTGTGAGGAGCAACCCCTTTGCCGTGCACCTTCAGCTGCCCCGACTCTCCTTCGTCAACATAACCAGGTGACGTCTTTCCAAGTTCATCCAGCCGGGAGCGCCCCTCGGGCTGCATCATTCCCAGGCCGCATGGGTCCGTCCCTGTGGCATGTATCCCTTTTTATGTCTTTATCTTACCTTGTTGGGGGCGCCCCTCAGGCTGCATCATCCCCAAGACGCTCGGGCCTGGCCCAGTGGCACGTATCTCTCATGCACCTGCTTAAGCTTGCTACTCTCATGTTCGATCTACCTATGATTACTACCTGCTCAATCGTCGCCTCCCACGGGGCCTCCTCACGCCGGCACGGCGCTGGTGCACGGGTCCGTCCCTACCACGTCGATAAACCTGAGCGGCCGAGCTCTGGCTCGCGGCATGCCTCACGCACGTCACCTCACCAGGCCCTCAGTGCCTTCACCCCTTCACGGAGCAACCACCGGCAGGCTGGCAACCATAACGGCAGATCGTGTTCTTCCTTGTGTTGGCTCGCAGGAATCTCATGAGGACAACACCAGGCAGCACCACGAGCTCCCACCTCTTCCATGTAATCCGCTTGCACGTTAAAAGGGGGGCTCCTGAGCATCGCGACTCAGGAGCTCTTACTGGCTCTCTAGCCCTCACCCCTGGCCTTGACCACGGCACGCGACCTGGCATACCAGCGGCGGCTAAGCTCCCTCGAGGGCCGGGACCTGAGTACGTAGAGCACAAAGGAGAGCATTGAAAGGGGAGGACTCGTATGGGCCTGACCTAGCTACGCCGCACATGTTCGCGCACAGGTCTGGCGCATCGCGAAGAACCGACCCGGACCGCCAAGATAAGTCACCAACTCAGATCAACCAGTCATTGGGACCTAGGGGACACGCTTGCTGCAGCCCTGTTGCGGCAATGTCGCCTCCCTTTCTTATCTTACCACAACTGCTTGAGCGCTAAAGGGGACCCCCTGAGCATCGCGCCTCAGAGGCTCTTAATAGACCTCGGGCCGCTCACCTCTTGGCCTTGACCACGGCACGCGACCTGGCATGCCAGCGACGGCTGAAGCTTGCCTGGGGACCGGGACCTGTCGGCGTAGAGCAACAAGTTGTCGCGAGGTTGGAAAGGGAAGACCGAGCCTAAACAGGACTTGTGCTAACAAGGCTTCCTTAATTAGGATAACATCAACAAATACATTGCAAAGCCTTTACACGCCCCCATGGGGTACTTCTTGATTCCTCGCAGGGAACAAAGGATCAGAACTTAAGAGAATCCTATCTACACACCCCCGCGGCTGACGCCATCATCAACAGTGGGCCATGGGAGGCCGGCGCCAACCCCATCCAGATCAGTGGTGGCGGCGGTCGGACGTTGCGGCCCTACACCGAGCGCGACGAGAGCTCGGGGGCACATAGCTGTCATCGCTCGTCTCCGGAGTCTCGTAGAGCTCAGGAGAACCGCTGTGTCGGATGTGGGGTTCTGGCAAACCCTTAAGGTTCGAACACTGGGGTGCGCGCGAAGTCTTTTCCTCCCACTGATCTACTGTTGGGGAACATAGTAATTTCAAAAAATTTCCTACGCACACGCAAGATCATGGTGATGCATAGCAACAAGAGGGGAGAGTGTTGTCCACGTACCCTCGTAGACCAAAAGCGGAAGCGTTAGCACAACACGGTTGATGTAGTCGTACGTCTTCACGATCCGACCGATCAAGTACCAAACGCACGGCACCTCCGAGTTCAGCACACGTTCAGCCCGATGACGTCCCTCGAACTCCGATCCAGCGGAGTGTTGAGGGAGAGTTTCGTCAGCACAACGGTGTGGTGACGATGATGATGTTCTACCGACACAGGGCTTCGCCTAAGCACCGCTACAGTATTATTGAGGTGGACTATGGTGGAGGGGGGCACCGCACACGGCTAAAAGATCAAACGATCAATTGTGTGTATCTAGGGTGCCCCCTGACCCCATATATAAAGGAGCAAGGGGGGAGGTGCGGCTGGCCTAGAGGGGGCGTGCCAGGAGGAGTCCTACTCCTACCGGGAGTAGGACTCCCTCCCTTTTCCTTGTTGGACTAGGGGAGGAGGGGAAAGAGGAGGGAGAGAGGAAGGAAAGGGGGGGCGCCCCCCTCTCCTTGTCCTATTCGGACTAGGGGGGGAGGGGCGTGCGGCCCTGCCCTGGCCGCCTCTCCTCTTCTCCACAAGGCCCACAATGGCCGGTTCCGGTAACCTCCCAGTACTCTGGTAAAATCCCGATTTCACCCGGAACACTTCCGATATCCAAACATAGGCTTCCAATATATCAATCTTCATTTCTCGACCATTTTGAGACTCCTTGTCATGTCCGTGATCACATCCGGGACTCCGAACAACCTTCGGTACATCAAAACATATAAACTCATAATATAACTGTCATCGAAATGTTAAGCGTGCGGACCCTACGGGTTCGAGAACTATGTAGACATGACCGAGACACGTCTCCGGTCAATAACCAATAGCGGAACCTGGATGCTCATATTGGCTCCCACATATTCTACGAAGATCTTTATCGGTCAGACCGCATAACAACATATGTTGTTCCTTTTGTCATCGGTATGTTACTTGCCCGAGATTTGGTCGTCGGTATCTCAATACCTAGTTCAATCTTGTTACCAGAAAGTCTCTTTACTCGTTCCGTAGTACATCATCCCGCAACTACCTCTTTAGTTGCAATGCTTAAGTGATGTGCATTACCGAGAGGGCCCAGAGATACCTCTCCGACAATCGGAGTGACAAATCCTAATCTCGAAATACGCCAACCCAACAAGTACCTTCGGAGACACCTGTAGAGCACCTTTATAATCACCCAGTTACGTGGTGATGTTTGGTAGCACACAAAGTGTTCCTCCGGTAAATGGGAGTTGCATAATCTCATAGTCATACGAACATGTATAAGTCATGAAGAAAGCAATAGCAACATACTAAACGATCGCGTGCTAAGCTAACGGAATGGGTCAAGTCAATCACATCATTCTCCTAATGATATGATTTCATTAATCAAATGACAACTCTTTGTCTATGGTTAGGAAACATAACCATCTTCGATCAATGAGCTAGTCAAGTAGAGGCATACTAGTGACACTCTGTTTGTCTATGTATTCACACATGTATCATGTTTCCGGTTAATACAATTCTAGCATGAATAATAAACATTTATCATGATAAAAGGAAATAAATAATAACTTTATTATTGCCTCTAGGGCATATTTCTTTCATCTACGCCCTAGCTCACTAAGATCCCGCGGAAGAAATCGATGAACTCGCAACACAGAAAGACACAAGATTTATACTAGTTCGGGCCACCGTTGTGGTGTAATACCCTACTGCAGTGTGGTGGTGGTGGATTGCCTCTTGGGCTGATGATGAACAATACAAGGGGAAGAACGGCCTCTTGAGGTTGAGGTGTTCTTGTGCTTGGCTAACTTGTGTGGGTGAGAGTGATCTAAATTGTCCTCTTTGTCTCCACCCCTCTCTCTCTATCTCTCTCTCCACCTCCATGTCGTCCCCCTTCATGGTGGTGGCTAACTCTACTTATATAGGCCCTGGTCCTCTTCCCAAATATTGAGCGAGAAGGGAGCCAACAACGGCAGGCAAATTCGAAGGGGGACAGCTAGTACAAGCCATCCCGACAAAAGGTGGTCTCTGCCTGCGAAAGGCTCTGGTGGTGACGCCGTCTTGGGATCCACGATGACCTCCATCTTGCCGTCCTTCTAGTCCTAGTCTTGTTGCACAGATATGGCAACCTTTGCCTGATGCGTCGATACTCCTCGCCTGCGCTGGCCTCCTTAGCACCAAAGAGGAAACAAGGACGCTGCACGCGCTGGCGCCTGCCTGGTGTCGATCGTCATGGCTCACGTCATGAGAGCCTCATGAGGTTTGCCTCGCCTTGTTATCTCCGCTCCTCGTGAGCCTGCCCGACTAGGCCACTCCAGAGGAGGTCTTGTGTCGTCCACCTCGCGAGGCTTGGTCCCTCGCAAGGGTCTTGGATGCCTTGTTGATGAAGATGGGCCGTACGGCCTGCTGGCTTAGCCACGCCGCGGGCCGCAGGCTGGCAAGTCAGGGACCCCCGTTCCCAGAACACTGACAGTAGCCCCCGGGCCCAACTTGCGCTCTGGCTTGGCTTCACGGCGAAGCCAAGGGTCAAGCACGGAGCACCGCGGGCCCCAAAAGCCTGCGGCCTCGGTAGACGCGTGGTGGTTGATTGGACGTGGGCATCTCTGCTTCGCCACACTGCCTCAGCAACTGCACGACTTGACGAGTCCCCGCGACATGCAAGGGTAACCATCATTACCTGCAATCGTGGGAGGTGCCGGTTGGCCTTCTCTTGCTATAAATGGGGCGGGGGGCGGAGCCCCCGTTGCCCATCTCTTCCTTGCCCTCTTTCTTCTTCCTCCTTGCTCTACTGCTAACATCAATGGCGCCTATCAGAAGGTTCTCCACCGAAGAAAAGGGGAAGGCCCCCCGAGATGACCCGGAGCTACTTCCGCCGAAGAAAAGGGCGACCCACCGCCGTGACGAAGCGGCGATGCAGGTGGTGACGAGGCCTTGGTGCGAGCAGCCTCCCCCAGGGTATCCGCTACCCCTGTATGCACAAGCTGAGGACTCAGGAAGGCGGAGCGACGAGTAGCACTGCCCGCGCCGCGGCAACGCGCGCCGCCACTCCAAGAATCCACACCGGGGACTCCTCGCGCAAGCTGGTGCTGTGGGCGCCGATGCCGCCAAGCTCTTGGATCCGCTTCCCGCGGTTCTTCTCCGACGTGATGGCGCCGAGGGGGCCTCTCGAGCTCCGGTTGCAGCACGCCGTCTGCGGTGCTCCGACGACTGGAGCGGAGATCGAACCGGTCCCCACCGGCAAGATCTTCATGACTCGTGGCTGGGGCAAGATCGCGCGGGTCTACCGCACGAGGGGCGCGCTCGCGGTCCACCTTGAGTATGATGGCGTCTCCACGCTCTTCTTCAAGGTCTTCGATGCCGAGGGCTGCCGCCTGGAGTGCTGCTCCGAAGAGGAGCGCGAGGCTGATGCGCACTCCGCTCGTGACCACTCCAGCAGCAGCAGCAGCCCTTGGGAGTCCAGCAGCTCTCCTGAGCTCTACGAGACTCCGGAGACGAGCGACGACAGCTACGTGCCCCTGAGCTCTCGCCGCGCTCGGAGCGGTGCTGCCGCGTCCGGCCGTCGCCGCCGCTGATCTAGATGGGGTTGGCGCCGGCCTCCCGTGGCCCACTGTTGATGATGGCGTCTGCCACAGGAGGGTGTAGATAGGGTCCTTATTAGTCTTAGCTTTTGTTTCCTGTGAAGAATCATGAAGCACCTCGTGGAGGCATGTAAGGGTCTGTAATGCCTTTCGTGCTTATCTTCCATGTTATGAAGATTTGATGAACGCGCGTCCCGTTAAGGCTTGGTCCCCCCTTTCTTTCCTCGTGATAGCTTGTTGCTCTACGCCGACAGGTTCCGATCCCCAGGCAGGCTACAGCCGTTGCTGGTATGCCAGGTCGGGTGCCGTGGTCAAGGCCAGGAGGTGTGCGACCCGAGGTCCAGTAAGAGCCCCTGAGGCGCGATGTTCAGGAGGTCCCCTTTAGCGCTCAAGCAGCCATGCTAAGGGAAGAAATGGAGTTGACGTGGCTGCAACAGGATTGCAGCAAGGCGTGAGTGTCCATAAGGCCCAGACATTTAGCTGATCTCAGGGCGAGACTTATCTTGTGAACTTCGTGGCGATTCCTAACGTTGCACTGGGGCTACGTGCCAACTTGTGCGGCATAGCCAGGTCGGCCCAAACGAGTTTCCCTCCTCCGATGCTCTCCTTAGTGCTCTGCGTCCTCAGATCCCGGCCCTCGAGCAAGCTCAGCCGCTGCTGGTATGCCAGGTCGCGATGCCGTGGTCAAGGCCAGGGGGTGAGGGCTGGAGAGCCAGTAAGAGCTCCTGAGTCGTGATGCTCAGGAGCCCCCTTTTAATGCGCAAGCGAATTGCACGAGAGAAAAGGAGACTCGTGGTGCCGCCTACTATCCTCCCTGCGGGGTCCCTATGAACAAGCAAAAGAAGAACATGGTTTGCCGTTACAGCCGTCGGCCTGCCGCTGGTTGGTCCAGATGAACTGAAGGCACTGAGGGCCTGGTGAGGTGACGTGCGCGGGGCATGCCGCGAGCTAGAGCTCGGCCGCTTAGGTTTGTCGACGTGGCAGGGACGGACCCATGTGCCAGAGTCGTGCCTGTGAGGAGGCCCCGTGGGAGGCGATGATCGAGCCGGTGATAACCGTAGGCAGGTTAAGCAGGGAAGGCAAATCAGCTTGGGTAAATGCAGGAAGATACATGCCATTGGGTCCGGCCCGAGCGGCTTGGGGATGATGCAGCCTGAGGGGTGCCCCCAGCAAGGTAAGCTAAAGACATAAGCAGATGGGTTACATGCCGTAGGGACGGACCCACACGGCCTGGGAATAATGCAGCCCAAGGGGTGCTCCCAGCTTAAATGACCTTGGAAGATGTCACCTGGTTCTGTAGGCAAAGCAGAGTTGGTGCAGCTGAAGGCGTGCGTCGAAGAAAGGACTCCTTGTGAGCCACCGAAGCCCTGAGCCTCGGGAGGCTCTGGGGGCTCAGGAGGCTCCCCGAGGACCATCTCCATTTCCTCCAGGACGGCGCAGTATCTAGCCTCTTGAGCCGCCAGGTCACGCCGCATGTTGAGCTGATAGGCCGACGCCACGCTCGGCAAGCCGAGGGGCATGTGAACGTAGCCATGTGGCGGGCCCTCACAACGGCCCACACACACAGACTAGAAGCGCTCCTGAGACGCAGCCCTGTTGAGCCCTGGGATGTCGATGTAAACACGCAGCTCAGCACCCTCGCCTGGGTGGTGAGTTGCGCCCTGTGAGCGGATGTCTCCGCGCATGGCTCTTGCGTCTTGCAGTTCCTGTGTGGTCTTGACGATGAACTCCTGAGTGGTGGGCACCCCTTGCCCTATGTTCTCCTGAGTAAAACGTTCCACGTAGCACGCCTCCAAGTGGTGCCCAAGTACCTCCCTCGTGAGGTTGGCAAGGCCTGAGGCCCTCCAGAAGAGAGCCCCCGAGCCCTGCCCGAGGAGGGCGCTGGGTGCGCCTTCCTATGTGATGGAGGGAGGCGCCCCTGGGACGGACGCTGATCCTGCCGAGGCTCCCGCCGCGACGTCATCCTCCTGAGGTCCTGCGCGGCGCAGCTGCTTCTTCTTGGGGATGTCCTCCGGAGGGCCCTCACTTCTGCTGTCAGGATCATCGATTGCTGCAGCTTGGAAGGCGCGCTCGAGGGAGCACACCGCATCCCTTTCTTCACATGGGACTGTGATGACCCCGCCACTTCCAGGCATCTTGAGGATGTTGTAGCCATGGTGGGTGACCGCCATGAACTTTTCCAAGGCCGGATACCCAAGGATGTCCTTGTACGGCAGGCGGATGTGGGCGACGTCAAAATCATGAGCTCGGTGCGGTAGTTGTCACATGTGCCGAAGGTGACAGGTAGGCGGACCTGCCCTGTCGGTGTGGTGGAGTTGTCCGTCACTCCTGAGAAAGGTTTGGTAGCCTGGAGATGCTCATATGGCACTTGGAGGTTGTCGAAAGTGTCGACGGACAAGACGTTGAGCCCTGCACCATCGTGGATGAGGGTCTTGGTAACCTACACATTGCTGATGACTGGGGAACACAACATCGGGAGGACGCCGGCGGTAGCCACACACTTGAGCTGATCTGCCGAGTTGAAAGTGATGGTGCACTGGGACAACTTGAGCGAGCGTGCGGCCTTAAGCTTGGGGAGCACCGTGTTCAACTTGCGAGCGAACCGTTTGAAGATGCGCTGAGAGGCTGGGGCCTGGGCGCCACCCAAGATGCAGGCGATTGCACGCGGCTCCTGGAAGCCCCCAGCCCCCTCGTCCTGATGATGGTCGTCGTTCCTTCTTGGTGGTGGCAGTGGGGGAAGACCGGTGTTGCCTTGGGGGTGATCCTCACGAGGCTAGTCCCTCTAGGGCCCCACGCGAGGATGGTCTTGCCAACGGTCCTCACGAGGCCTGTCGTGCCATTCCTGGCGCGGGCCACAGTCGTCCCAGCGTCCGCCTCCACGTCCTCCTCCGCGGCCGTAGCCCCGGTCGCTGCGCTCGGGGCGTCGACCGTAGAGTCCTTCTCATATGGCTCCGAGCTCTTGGCAGTCACTGGTGTTGTGGGTGTTCAGGTTGTGGAAGGCATAGAACGGTCGACTGTTCTTGGATGACTCGGGCTGATCTCTGCCCCGTTTGGTGTCGGGCTCCGCCGCTAGCACCACCGCTTCCTTGGCTTCACGTCCTTGGCCTTGGCTTTCTTCTCCTCTGTTCCTGCGGCTGGCAGCTCAAGGAGAGAGAGGCACCCCTCCTCAGCTCTTGCGCACTTGGTCGCCAAGTTGAACAGCTCTTGAGATGTGCAGAGCTCCTCGTGGATAGCGACATCTTCCTTCATCTTGACATCATGGACGCCGTCGGAGAACGCGAAGATGATGGCCTCATCTGTGACCTTGGGGATCTTGAGGCGGGTGTTGTTGAAGTGCTGGATGTACTTCTGGAGGGTCTCCCCTGGTTGTTGCTTGATGCGGTGCAGGTCGCCCGCGGCCGGCGGGCGGTCGCGAGTGCCCTGGAAGATGGCGACGAAGCGGTCGTGCATCTCGTCCCAGGAGGAGATCGAGCCGTGCTGCAAGTTCAGGAGCCAGGAGCGGGCCCCGTCCTAGAGAGCCATGGGAAACCAGTTTGCCATGACTTTCTCGTCGCCGTTGGCTGCTTCGATGCTCAGCTCCTAGAGCTGTAGGAACTCCGCGGGGTCGGCGGTGCCGTCATAGCGAGGAGGGAGGTCCGGCTTGAACTTGCCTGGCCAGGCGACGCTGCGCAACTCAGGGGTGAAGGCGCGGCAGCCGGCCGTAGTTATTGGGGCCCGCTTCGGAGGTGGAGCTTGGTCTTGATGAGGTCTGCGCGGTGCTGCCGCGGGCGGCGCACGGTGTTGACGAGGCGGTGCGGGGAGCGTGGGTGCAGCTCCTCGCGGCCGAGGGATTTCCTGGCAGCTTCTCTCTTCATGCGCGGGCACCGGGCGTGGCGGATCACACCGCGGGGCCGCGCGCCTTGGTGCCAAGGCGCCGTCCTTGGGCTGGGGTGGTGGAGGCGCGCCCCAGGCCTCGTCGCCCGCGGCCGGCTGAGGGTGAGGTAGAGAGACGGATAGCGCCGGGGAGCCCCCTGCGGCGCGGACGAGCTCGGTGACGTGGTCGAGCCATTCCTCGTAGAGGTCATTGACTGGGCGGTAGCACAGGAGTTCGTTTGCGGCGAGGAGTGCGGCCCGCACCTCCATGGGAGCATGGCGTGCAAGGGACGAAGAACCGGCCGGGGTCAGCGATGGAGTGGCAGTGCAGCCGTCCTGTCGTACCGAAGGATGCAGCGAAGACGCTTGCTGCTCGTTCCCCACCGGGCCGGTGGCAACATTGGCGACGGGAGACGGAGAACGACGAGGTGACCCGCCGATGGGGCCGTCTGAGCAACACGGGCGGTGAGGGCAGCCCGACGCTCAGCTCGAGCATGGTGAGCGTCCGCCATGGAGACGATGGAGCGACGGAGCGACGAACTGATGGAAGGGAAGCTACGGCGCACCCCTACCTGGCGCGCCAAATGTCGGATGTGGGGTTCCGGCAAACACTTAAGGTTCGAACACTGGGGGGCGCGTGAAGTCTTTTACTCCCACTGATCTACGCCCTAGCTTGCTAAGATCCCGTGGACGAACTCGACGAACTCGCAACACAAAAAACACAAGATTTATATTGGTTCGGGCCACCATTGTGATGTAATACCCTACTCTAGTGTGGTGGTGGTGGATTGCCTCTTGGGCTTATGATGAACAATACAAGGGGAAGAACAACCTCCTGAGGTTGAGGAGTTCTTGTGCTTGGCTAACTTGTGTGGGTGAGAGTGATCTGAATCGTCCTCTTTCTCTCCCCCTCTCTCACTATCTCTCTCTCCTCCCCCCTTGTCGCCCCCCTTCATGGTGGTGGCTAACTCTACTTATATAGGCCCTGTCCCTCTTTCCAAATATTGAGCGGGAAGGGAGCAACAATGGCTGGCAAATTCGAAGGGGGACAGCTAGTACAAGCCATCCTGACAAAAGGTGATCTCCGCCTGCGAAAGGCTCTGGTGGTGACGCCGTCTTGGGCTCCATGATGACCTCCATCTTGCCGTCCTTCTGGTCCTGGTCTTGTTGCACTGATATGGCAACCTTTGCCTGATGCCTCGGTACTCCTCGCCTGTGTTGGCCTCCTTAGCAGCAAAGAGGAAAGAAGGACGCTGCGCGCACTGGCGCCTGCCTGGCGCCCGCCTGGTGTCGATCGTCATGGCTCACGTCACAAGAGCCTCGTGAGGTTTGCCTCGCCTTGTTATCTCTGCTCCTCGTGAGCCTGCCCAACTAGGCCACTCCAGAGGAGGTCTTGTGTTGTCCGCCTCGCGAGGGTCTTGGATGCCTTGTTGATGAAGATGGGTCGTACGACCTGCTGGCTTAGCCACACCGCGGGCCGCAGGCAGGCAAGTCTGGGGACCCCCGTTCCCAGAATGCCGACAAGCTGGACTCCCAAGAGTCGCTGCTATTGGAGCAGCTGCGAGCGGGGCGCGCCTCATCCTGGCGCTCCCCTTCGGGGCAGCACTCCAAGCTGCGACGGTCCGCGCCGAAGACCTTGAAGAACAGCGTGGAGGCGCCGTCGTACTCGAAGTGGATCGCAAGGGTGCCCTCCGCACGCCAAGCCGGCATGACCTCGCCCCATCCGTGGGTCATGAAGATCTTGCCAGTGGAGACTGCTTCAACCTCTGCTCCGGTCGCCGGAGCGTCGCAGTCAGCATGCTGCAACCAGAGCTTGAGAGGCGCCCTCGGTGGCATCACGTCAGAGAAGAAGCACGTGAAGCGGATCCAGGAGCTTGGGGGCATCACCGCCCACAGCACGAGCTCACGTGAGGAGCCCGTGGCGTGGACTTCAGGAGCGACGGCGCTCGTCACCGCAGCGCGTCGACCTTGGCCGCGGTGCGCGCGCCAGCGCTCGTTGCTCCTTCCTCTCGAGCCCCCGGCTTGGGCGTAGAAGGGCAGTCGATACCCAGGAGGAGGCCGCTCGGACCAAGGCCTCGTCACCACCTGCATATCCACGGTGTCGTGGTGGTGGACCGACCTCTTCTTCGACGGGAGTAGCGCTGGCATGTCGAGGGGAACCTTTCCCTTCTCCTCAGCCGAAAACCTACGGATCGGCGCCATTGAAGCTGCTACTCACAGTGGAGCGGAGAAAGAAGGAGCGAGCGGAATGGGAAACGATGAGCGACGGGGGCTCTACCCCCCTCCCCATTTATAGCAGGAGAAGGCCAACCAGCACCCCCACGATCACATGTAATGATGGCTTTCCTTGCATGTCGCAGGGACTTGTCAAGTTGGGCAGTTGCCGAGGCACCATGGGGAAGCGGAGATGCCCATGTCCAATCAACCACCACTGGAACTAGTCTACCAAATCCTTGTCTTCATCAAGATACCGGTTCTATCCTTCACTTCCCTTTACTTTATAGTTTCTCTTCCTAAAGTCATTGCTTGCCTATATGATCTGATTGACTTCACTGAGTGAAGACTGTTTACTGTTTGGCTTGATACTATCTTCCATCCTGATCCATACTACCTAGCTGCTGATAGTCTTCGTGCTCCCACTTCATTGCTTACTTGACTATGGCTTGTCTAGTGTAGTCTACCTTCCGCTGCATATCAATAGGTTCATTTCTTTTGTTTGTCTTCAAAGCTCCCGTGTTTTGAAAACTTTCATAGAAATCGCCTATTCACCCCCCTCTATTCGATAACTAGCACTTTCAATTGGTATCAGAGCAAGGTGCTCCCTTGTTCTGTGTGATTCGGTTTAACCACCTGGAGTTTCATCTATGTCGACTGCAGGGATAATCAAAGTCTCCGCTGCGTGCGCTGTCTTTGATTGCACTGATTACCCCTACTGTAAGAATAAGATGCGCATGCATCTTGAAGGCATTAACGACGACTTCTGGTATGTCATCAAGAACGGCATTCCCAAGGTCGGTGAAGGTGTCACGGATGCTGATGTCAAGAGGTTCATTCAACTGGACTCGACTGCCAAGAACATCATCTGTGTTCATCTGAGCAAAGGACGGTATGGTCGTGTGAGTGCTCTAGTGTCGGTGGGAAACGACACCAATGGGTTCACTGGGTCCCTTCTACGGTTGACGGGCGTGGGGTTGTGCAAAGAGCAGGTCTGGCGGTCAGCACAAGGATCGTTTACCCAGGTTCGGGCCACGGAGACGCATAATACCCTAGTCCAGCTTTGATGTATATTTGAGTGTTCTTGAGTTCTTGAACTAGCTGCGGTGTCTCTCTAGTTCAAGGATCCAAATCCCCCTCCAGTATGCCTCGGGCCTCCTTTTATAGACAAAAGGGGTCACCATAGTGGCACACAAGAGGTGGAAAGGTGCATCGCGACTGAGTCTATCCTCTGGCACCATCGGACAAACACATTTAATGTGCTGCCGATGTGCCCCTCTTGCTTTATCGGGGGGGGGGGGGGCAAGGAAGCTCGTCCCAGCTGTCGCCGCCTCACCTGGCTCCGACGCGCATCCGAGCTGACGAGGCGTTGTAGCGCCACGTTGGCTAGCTGCTGGGCTGGCGTGATGGCAGAGCCTTCACAAAGATCTGCATGCCACCATGTAGGTGCTTGCTGAGTCAGTGTGGAGGCCGCATGCTGCCACGCAGATGCCCACCCAACTGGTTAAGCTAGCAGCTGCATGGGAGTGGCGATGGAGTCTTGGCAGACATGGGCCTGGCTGCGGCCCCGCTGACGTCCTCAGCAAGGGTCTTGCCGAGGGCCCGGCAAGGGTCCTGTCATGGCACTGCAGTCATCCCCGGCAAGGATCTTGCCGGTGGTCTCATGGATTTCCTTGGCAAGGATCTCGCCAAGGATCATCGTCTTTTGGTTCTCATCCGATCTTGCGTATTTATGATCTGTACAAAGATCTGCATGCCACCATGGAGGTGCCTCCCGAGCCTTGGTTTTGATGTGGCTGACGGCATCAGAAACCCTTGGGCTCAAGGGTGGCGCGCTCTGCTGGCGTTAGGCAAGTTGCCCCGGCAAGGATCTTGTCGGGGCTGCGGGAGCCACCCCGGCAAGAGTCTTGCCGGGGGAGCCCACCTCGACCTCTTTATTTCTTTGAGCCCCTGGTATTGGCGTTTCTCTAGCTGTCTTGCGCTCTGGCATCCCTCCTCAGCCCTGCTCAGCGCGGCGGTGGGCGCGGCTCTGACTGCTCATGCACAAGTAAAGGGGTGCAAAAGGAGAGCCCCTACTTTTTCACACCGACAGGAGCCCCCGGGCCTGGGCCACACATAAGCACGATGCGTTGTTGTCCTAGGACCAGAACGGTGCATGGGCAGGCGGGGCGGATTTTTACTGCAGTAACTTTCCCGACCGCTGCGCTTCCCCACGACCCACGTTGAACGTGCAACGTGGGGGGTCATGCGTGGGGTAGTTTTGCGCACGCATGCATCACATTGTGGTAAGGAGGCGGCTCGTGCCTTCCCCATAAAAAGAGGAAAACGCAGAGGCGTGGCTCATTTACTGAGTGGACTTGGGTCGTGGTCTTCAAGGCGCCCGCGCCCCGTGATCACTGAGTGGAGAATGGTCGCCTCACCTGTCTCCTTGATTTCTTCTTGCTCGCCATGTGTCCCCGGAGGTGGTAGGCGGCGGACGCGGGGGGGGGGGGGGTCACAGTTCTTAAAAAACGAGGCGGGAAACCGAGCCATCGCTAATTGGAGCGACGGGTCGGTCCTGATTCCCTGCGCCCCCGTTGGCCCGATTGGTTGAATGGGGCAGCCGAGCCCCGACCCGCTTCTTTATAAGAAGGGGGAGGGGGATGGCATCCCACAATCTTTCACCATTCCTCTCCTTCCACTTCAGCTCTGTTCTTCCATCTGCCATGGCAAGAGGGGGCGTCGGCCCTTCGACAGTCACTACAAAAAAAATACACTTCCATGATGATACGTGTTTGTCACAGTAGGTCGCGTTTTCTGTCATGCATGTACATCCATGATGATTTTATGACAGAATCAAGATAGTCATACATGTGCTGTCGTAGAAGTGTTCCAGGACATTACCAAAATTATCATCACGGAAGTGTCCACTTCCATGACGATAAATCGCGCGTCACAGAAGTTCTTTCGTCAAGGGTGACCGACATGTGGCATCCACCGTAACGGAATGCTGTTAAGCTATCGGGTCGGGTTTTGGATCCGATAACCCGTTAACAGCCCCGACCAATGGGGATTTTCCATGTGTAAAATTATCATTGGCTGGAGGAGACACGTGTCAGGTCCGCGTTGGCATAGGTGTCACTCATCCAATGGGCGAGACACGCCTATGATACGTTGACACGTGGACCGGCCCATCAAGTTTAAATGGGCCGGCCCAACTGAAGGCCCACAAGATTTTGCGGACCATAATGGGCTGGCCCAGCTAAAGGCCCATGATATTTTGCGGACCATAATGGGTTTGCCTAGCTAAAGGCCCACAAGATTTTGCGGGCCATAATGGGCCGGCCCAGGTAAAGGCCCACAAGATTTTTGTGTGTCATAATGGGCCGGCCCAGGTAAAGGCCCACAAGATTCTTGCGGATCATAATGGGCCGGCCCAGCTAAAGGCCCACGAGATTTCACCGACATTAATGGGCCAGCCCAGCTGTAGGCCCACAAGATTTTGAGGACCCTAGTAGGCCGGCCCATTAACTGGCTGCCATGTTTTGGGCCAAATGTCGGCCCATATTTGATCCGGTCCATTAATGGCCTTCCACGCTCCGGCCTAATAGTGGCTCATATGAGATCTGGCCCGTTAAAATCCTACCATGTTTTGGGCCAAATTACGGCCCAGATCAGGTCCGGCCCTTTAAGAGGCTTTTGGCTCAATTATGGCCCATATCAGATTCGGCCCGTCAACTGGACACTATGCTTTTGGGCCCACTTGCTAAAGGCCCACTTAGTAACTCGGCTTGATATTAGTTTTGGCCTATTAAGGGCCCGTTTAACATTTCTGCCCTATATTAATGTCGGCCTGTTAAAAGCCCGTCATATAGTTGGGCCTAACTACGGCCCGGTTTGCATCCGGCCTGCTCGCAGCCGATATCTGATTGGGCCAAACAAGTACCGAGACAATTTTGGCCTGTTAAAAGCCCGTGATTTGATTCGCACAATCATGGGCCGGGGTTCATTTCGGGCTGCTGCCGGCCCGTGAGCTGTTCGGCACGTTTCAGGCCCAACCTAAATCGTGATTGCATGACGGCCTGATTATGTACCGTAATTTTACGGTTTGGCCGGTTTACTGCGAAGACAAGATATATATACAGTAAAATAACCGCAGCATCGTGAATAAGAAAAAACCTAGACTATACAATAAAGAAATTACGGCATATTACATCCACTGGGCATCAAAGTTCGCCACTATGATAATAAAGCACAAGCAGACAGTAGATTACATACACTGGGCATCAAAGATCGCCACCAGTGCAAATAAACATGCCGACAAAATAATATACAAAATCGACAGCACTTCAATAGAGTTCAAGAAAGGTTAGCCCTGCTGGGGAGCTGCAGCGCAAGCAGCTGAGCAAGATGATGAGACTGCGCTTGTTCAACACTTATATCTTCCTCACTCTGAAAGATAAACAAGCAGACAGATGACAGGTTTTGCACATAAAAGTATCAGTGCTGACAATTCATCACATTTCTTACTGACGAATAAAGTGACACAGTTTAAAATTGCATTAACACAATATGGTATTGTTCAGGTCAAGACATGGCAGGAAATGACATTGTGAAGGAGTTGGCAGCTTCACGACACCACTGGATTACAGATCAAGAACTCATAAGTATCAATGGTTAGTGTGCTGTCAATTTATACCATTTCAGATTGGCAAATAAAGAGACGGTTTAAATAATAGTAGAATGATATGACATTGTTCATAGTTAAGACATTGCAGAATATGACATTGTGCTGTAGTGGGTAGGTTCACCACACCACTGGATTACGGATGAAGAACAGAAGCATACATGCAGTGCAAAAGAAGATCACTTGCTCTGTATAGTTTAATTTACATGGTATGAAGAAGGAACTTGGTTGTACAACTGAAAACATAAATTGAGAAAGGACAAACTTTTGTTTATGAACTACATAATAAAATTTAAACAAGCAATTTGATGCAAACACCAAAAATAAACAGCTGTTGCAGTCATGCCTAACCAAATATATACAACAAAGTTTGAAGGCTTGAGATGGACAAACTTACATTATTGGTGAAGACAGGCTCTATAAAGGCCTTGTCCATGCTGATGGGGGGGGGGGCAATTCAAGAAGTTTACCACAGAATCTTCTTCAAAAGCATTGCCTTTATTCTACATTTTGGTAAGAGTAAATATAGATGTGATAATATACGAAAAAGTGGAGAATATTTAAGATAAGATGAAGAGTGATGCTACATAACCAAGTAGCTATAAATGTAAGTGCAGCGATACAGGCAAAAGGTACAACCAAGAGCAATGCACAGCTAAACTTCCTTAGTACCAACCTTATGGTAAGAGTAAATATAGATCTGATGTGTAGAAAATGGAGGGCAAAGGAAAATAAGATGCAGAGTGATGGTACATGAACAACTACCTGTCATTATAAGTACACTGATAAAGGACAACATGTACTTACAAGAACAATGCAGAGCTAAAAAAACATTGGCATTGGATATAATCTACAGTAATGTAACCATTCGTACAGATCAGCTAATTTGGAGCGAACAATTGATAAGAAAGCTATCATGCATACTGTTGTCACATAATGAACCGGGTATGTATGCAAGTACAGTGATACAGGACAATAGGTACTAACAAGAGCAAAGCAGCGGGCAACATATTTGCTATACCTGTCATTCTTGTCAAACCGGAATTCTTCTTCGAGCAGATTTCCTGCAAAAAAGATCCGTAAGGCACATGGGGAAAAGTAGAAGTTCAAATTGTCATGTGATTTCATAGATAGTACCTCATCCTGGGAACGAGACCAGTGCGTAACAAGATTTTTCCATTCAATGTCTTCTAAATTTAGCACATGAGACTTCACCGGAAATTCATTTATAGACTTGCCATCAAAGTGTGATTTCCTCAGGTAACACTGATACTGCTGCAATGCTTCCTTGAAAAGCACAAGCAAGCTTTACTCGTCATGACTATCCAGATTGACCCTCGCCTAGTTACAACAATGTAATGTAAATCATTGATGTGTTCAATTAGCAGAAAACAGGAAAATAATAACCATGAATAATAGCACTTACAGGTAAGTTGGACAGGAAGATGTGAAAATGGTGTTTGTCTTCACAATAATCTTCCCATGATGGGAATATATGCACGCAGTCCCTAACAACATTGAAAGCATTGTCTTTTAAACTGGGAATAAATGGAATGGGGTTCCAATCTGCAGGAATTGGCCATCTCTGCAGTTCGGATAGGTCTTGGGCCGGTGGACTTGCTATACTTTTTGTTGGAGTGGGATTTTTCTGTGGTACAGCTAGTGCTATGGCAAATGAAAGCGGTATACCTTTTGCTAGAGTGCAGGTCCTGTGTGGTGGGGCTAGTGGTGTGGCCAGTGAAGTATGGGTACAGTCTGCTGGAGTCGGTCCTACGTTTTGTGTCACTGGTTGTACAGCCAATATAAGTGGGGTGTTGTCTGATTTCTCTGGCACCACCACATTTTTCAAGGACTTTGCTGGTGCTCCTTCAGGTTCGGCAATCACCCTCTTCCTTTTTGATGTCTGATGCACAAGAACAACATTTGAGTGAAAAAACATGGTATGATGACAGATGGAATATGTATTGATAATGGATGGGCATGGCATCTCGACATATATGATGAGTAAACTAAGCAGATGGCGGTGCAACAAAGTAGAAGAAATGCAAGACAACATATGCAAGATACCCGCAATCAATAAAACATTGCCAAATTAGAACAGGCACCTTGATGGGTGAACAGGACAGGCCATCTGCCTTTGACTCCTCGAGGTTAGAATAGTCATTAGGATCATATTCTGAACAAGAATGAACAGGTGGGGAGCGTATGAGTTTCATTGCATCTAGAATGGCACTCAATGCCTTGGTGCCTATTTTGTAAGTAATTGCAGTGTTTAGCTTCAAGAGTGGACTGCTGCTAGTGCGACACAAAGCAGCTACACAGATCATAGTGTAGATATAACGAGAAAACCTTAAGCATCAGAGTAAAATTAGCAAAGTGGAACTTGCTGGAATATATGTTCTAGTATTGCCGCTACGGCTAGAAAGGCTTCGGATACCATCTCTCTTCAAGCGAAGGTGCGGTACTGTTAATATCAGTGTAACTCTCAAAGGTGACACAACTCCCCGCATTTCCTTGCTATTCTTATAGGATCAAGTGGGCAAGCCATTACAAATCCTATTCCTATGTTTACAAGATCCTACGAATCAAGGAGGCTCAAAGTGTCCATCACAACCGACCGTATAGACCTCTAAACTACAAATGTCCCTGCTCATCTTCAGTACAAGGAACATACTGTACTACTACCATACTCCCTCCGTTCCAAAATATAAGTCTTGGTAGAGATTTCCACTATGGATCACATACAAATGTATCAAGATACATTTTAGAGTGTAGATTCACGCATTTTGCTCCATATGTAGTCCATGGTGGAATCTATACAAAGACTTGTATTTAGGAACAGAGAGAGTACATATTAAAGAAGAATGGAAGAGGAACATGGTAAAGAAGAGCAAGCAGATTTTGCATAATAAAATGTTGGTTGCGCAGTGCCCGCACATGATGAACCAGAGCGCATTAAGAATGCAACTCCCAGCTATCTCTCGACCATTTCAGGCGGTTGGATGAAGATCCTACGTCTCCTAACCCTCCTTCCTCGTCTCTGATTCTTCCCATACAGAACACCGCACGGGCCGCCTGCCGGACCACTGGCCCCCATCGCTTGTGTTCCCCTGCCACCCCCACCCCCACCCCCGCCCAACCCCCACCCGCGTCGAGTTTTCTTCGTTCGGCGAGGCCCCACCACCACCCGAGCCCCTTCGATCGCACCGGCGAACTCCGGCGAGCTCTGAAAACTCGACTGACCCAATTTTGAAATTTAGTCTACTGTGATTTAACTAGCGTGGAATATAAAAGGGGAAAACCATAAGCATTGGGAGTATAGTGTTGAGCGTGCCATGGAGAATCTAAAGGTGCAAACCGGACAAAGGTAACTTCACAACCAAGACAAGAAATCAGAGTAAAGCAGTGGCGATCTATTTTCTTGCTGCGATAAATAAGTTGAGTAGATACGAAAGAGTACCGCCTCTGGTGCGGCGCTGTGTACGCATCTGCTAAGAATTTGACGATGATGTGGTAGCGATGGCTGTCGGCGGCGTGGAAGCAGATCTAGGAGGGTAGACAGTGGCGGCGAGGCGCGGTGGATGAGACGGTCGTAGGAGCGGCGCCGGCAAGGTGGACGACGGCGGGTATGAAGCGAGAGGACGGGATGCAAGGATCCCGGTCCGAAGCCGTGGATGAGAGTGGTCGATCTCTTGTAATGGACGGCGGCGTCGGGGTATCAGCTCCGGCATGGTGGAGGAGGACGGCGGTGGATGGGGTTGAGAACGGCGGCGGACGGAGGAGGGTGGGGTGGAGAGGGTGTTTTGGCGCCCACGGAGTACGAATGGGGAAAAGGAAGGTAGAGAGGAAGGGGGGAACCATGTATTCAGGGCGCGCTTGTCTCAAATGCGAGAATATTTAAAAACTTAGCCCCCATTTCAAATTTCTACTACATCACAGCAACATTAGTCGGTTGGGATAGGACGGTAATCTCGCATACACTGAATATTTGTCGATGAGAGTTTGTTTTTGGCGTCCACCATGTATGAATATGAATCGGGGAGGGAGTCGATTTCGACCGAGGACACACTGTATTTTTGCGCCCACCGTGTATGAATCTGGGCGAGAGGCGGTTACGTCACGTTTGGGTGAAATTACAAACCTACCCCTATCGAAACCTATAGAAATCCAGCAGATAGGCTTTGCGTGGCAGGGATAGGCAGTAGTGATTTCCATCTCGCAGCTTTTGGTTTTAGGCGGTTACTGCAACTTTCCCCGCTTCGTTCAAATTTTGCAGAGTGCACGTTTACCGTGCCAACTCAATTCGAATCCCGTTTGTATTCTATTTTTTTCGGGCGGGATCCATTTTCAATTGGAATTACATTCTATATACATCATTTTTTTATATATACTTTCAAAAGCACAACAAAGAATTCTGCTCCTTTATATGTATAATATGATTTACAAATACAACGATCTCGAAATCTTAAGGTTGAATTCGAAATTTTTTAACCAAATTATGTTCTACTAAAATGTATGGATCAGTAATATCTACATATTAAATAACATAGATGTGCGTGAATTCATATGAGTATGCATGTTTGATAGATCAATTTTGGTTCGAGTATGGATTACATGTATCATCATCTCGAATTCAAATATTTGAATCCCTTTTTTGTTCACTCCTTTCACGCCCATCTCTCTCGCATGCATGCTCCTTCAGGTAGCTATCACTCACTTTTCTCCAGCTCACCTGCACGCTCACTTCATGTTTCTCCTATCCTCGCAAACATGGTCTCTCGACGTCTCCCTTGAGAAGTGTCACACTCTCCCTATCATTATACATTACACAATTTTCATTATCTCTCATGTCTCTACTGTTCTCTAGTATCACTCGGTACCTAAGCTTTCTTTTTCACCGCCACACACACAGTCTCCACTCGTCTTTCACTTTGTCTTTCTCTCTATGGGATTCTCTCACAAACCCTATATGTCTCTACATATGAATCACACCACTAAAATTAGTCTCTCTCTCTCTCTCTCTCTCTCTCTCTCCTATAAACACAACATTTGTTGCGGTCTCCTTTTTGTCTCCATCCCAGACTGACATTATTCATTTGTTTACCGATCAGACAACCTCGACTACCGTCTCCTCTCTCTCTCATAGACACACACACACAACTCCTGCTTCCACTCCCCTTCCCGACTACTGTCTCTCTCTCTCTCTCACACACACAAAACTCTCGCTTTCGCACCCCGACTCGTATTTCCCTCACAAACATTTATCGACTAGCTAGCCGCTAGATAGTTTTATACACCCGCACACTCGTGCTTCCACCATCGCATACATGTATCTCTCCCGCTCCTTGTATCTATGTAGATTTTTCTTCCCTTCTTGAGGCACACCCTCTCGGTCGTGCACACACACACTATCGCCTCATTTTAAGCTGATACCTATTGCACACACACTCCTTGTGTCTTTGTCACACATGCACTCCGTCCTCCTCCACTCTTCCTCGCTCTCGCACACACATGGGCTTTTTGCAACAACTAGCAAGATGCCCATGCGTTGCACGGAACATCAAGATGCATTTGTATGAGTAGTTTATCTTGTGGGGGAAAAGGATGAACAAGGGAAGGCCTTATTTGCAAATGTGGAGAGGGGTGTGGGTATATTTTTGCAAAATTGCCATAGTTTCCTTCCTATCCGTCAGATATAGATGGGACGGCCTATATTGCAGGATGGCAGGCACACGATCATCACCGACAATGCTTTTTATGAGAGGAGGGATAAAAAATAGAGTTGGTGATGATGGTGGGCCTACCATCCTGCAATGTAGGTCTTCCGATTTATATCTGATGGATAGAAAGGAAAATATGGCAATTTACCCGCACTCTTCACCACATTTCAGATACGGCCTTCCCTCGTTCATCCTTTTATCCCACAAGATCTTGATGTTCTGTGCAACGCACGACATCTTGCTAGTAAGAGTAGAAATTAGACATATACCTGTTGAAACCAACAACATTCCTCCCTTATCTCATCAAAACTGCCAAATGAATATATTTTGAGTGAAACATAACATATTTTTAGTGATATACGTATTTCAAAACTAGACTTTTTTCCTATCAAATCGGTGAATATGTATTAATCTACTTTGATCGTGTGGAAACGCATTGGCACATTGCTAGTAGTTATTATAATTTTTTGGACACCAGACAAACAGTGGAGTACATATACGAAGAGAAGAGGCGCACGCATGCAGTCGGCCTCTCGCTGTCTCGCACATATGAGTGTTACGTAAAGGCGACGTTAACAAATAAACCCTAAAACTCTAGGTGCACGATTGATGCATTCGCGGGTACCGGGTACGTGGTGGAGCACCTTTGTAGGAATAGTCAGCTCGCGTGATAATTTGATCCGTAGGAGTTTATGGTCGGGACCACAGGTGAACGACTTGGAGCGCGGTGGCTTGCCAGTTGCCACAGATCGAGTAGCCACGTTTAAAATATCGTTTTTAGAGGGGTTAAGAGTTCCGATTTTCAATGGCGCGTTATAAGTAGTAAGTAGTTTTTAGAACGATTGGTATGGAGCGAAAATGGAATTCATAGTACTACGTACCTCCTTGGCGTATGGTTGTATGGTTTTTTTTGCGATGGAGGTTGTATGGGTTTATGTTGCGAGATGTTGAACCTGGTAGTTCTAGGGCAAATACTATGGTTTAGATTTAGATGCTGGTTTTCAGTAATGAAAATCGGAAGGGGAAACCCTTCTTTGATTAAAAAAACTACTACCTCCATTCTGGTTTACTAGTCCCCATCGTACTTTGGGTCAAAGTTTGTCCACGAATTTTACTTGTAAAATGTGAATGGAAAACGAGATTTTGTTATACCCAAACAAAAAAGGACTGGAGGGAGTGATTGCTCTGACACGGACGCGACCTCTCATAGCGCAGGCATTGAACCGGTGCGCCGGCCAAGAGGGCCGCACTCGCTGCAGGCCCGGCTGAGCACGCCTCCTCGCCGCGTGCAACCAGCTTAAGACTGCCCCGCCTGCCTTCATTGAATCCGCGTGTGTGCCGGCAACACGTCCTTCCGCGAGCCGGCAGGCATTTTAGAACACAAAAAATGACTAAAATATAATTAATTTACGCATGGTCTTGACTTGTTGTGCTCGCACTGGTAGCAGGAACTAGTAGAGGATTTTCTTTATTTATAACTCTCCTCACATTTTTTTGGCTTTGAAGTGAATCATGGTTGTGGACATTATGTATGAATGTGCAGATATCTGTGAACATGAGTTTGATGTGGAAGTTGAACTTGGAATGTCGGGCTTGCGCGTGAACTATACCATGTCCAATGCTTCGTCTGTTATTGTTTGGAAAGTAATTGTTGTTATTACATGACCCAAAAAAACATTTTGTGCCACATCAGTAGATGCACGGACATCACAACAGGCATGCTGACTGGATAAACATTTGAACCTAGCTATTATGAAGGAAATTTTGTATTGACAACAGTTTTAGATAGCAGGAGACGCCTAGCCTGCTCTGCCTCTGCTAGCTTATTTCTGGCTTCTTCCATCTCTTCTTTGGCTTGGGTGAAGAGAGCATCTGATTGCTCTTTTCGCTTCTTCAGGAACTCAGCTACATTCTCAAGGGCTGCTGCACGCTTTCTTTCAGCCTTTACTAATGCCACGAGGACACGAACAGCTGACGACTCCACCTGGCTTGTGTGTAATCCAGCATCATCTGGGAATTTGCACCTTGTGTCTAATCCAGCATCATTAGGGAACTGGCACCTTGTGTGTAATCCAGCCTCATTTTGGAAACATGATCTCGAGGTTGACCATACTTCCCTCCTCGCAGGAACTGCATCCTGACATGAAGTTACTTCTTTTTTAGATCAATACTCAGAGCAACCTAGATCCATTTAGTAGAAGCCAGATAAACAGAACTCGGAGAAGTGAATTCAAAAGGAAAAAAAATAAAAACAGACTACAAGGTGAGAACACCCACTTCCTACATCAAGCTAAAAACGAAAGCATTAGGACGATTAAGACTCTTCTTATTACACATCGAAGAACACCACGCTTAAGAGAAACAGAAACTACAACATATACACATCGAAGAACACGAGGCTACACGAAAGTAATTGAAAGGGTGTTACTTACCAAAGCTCGTTTTACAGGTTCGGTGCAGCTCCTCTTTAACTTGCCACGCTCCTTGAAGATGTCCCGAATATCCCGTGTTTGGTCTTCATTGCTCCTCTGCATGTTCGCACTCGTGGTTTTAAAATCTCAACATGGCAAGAAAAATATACTACTAGTAATACTCGCGCATCTTGTGGGCAACATTAAAGCACTCGTCTGCCATGTTAGAGCATCTCCAACAGAATCGCAACGCGCGGCGCTTTAAAAATCTCAACATGCTATCTCTACTCTCTTCTCTACTGTTATATTTATTTATATTAATATTTAATATTTATCTCTACTTCCTTTACTGTCTACTTTTTTCTCTATACTTTTTTTCTTGCAATATAGGCCGTCCGATTTATATCTGACAGATAGGAAGGAAACAAATGGGAATTTTGCAAAAAGATACCCATACCCCTCTCCAGATTTGCAAATAAGGCCTTCCCTCGTTCATCCTTTTCTCCCACAAGATAAACTACTCATACAAATGCATCTTGATGCGTGCAACGCATGGGCATCTTGCTAGTTCTAAAAACCTTTCCATCATTTGCCACACTACTGGTTGCAGATGAAAAACCTACCCAAGCACAGCGCGATACAGGAGCGACGCACAATTACAAGCTGATATTCTGTTGGAGAATGGGGGCTATAACCAATTACTTTTACGGGAACAATAGCACCCAGGAAATTTGAAGGGTAGGTATGAACAAAATTGGAACTGCACATGTACTGCTAAGTGATTCAATACACACATTACCAATCGAGGAGGAGAATGATGGTCGCGGCGGCCTCTGTGAGTCATGGTCAGCAACGGGAGTCAGTTCATTGTCCACGACGGTGGTACTTCTGCGCTTGGCGTCGGCTTCCGGGAAGCAGATCCGAGACCGTGGAAGACGATGCCGGGGAAGAGGCTCCGTGTACGACGACGACGGTGGACCGGCTCCAGTGCGGCGTACGAGGTCGTCGATGAGGCAGATGCGCTGCGGTGGACGAGTGCGCCGATGTAAAGGGGAGGAGCACGAAGGCTGCGGTGCCGTGGAGAAGTCTATTTTGCGGTGGGGATAGAAAATGGGGAGTATTCAGGTGTACTACTCTGGGTGCCGGGGTGGGGTTGGCTGGGTAGGGTGAACCTGAAGTTACGAAAACAGCCCCCTACCAAGCGTCATCCGTAGGCCTGTTCCGAAGGCTATGATGGTAACTTCCCACTGCTCGAATCAGGGTCGCGGGAGATTTTCCCGCCGACCTCAAAATTTTGTGACACTGGACTCCCCGTGTGGCGTGTTGAGTGATTCGGCTAAGCAACTAGCGAGTAGTAGTAGTAAACTCTGCATATTAGGTTTGACCGAAGTCAAACTTCCTAAAGTTTGACCAAGTTTATAGAAAAATATAAACATTTACCATAACAAATATGTATGATGTGAAAGTACATTCAATAATGAATCTAATGGTATTTATTTGTTATTGTATATGTTAATATTTTTTGTTATAAGCTTTCTGAGAGTTTACAAAACTTGACTTTGACCAATGCTAATACGCGGACTTAAATAAAAACGGAGGGAGTACACATTTGTTTTCTTAGTTTGTAGTGAACTAATCATTTGTTGAAATTGTGAAATAAATATATTAGGCTATTGACTTCGAATGTAATGGTCTATACAATTCAATAGTTACAATCATTGTCGAATCCCAAGATGTATACAAGGTCTATAGTACTTCACAACATGCTCAAACTCACATAATCCCAGTCAAATGAGAATCTAAATGCATTTCATAGTTATTACTTTGTAGGATGCAACAAAAACAACCATAACTCTACATCAGCCATTATAGAAGCAACATTTTGACATATCCCAATGTGTGAATGAAACGTGCAGAGAGAGCTTTTGAAGATGGAGCAGATAGGGCGGGAAAGATTGTATGTATGTGGACGAGAGAGTAGGAGACAAACCTAACGAGACAGAGAGAGAGAGATAGAGAGAGAAAGAGAGAGGAAGAAGTTAGGTCTGTGAGAAAGATGGATACATGTAATATACATGAGATGTGTGTGCATCTGGATTCTGTATACGTGGAAGGAGAAGAGACAACATGTTTGATGAGAGAGCTGGAAAAACATGGACGAGAGGGGAAGGATCTCGTGGGTTGAGGGATTGACAATTTTGTGCGGGGGAGAGAGGGATTGGTAATTTTGTGCAAGAGAGAGAGAGAGAGAGGGTGGGGGGAGGAGTCAGTCAGCCGTCGTCACATCACCCTGCTTCCAAATGACCCCGCATTCTCTAGCGCGGTGTGGTCGCCGTCTTCGATCTGCTCGATGCCCTCTTTGAAGATTGAGGTGTTGTGCATGTTGGGGTGCAAAGAAGCACAAGCGAGAGTGGTCGCCGTATAACCTTGGATGGGGATGAATTGTGTGCTCGGGGGAGTGTGTGTGTGTGTGTGCGTGTGTGTGTCTCTCTCTCTGTGTGTGTGTGTGTCAGATATTGAGAGAAAACAAACCTAAGGAGAGAAATGGGTATTCACGAAGAGATTGTGCGGGCCTTGAGGTGGGCAGGGGCCGGGTGAGGGTGTCAAAATGTGCGCGTTGATGCATGTGTTGCATGCGACCGTGCGAGGGACGGACGAATCGAGAGAGATGGTTGTTGTGTTACGGATGCTCCTCTCTCTGTCTCTCTCTCTCCTCTCTCTCTCTCTCACACACACACACACAAGTAAACTAGAAGACCGTTCTCTCATGTATACACAACGTATCGGCATCTGTCTATGTCTCACTCATGCATGATCATTTGCACATTCACACCTCTCTATGTCTGTATCACACGCACACCGTCTCCACATTGCCCTTCCGCCACAACACACATATGGACACATACACACGTTCTCTCTCAGTCACACACACAAAATCAGTATTAAAAAAACTAGGGCGCACCTAAAACGTCCAAATCCAAATAAACACGAACTGGAGCTAAATTCAAATATATGGAAATATTGCAGCGTCAAGAACTTTCACAGGAAAAAAAGTTGAGTAATATTCGAGGATTGTTTTCACACACACAAAAAGGTTCGGTGGATGTCCTTCGAGCGCGACACGGTGACGCACCGTTCGATCGACCGCGCGGCCGCGGTTCACGCGCTTGCACAGGATTCCGTATCGTGGCTGTGGTACTAACTAATAAAAGCGCTGCCTAAGTCTAATGTTTACGTGTACTAGTACGGTTTTCTTTTAAGCTTGACCAACTTATATATAAAACTAAAGTAAGCTCCCACACGCGCACTCATCAATATGCCGCCGCCGCCGTTGCGCATGCCGGCGCCCGCCTGCTCCGGCCAACAATTTCTCGCCCATCACCGCCGTGTCGCCGCCATCCCTGTGCCATGAAGCCGAAGGCTCGCCCGCTCACGTCGTCTGCAGTCCCTCCTCGCGATGCCGCCGCGCTGCCAAGCACGCGAGCAGCTGGTGGAGCCGCGTCTATGCACGCAGCGTATGAAGAGGAGGACGAGTGCGTGCTCCAGCACGCCGGCGAGGAGGAACTAGCGTGTCATTGTCGTCTCCGCCCGCGCGGAGGAGGCGCGCATGGTGGCTGTCGCGGCGGAAGCCAGTCGCGCGCGCGTCGAGCCCGCAAACCGGGTGCGGAAGCGGAATCTACCTTCGAGACCTTGAATGCCACGTGGATCCTGCAATCTGAAGGAGCAATTTGGGTCAGTCGACTCATGTGAGCCGTTTGATGCAACATGGATGGCTAGAAGGGCTTCTTCCACCTCTTCTGCCGTCTTCTTCCTTCGCTCCGTCGAACTTCTTTCACAAATCGACTGACCCAAATTATACTACTAGTACGAACGTATTAAGTACAGTAGGAACACGAAGATACGAGCAGTAGTACCAACTGCAAGAAGAACAGTAGTAAGACATAGTACTAGTACTACTGTACGTACTAAAGAGTTCAAATAATGAGAAAGAACATAAACATAGTTCTGCTGGGGCCTCAGCACAACACACCCTTGAAAATAAACTAAGCAACTAGTCCGCTTGACACTGCAGTAGAACCAGCATGAGCGACGACACTGCCACCTACTCGGAGTCCGAGTCCACATCCTCGACTTCGTCCTCGTCCCTCTTCCTCTTCCTCTTCGCCGATGCTTCTTTGCTTGAATCGGACACTGGGCTCTGCTTCTTCATCCAACCCTTGTAGATATTTAAACAAAGGTAGGCATCCATTGCTGCGTACAGGATGTGATCTTCATCTAATGTCTTCGACTCCCATGCATGATGAAACTCGTGATGAGGTTTCTTCAGTTTAGCGTACGAAGGATCAATCATGGCTGCTGCCAGGGTCAGCATTGAAGGTTGAGAGGAGGACACCAGGCTTGCCTTCTGGAGATCGAAGGGCTGGCCTACAACGAGACCTATCCGACGCAGGACATCCCTGTCGTTCTTAAAGCCTACAGTAACGAATTTCACTCTTTTGTCCTTGAGGAAGTTCTTAAATCCTGGCACTCAACATCGGCATGGCATATGTGGTAGATCAAGCAAACATTATGTACACAAACCTGGATCACGACGGGCTTCTTCCTCTCTTCGTCCTTTAGATCCTTCTCTCGTCCGAGGACTGTGGTGTACTCAACATCTAGCCCAGCGACCCACTCATCCGTTGAACTGTTGAACATGCGTAGGAAGCGAGCAAGCCATGCTTTCACCGTCTCGGATCCACGTGTGTAGATGACGATGAACTGATCGCCGGTGATGGCTCTAACCTGGTACTCAGCAGCGACCATGGAGATTTGGGAGGCCATGGATTTTGGAGGAGGGTTAGGAGAAGTTGAACTATTCTACCCCGCAAAAAAAACTAGGAGCAAACTAATGTGAAAGGATGGGACGACCAGGAGCGAACTATTGTAAGGTAGAAGATGGGGATGAGTAGAGCGTGCGAACGGCGTGGGGTTGCTGGCTTTCCCGGTGGATAAACAGCTGCAAGCCCCCAAAGAATTCTCGAGAACTATGCGGGACCCACTAGATGTCATGTCTACTAGACCCATATCGTAGGCCTGACGGTATAGCTTCTGCCTGTTGATCGCCATGCTGGCGCGTGGAGGTAACTTCACTTAATTCTGTCAAACGTCGCGCCTCCCACGACCTTCGCCTCCCTCGCGCGGTCGTGCCCTTTGAGACTTCGACCGGCTATAAATGAGCAATTTTTTGCCTTTTTTTAGACAAGCAATTTTTTTGCATACTCCGCATGCATGATACTCCCTCTGGTCCTTTTTACTCCCGTCAACCGTTTGCAAAGTGTTTGACCAAATTTATACTTTTTTTGAACACCACCTTATATTAATTAACCAGCCACACCAGTACACTCATTCGATACAATATTCACCACACAGGGCGATTTACAAGAATACTCGCCGAACTTAGCGATTAAGTGTGCCACCTTATTGGCAGAACGGCTAATCTTTGACAATTGAAGATCGTTGATCAACTTCGAGATGCTCAACGCTTTCATCTTCAGGTCATGCATAGTAGGCCTGTCATAGTCCCCCGATGCAAGAGATGCTACCACAAAAGTGCAATCAGTCTCTAAAATTACCGGATTATGAAGAGAAATACCTATGTAGAGACCGGCAATGCAAGCCCTAATCTTCGCTTTCCACACTTTGACAGGCATCAATGAAATCCCATGACCAAATTTATACTAAAAATATCAATATCTACAATACTGATTATAATGAGTATAAGAACTACATTTTATAATGAGTGTAAACATATTGATTTGACATTGTGAATGTTGACACATTTTTCTATAAGTCTGATGAAAGTAGAGGTACATTGACTTCAGACAAAACTTAAATGCACAATGCCGACTAGTTCCTCCATCCAGGTGCGTGCCATGTCCTATCTTTTCATCACAACAAGGTTAGATATTAGAGTACCACTACCTCCCTTCTAGTTTAAAGGGCTCGATTCATAAATTTCACCTACTCTGAGCAAGATAGTAGGGGCGGTGGAATAGTTTTTGAAGTCTGCAAAAGTACTCAACTAGTGCTGTCGTTCTTCACAAAAAAATGTGTTTACCATTGCATGCATGAACACTAGTTACTCTGACCCCTCTCTTCTTTAATTTTTTGCCACATCAGCATGTTTGCTATTCCCGTGTGCATGATACCAGTGAAGATACCGCCATTATGGCCAGCCTTAACCATCGCATGCAATAATTTAGTGCACCTTGAAATATGAACATGTGTGGGGCGTGTATGTTTTTAATGACTTGAGACTATACCTAGCCCGGCATGCAAGATGACTTATTATGCACCGTTCCCCATACCTGCAGGAAGCCCGTTCGTCTCCAAATCTTTTCCTCTCCATGTGTGGAAATAATATGCATGCCAAACTCTCCTTCTCCCTCCGGCGGTCCCACCACTCCACCCCGTGTGAAAAAAATCTGCATGCATGACTCTCCTCCCCCCACGCTCGTCCAATCCGTTGTGACCAGCAATATTTCCACCCCTTCGCTCCCCCGTAATTTACTCCAACAAATATGCCCATGTAGCTGTTACTTAACTGCAGGTGCATCGGGTCACTGACATATGGGCCCAATAGGGGTCTGGCCCACATGTCAGTGACGCAACTAGACCTGCAGTTAAGTCAGTGCAGCTCACTCCATATCTTACGTAGGTGTGCCAATGCTCGCTATAAATATTGCGCCTCCCACGACATCGCTATCTCTTCCCCCTCGCGTTCATGCTCATCGCTATCTCCTCCCCCTCCCTCTCACGTCGACCACCATGGCATCGCCCCTCCCAAGCCCTAGGAGCCCCTTGCTACACCACGCGGACGGTCACGCATCGCCGTTTCGTTCCTCGCCGCCACTAGTCGAGGAGGACGCGTCGGTGTTCCGCTCCTCGCCGCTACGCGACGCGTCGCCGTTCTGTTCCTCGCCGCCACTAGTCGAGGAGGACGCGTCGGTGTTCCGCTCCTCACCGCGACGCAACGCGTCGCTGTTCTGTTGCTCGCCACCACTAGTCGAGGGCGGTACTACGGCCTCTCAGCATCACACGCATGTCCCCTTTTATAAGGCCCCGCGTTGGAAAGGTGCATGCATGCAACCATTTCATTGGTTGTATTGAAAGCTATTGTTGTTGGTGCCATGGTTGAAAAGTTAATACACTTCATGTATGCTTTTTCATTGGCTGCATGCATATGAGAGAGTGCATTGGGAGTGGAATGGAAGAATTAATGTGAGCAAATTACTATGTGTCTTGGTCTAAGAGAAGTTGCCTTTAGGCCTAATAAACACGGACAGAAGGAGTACGTGCAAATGCATGTTCTAACATTACGATGCGGTTTTTGTAAAAGTAGAAAAACAGCACTAGTCAAGCTTGTGAAATGATTCAATGCAAAACAAATGCAAAAATGGTCGTTTTCGAACAGGAAGGACAGAAACACATACGGTGCAAAGGGAGCAGCACCGTTGGCGTTGAGGTTGTCGCCCATGTCCAAACACCACGTAGACACGGTCTTTGAGCACGGTTTGTAGTCGTTCCACGCTCGGGCATTGAAGTTTGTAACTATTTTAGATTAGAATATACTACTCCTCCGGTGCTAGTTTTAGAGCAGAGTCCTACTCTACTACTCTACTCAAGCAAGTTAGGGCATAACACTGTAGGGAGTACCAGTACTGTAATCACTCAAGCAAGTTGTCTGGCATCGACATGACCCTACGCTGCTGGTATGTGTCTCATAAGTCAAGCGGTGTGTTGTAGTCATCATCACCTGTCCACTTCCCGCAGCACATATTCGCTTCTCCATCTTTGTCCGCACATAATCTCGTCCAATCTTCCATCCCCGCTAAGGCGCCTCCCCCCTCGTCCAAAACCCAAGCACTAACAATGGCAGAACCGAGCAGCATCCGCCGAAAGAGTGGCTGGAATTTGCTCTCCACAGAGGTAATCAAGCTCATTGTTTCGCGTGTGGACAATCTCAGTACCATGCCGCTCGCTGCGTGCTCGTCGGGGCTGTACCGTTTACTCAAAGCCCTCAGGCCAGAGCTTTTTAAGCCAGCTCCTTGCTTGCTAATGTCGCCTGATCTTCAGAAACAGTGTGTCACGCAGCATAACAATCATAGGGTGGCAAGCATCAACCCCTTGACTGCGATCCGAACCCCATCAGCCTCAACTACATTAACGGTATGTACTGGGTCGGCATGAACACGTCTTGGATGGTGCTCGTCGATGGTCGGGGCAGCTGGATGCTCGTGGAGGTCTACACCCGGCGATTGATCCCCCTTCCTTCAATTAACACTGCACTGCTTTGGCACCACGGCCCAGAATACTCGGAATCTTCCAGTAGCCAACATGATACCAAGTTTGATTTGCTCAAGGTTGTAATCTGCCAAGTGCCCACAAGATCTGTGAATTATAAAGACTTCAGGCTAATTGCGTTCTTCAATCGTGGTCTCGCCTCTCTGACAGGTCACTACGGCAAGTGGATAAATCTGCATGTCCATCGCAGGATCATACATCCTCCATGGTTCTCTGATGCCATTGAACACAAGGGCTTCATTTACGTTGTCGACTCCTTCTATGGCTGGACGTATTGCTAGCCTACTCCAGTCATCGCTACAAACGGATGTTACAGCAGTATGTTACTTTCCTATGATATCATGATGGCTTGCTTATATTACTGTCAACAATTGCTGAAAAAATATTCATGCTCATAACATGCTATTCTTAAGATTGACTAAATCAAGAGCCCTTTTTTATTTAACTCCAACTTGATATGATGTTGTAGGCCGCCTGGTGTCCCTACCCTTCCTAATCCCAGAACCTTTCAAAGAAAAGCAGCATGGCAGTTGTAGGTGGTTGCTGGCTCGATCAGACGATGGCGAAAGATTGATGATCGTTCGCACGTACCGGACGTGTTGTTTCGCGGAATACAATCACAGTCACTGCAAGGTAAGTAGCCTTGGTACACACTCTTTGTTTGTCGGACTGAATTATCCGATTAACCAAGAGATAACCGACGACAAGGATCATGATGGCAGCGCGGTTTCGTTCATCAGGCAAAACTGTGTGTACACAGCGTACCATGCATCTCTGCATGCACCATACCCTGATATGTGCCGCCACGCTCTGCAGCCCAAAGTAGGACAGAGGGTCGCAAGTATCAGACTTCGACCTGCTGGCTGGAGTTTCCCCCGTCAGGCACCCATCTGGTTCAAGCCGTCAGCCAATCTCCACAGCTTAATAAATAGTAACGTCTAACTGAGCTAGTTAGTTAGATGCGTACACTTGGTGTAGTAGGATCTTTATTTAGTTTGATGCATACACTTGTTCTTTTTTGGTAGCCCTTTTGTAATGATGGATGATGTTTGGTTTGAAAGAGAGAGCTGCGTCTTCACTCTTCTGGCCTGCTTACTACTTCTGTTGCACCCCCAGCCCTGGTTGATGCTGCTGTTTTCAATGTACAATCAGTAGTATATTTCGTCTGTTGGTTGAATAAATGTGTTGTTAGAACGACAAACACAATGTTTTGGAAGTCGTTGCACGGTTTGATCCTTTGGTGTCTCGTACCGTACGTAGCGCATACTATTTTCGTACGGAACACATTTTCCACTTGTTGATAACATGCAGCCCACTAATGAAGGCCCAATAGAGAAGCCCATATTAACTGGAAGGGAGGCTCTCACATGAATCCGGCTCAGGTACATGCTCATGGTCCCCTAAACATAAATAAGTAAATAAATAAATAAATAAAGTTAAATGCTCATGCACCAGTTCTTTGGGAAAATAGGTAGCCCAGTATTTCTTTTTGAAGAATACCCAAGCTAGGCCTATTTGTTTTCGCCGAATTACTGCGCTGCAAATCTTTCAAGACGAGGAGGGATGCATTCCGGCCTGGCTTAAGAGTATGGTCAATGTCTGTTAAAAGTAATATCAAAAGGGGTTGAAAATTCCAAAAAAAATTATAGCAAATGGGATATAAGTTTCTTTTTTTTGTTTTTGTTCTCCACAGATATCTTATACGTATTTCATTGGATTTAACATGACATAGTACTAATTAATTTTTAAATTTGATTTAGTATGGCTATTAATTTTTGGATTAAGAATATTTCGTTCGCCAGCAAATTTGCGAATTTTCAAAAAATCCCACATATTTAGTTAATTTTTTGACCCTGATACTGACCAGAAAATGGCCAACAATTCTAAAAATGGAAAATGGGTTGCAATAAATTCCATATGAATTAGAAAATGAGTAAAAATTACAAAAATAATAGCAAATTGGTTGTACACGCCACATATTTCGTGGCTGACTTGTTTACGCAAGGCTTTGTCAGTGAACACACGATTCTAGCAGCAGTGACTATTGGATGTCCATCCAACGGCCGACGTGCTTCTTCAATCTCTGATCTTCCTGCTCCAGCCGCCTAAACTAGCGCCGGCAGGATTGCCTGCTCCCTCCTCTTGTGGCCCGCTGTGATGCCGTGCAAGCTTCCCTGGCCCATCCTACTCCCTCTGCTAGCCTGGCCACACGCAATCAACTGCCTCCTTATTACGCAAAAAAATGATTCCTCCCACTGACATCTGGGGTGCACCGGTTGGGAGGCTGACCTGTGGGCCTACTAAGTTGACGCGTACGCAGGGCATGTCAACTTAGTCAACAAACGATTCTAGCAGCAGTAACCGTTGGATTTGAATCCAACGGTCCTGCTGCTTCTTCAATCGCTGCTCTTCTTGCACCAGCCACCCAAACCAGCACCGAGGAGACCGCCTGCTCCTGCCTCCAGTGGCCGGCTGTGCTGCCGTTGAGGCCTCGTCGCCCCTTAGTACTCCCACCGCTAGCCAGGCCCTGCGGCGACGGCAGCCTCACACCGCAGCCGAACCAGTGAACCCTCGTACTCCTCTCCATGTGGGCATCCACTACCGCGTCTTCCCCGGCTCCGCGTCGTCCCCTTCCTAGGCCTCGCCGTCGTCCACCACCTTGGTGCTCTCGGCACGCGTGGTCAATGTGGTCAACGACATTCCATCAGAAGAGTATTGTACGTGGAGAGGCTGACAGCTGGGTCCACGGCAACAACCCAGTTTTTTGTGATTTGCCAAGTAAGTCGCTTTGTCAGGCCTGTTGGGCTTCAAATCTTTCAAGACGAGGAGAGCCTCCATTCGGTTGGCCGAGAAAATGGCCAATCAGTAATGAGTAATGGGCCGTACATTTTTAAAACACATCAAACCAGCAATTAGTTTCAAATATCTTTTTTTTCATTTCGAGATTTTAAATTACATTAATTTTTATGCGTGGAGAATTTGTTGGATTTTATATTGATATACATTTATTTTTAAAATCAGTTTGAATGTGAGTCAAAATTTCGGGATTAAAAACAGTTCGGACCGCACCGAAATATGCAAAATTTCGTATAATTATTTAACCGTGCCACAATATGGGCTGTAATGCTAACAAAAAGAATATGGGCTCCAAAAAACCTTAATAATTAGCAAATGGGCTGTAAATTATTAGAAATAATGGTAGATGGGTTGTATGCTATTTTCCAAGATTTGAGGCTTTCCTAAAAAAAAGGTTGACGCACAAGCAGTGATTGTTGGATAGCCATCCAACGGCCGTCGTGCTTCTTCAATCTCTGCTCTTCCTGCTCCATCCGCTCAAACAAGCACCGGCGGGACTTCCTGCTCCCTCCTCCCCATGGCCAGCTCTGCTGCAGCGCAGGCCTCACCGCCCCACCGTACTCCCATCGCTGGCCTAGCCATCCCTCTACTTACCCACACCTGCTGTTATTCTCTGGCGATGGCATACGAACCAGTAAACCCTCGTACAGGCGTACTCCCCTCTGCGTGGGAAACAACTGCCGAGTCTTCCCTGCGTCCGTGTCGTTCCCTTCCTAGGCCTCGCCGTCGTCCACTGCCCTAGTGCTCTCGGCGCGCCTAGTCAACATGGTCAACGACCGACATGCATCTGAAGTGGACTGTACATGGAGAGGCCGACAGCTGGGTCCACGGCCGCACGCAAGGAAATGCCTCCTTATTACGCGCAAAATAATGATTCCTCCACCTGACATCAGGGACCCACCGAAAGGGCCTCTGTATTTCACAAAAAAAACGTTACCGCCGCTGACAGCTCGGACCCACCAGCTATATCTTCGCACGCAAGGAAGTGCCTCCTTATTACGCACAAAAAAATGAATACTCCCCCTGTTAGCTAGGACCCAGTATAGTGGCAGGCTGACTTGTGGGCCTACTAAATTGACGGAGGCGGAGGGCTTTGTCAACTTAGTCAATATGCATGATTCTAGCTCCAGTGACCGTACGATGTCCATCCAACGGTTGTAGTGCTTCTTCAACCTCTGGTCTTCTTGCTCCAGCCGCCAAAACCAGCGCCGGTCGTGCCTCGTGCTCCTGCCTCCCGTGGATGGCTGCGATTTGGCGGAGGCCTCACCGCCACCTACTACTCCCATCGCTGGCCAGGCCATCCCTCTACTCACCCACACCCCCTGTTATTCTGCGGCGACGACAGCCTCACACCACAACGAACCAGTGAACCCTCGTACTCCTCTACGCGTGGGCATCCACTGCCGCGTCTTCCCCGGCTCCGCGTCGTCCCCTTCCTAGGCGTCGCCGTCGTCCACCGCCCTGGTGCTCTCGGCACGGAGTGGTCAACGTGGTTAAGGAACGGCTTCCATCATACGTGGACTGTACGTGGAGAGGCTGATAGCTGGGTCCACGGCCGCAGCAAGGAAGTGCCTCCTTATTACGTGCAAAATAATTATTCCTCCACCGGACGGGCCACCGTATTTTGCAAAAAAAACGTTCCCCCCTGACTGCTGGGACCCACCAGCTACATCTTCGCACGCAAGAAAGTGCCTGACAGTCGGGACCCACCTGGTCGAAGCGTACGTAGCATTGTCATTCTGGTCACGAACGTGTACATACATATATACTGGTGGATGTAGAGGCGCGCATGTGTCGTAGTAGAGGCGCGTATGTGTCGTAGTAGAGGTGCGCGCGTAGCATGTACATGTACGTACAACGGCCAGGGTGCAAGAAAGAAAATAGGGCCACGTATGTGTACATACGGGCGGGGTCTCGAACGCCTACTCGCGCATACGTACGGCCACGGCTCGTGTACATGGCTGGGTCAGAACGAAGAAACATTGTCGTCGTCATGTTCATGGGGAGGCAACGGAATGCGTCGTGTTCATGGGGAGGCAACGGAATGTGTCGTGTTCATGGGGAGTTAACGGAATGCGTCGTGTTCATCGGGAGCCAACGGAACATGTGGGAGCCAACCGGCTGGGTCGGAACGGAATGCGTGGTCGTGTTCATCGGGAGGGCTTGGATGGAACAGGCGGTGGAAACGAGGCCTGGCGTACCGCAAAACGGAGGAAACAGACCTCCTACATTCGGAACGGGGTCCTGTTGATTGGGAGGGGTGTGGCGTACCGCAAAACGGAGGAAACGGACCTCCTACGGTCGAAACAGAGGTCTTGTTGAGCGGGAGGGGTGTGGCGTACCGCAAAGCGGACAAAACGGACTTGTGTTGGAGCGCTACGGTCGAAACGGGGGTCCTGTTCATCGGGAGGGGTGTGGCGTACCGCAAAACGGGACTCAACGAGATATTGTTCATCTCCACCGTCAACCTCCTCCAGCCTCCACGGGCTACCGTCGACCTCCTCTAGCCTCCACGGGCTCCTGTTCATCCAGCCTCCACCGTGTGCTACTCCACCGGCTACTGCTCAACCACCCCTCCACGGGCACCCCTCCACCATCTACTGTTCATCCAGCCCTCCACACCATGGGGTCATGTGCAGCCACCCCTCCACGGGCACCCCTCCACCGTCTACTGTTCATCCAACCCTCCACACCACGGGGTCTTGTTCAACCACCCCTCCACGGGCACCCCTCCACCGTCTACTGTTCATCCAGCCCTCCACACCACGGGGTCCTGTTCATCCAGAGGCAACTCCACCGCTCACTATTCATCCATCACCCCTTCCCCCGCAACACTCACTGTTCATCCAATCGATCGGCTTCAGTTAGCAGCAGTAGCAAAGGAATCGCTCGATCGGGTTCAGTTAACAGCCATCGATCGATCGCTCGGGTTTAGTAACGCGTAGCCTGCAGTGCAATCGCTCGGGTTCAGTTAGAGCCCAACGCCTCGCTCGGGTTCACTTAGAGCCAACGCCTCGCACACACGCGCGTACATGTACAAGAGAAACGCGCATTGCTCGGCCCCCGACCTCCCACCGTTTTTACCACCATTTTCCTCCCCCTCGCTTCTACCACGTTTTTTCCGTCATGGACAGCCCAAAGAATGTCATGCAACTGCGTCTCCGGCCTGCCTAGGACGAAAAGCCCATTTTCTGTCATGATTTTTTTGTCATAGAAGTAGGAGCCCACCACATCTATGATGATACCGGGTTTTGTCACAATTATCTTCATAGAAGTGTCATATGTATGACAGAAAAAAATTTCGTTTGGCCCAAAATGTCATGGATGTGTCTTTTTTGTAGTGAGTGGCGGTGAGGGTCTCTGCTCGACAACGCGTCCCTCCTTCCCAAGAGCTCGCAGCAGCGGAGCCGGCCATGAGAGGAATGGGGAGGGGGCGAGGCCGAGGTCGGCGTGGCGCTCGAGGAAGAGGGGGACGGGGCGGCGCACCGGCTTTGCCTCCGCCAGTGATGCCTCCTCCGATGGAGGGCCACGTCTGGGACCAGCCTTGTGAGTTCTTCATCAGGCTATGCCGCCCACCGCATTGTCGCCTTCGTCTCCCTGCTCCATTTTCTCGGGAGATGGAGCTTGATCCGCCCCAGACCTCGAGGTTGCATATGAGGGGCTGCGGGTTCGGTGGCACGCAGGTCAACGTTGACTTTCCCGCCCCTCACGTCATGTATCTTCATCGCGGATGGAAGACTTTTGCTCGTATCCGCAGCCTGATGGTGGGGCTAGTTCTCTATTTCAAATTAATGGGGAACGGCGTGCTCTCCATAAAGGTCTTTGGAGACTCTGGAACTCTCCTGAAGTGCTGGGTGGAGAGCTCCTTCGATGAAGAAGGCTCTTCCTCAAGCGGGAGTGACGAGGAGGACAGCGACAACGACGACGAGGGTGTCGAGCGGAGGAACACCGACTCCGACTGACCGCGCCGCCCCTCCCTCGGCCATGTGCCCTGCCGAGGGCCTTCCTCATCAAGCTGTCCATCAGTGCATTCCCCGTCGCCTTCTTTTTGCCTTCACCTGCCGCACCTGGGAGGAAAAGGGCAAGAACGGGGATCATGGGGCACTTATCTCTTTTTAGTTGGTAAGCCTATGGGCCTTGGGAGAATTTAGATCTTGTAATCTCCTCGCTCGTGTACTCATTCCGTATGAATTGTACTTATTTACAATGTATGAATGAGAAGAAGGGTGTTTGCTGAGTTTTGCTTGCGCGTGGGCGAGGGCCACACCGAGGAACGCGTCCTAGTTATGTTAAGATAAACATTGCATCCCGGCAACAGGCCTTGCCATTCTCCTGCTCTATGGCTCGGCTACACTCATGCCCTTGGCAGAGGTAGGGGCTGAGTAGGATTAGGCCCCTCGCTCGCCCTCTCCTCACCGCACTACAACCAAGTTTTGGCCCAAAGTAAGGTTTTCAGACACGGGACAGAGGGAGCAAGATGGTATGAGAGCGAGTGAAGTCTTATACATTCAAGGTTCATACGGGGGCACAGAGTGGGGGAGAAATACTTATCTGATGTCGCAGCCCCCGGCAACCTTGGCTTGCCGTGATTGGATCCTTAGACCTGCAGCCCCCGGCAACCTTGGCTTGTCGGGGTCGGGGCGTCGGCATGTTCTCTTTCTTCCAAATAGCTCAGTAGAACTGTCCATGTACCATGTGAACCAAAGAGGATGGAAAGGAACAGAGAGTCGCACACTTGACCTGTATGCTAGGGGTTAGCCGCCGCTAAGCACTATTGACCCTAACCGAGGGAGAGACTCAAACTAGCATGCATACTAAAACTTAGGGCGCCAGCGCTTCATTTATTTATGCTCAGGGTCTGCGCCTGGCTTTGTACAGAGGGTTACATGCCTGACCGGCAAGGCTCGTACAAAAGGTGGCTTGCCGGGGGGGGGGGGGGCGACAACCGCGCCTTATGGGTAAAACTTGCGAAGATGTTCGATGTTCCAGGAGTTGCTCACTGGAATAGCATCTTCGGTCTGCAGGTGGATTGCGCCGGGCCTGGTGACTCGTCTTACCTGATAAGGGCCTTCCCACTTTGGCGTCAACTTGTTGGAATTCTTGGCCGATTGAATGCACCGAAGAACAAGGTCGCCTTCCTCAAAGCTTCGGGCATGGACATTGCGGCTATGGTAGCACGCTGCTCTCACATCCACCCGAAGACGATCTTCCTCAAGGAACGTTGCGTCATCTTGCCACAAGTGCTCTTTCTCAAGCTCGTCATAAGCGAGCACTCGAGGTGCCTCGTATGTGAGTTCCGTGGGGAGAACTTCTTCCGCCCCGTATACCAGGGCAAAGGGTGTCTAGCCGGTGGCTTGATTCGGCGTCAGAGATGTCGGTGGGAAACGACACCTATGGGGTCACTGGGATCCCTTCTACGGTTGGCGGGCGTGGGGTTGTACAAAGAGTGAGTCTAGCGGTCAGCACAAGGATCGTTTACCCAGGTTCGGGCCGTGGAGACTCATAATACCCTAGTCCTACTTTGATTTATATTTGAGTGTTCTTGAGCTCTTGAACTAGCTGCGGTGTCTCTCTAGTTCAAGGATCCGAATCCCCCTCCAGCAAGCCTCGGGCCTCCTTTTATAGATAAAAGGGGTCACCACAGTGGCACACAGGAGGTGGAAAGGTGCATCGCGGCAGAGTCTATCCTCCAGCACCGTCGGAAAAACGCATTTAATGCGCTGACGACGTGCCCCTTTTGCTTTATCAAGGGGGGACAAGGAAGCTCGTCCCAGCTGTTGCCGCCTCGCCTGGCTCCGACGCGCGTCCGAGCTGACGAGGCGTTGTAGCGCCATGTTGGCTGGCTGCTGGGCTGGCGTGATTGCGGAGCCTTCACGAAGATCTGCATGCCACCACGCAGGTGCTTGCTAAGTCGGTCTGGAGGCCGCATGCTGCCACGCAGATGCCCGCCCAACAGGTTGAGCTGGCAGCTGCATGGGAGGGGCGATGAAGTCTTGGCAGACGTGGGCCTGGCTGCGGCCCCGCAGATGTCCTCGGTAAGGGTCTTGCCGAGGGCCCGGCAAAGGTCCTGCCGTGGCACTACGGTCGTCCTCAACAAGGATCTTGCCGGGGGTCTCATGGATTTTCTTGGCAAGGATCTCGCCAAGGATCGTCGTCTTCTAGTTCTCATCCGATCTTGCGTATTTATGATCTCTACAAAGATCTGCATGCCACCATGGAGGTGCCTCCTGAGCCTTGGTTTTGATGTGGTTGACGGTGTCGGAAACCCTTGGGCTCAAGGGTGGCGCGTGATAACCCACAAGTATAGGGGATCGCAACAGTTTTCGAGGGTAGAGTATTCAACCCAAATTTATTGATTCAACACAAGGGGATCCAAAGAATATTCTCAAGTGTTAGCAGCTGAGTTGTCAATTCGACCACACATGGAAACTTAATATCTGCAGCAAAGTGTTTAGTAGCAAATTAATATGATAGTAGAGGTAACGGTAGCAAAAGTAATATTTTTGGTTTTATAGTGATTGTAACAGTAGCAACGGAAAAGTAAATAAGCGAATAACTATAAATGACAAGCTCGTAGGCATTGGATCAGTGATGGAGAATTATATCGGATGCGATCAATCATGCAACAGTCATAACATAGGGTAACACAGAACTAGCTCTAGTTCATCAATGTAATGTAGGCATGTATTCCGAATATAGTCATACGTGCTTATGGAAAAGAACTTGCATGACATCTTTTCTCCTACCCTCCCGTGGCAGCGGGGTCCTATTGGAAACTAAGGGATATTAAGGCCTCCTTTTAATAGAGTACCAGACCAAAACATTAACACTTAGTGAATACATGAACTCCTCAAACTACGGTCATCGCCGGTAAGTATCCCGATTATTGTCACTTCGGGTTTAACAGATCATAACACATAACAGGTGACTATAGACTTGCAAGATAGGATCAAGAACTCACATATATTCACGAAAACATTATAGGTTCAGATCTGAAATCATGGCACTCAGGCCCTAGTGACAAGCATTAAGCATAGCAAAGTCATAGCAACATCAATCTCAGAACATAATGGATACTAGGGATCAAACCCTAACAAAACTAACTAGATTACATGATAAATCTCATCCAACCCATCACCGTCCAGCCAGCCTACGATGGAATTGCTCACGCACGACGGTGAGCATCATGAAATTGGTGATGGAGGAAGGTTGATGATGACGATGGTGACGGATTCGCCTCTCCGGAGCCTCGAACGGACTCCAGATTAGCCCTCCCAATAGAGTTTAGGGCTTGGCGGTGGCTCCGTATCGTAAAATGCGATGAATCCTTCCCTTTGATTTTTTTTCTCCCTGAAAGTGATATATGGAGCCAAGATGGATGTCGGTGGAGCATCAGGGGGGTGCTCCCAGGGGGTAGGCGCGCCCCCACCCTCATGGACAGGGTGTGGGCCCCCTGACATGGATCTTTTCGCCTGTATTTTTTATATATTCCAAACATAATCTACGTGGATTTTCAGGTCATTTCGAGAACTTTTATTTCTGCACAAAAATAACACAATGGCAATTCTGCTCAAAACAGCGTCAGTCCAGGTTAGTTCCATTCAAATCATGCAAGTTAGAGTCCAAAACAAGGGCAAAAGTGTTTGGAAAAGTAGATACGACGGACACGTATCAACTCCCCCAAGCATAAACCTTTGCTTGTCCTCAAGCAATTTAGTTGATAAACTGAAAGTGATAAAGAAAAACTTTTACAAACTCTGTTTGCTCTTGTTGTTGTATATATGTAAAGCCAGCATTCAAGTTTTCAGCAAAGATTATGAACTAACCAGATTCACAATAACACTTAGGTCTCATGTTTACTCATATCAATGGCATAATCAACTAGCGAGCAATAATAATGAATCTCGGATGACAACACTTTCTCAAAACAATCATAATATGGTATAACAAGATGGTATCCTGCTAGCCCTTTCTGAGAAAGCAAAACATAAATGCAGAGCACCTTTAAAGATCAAGGACTGACTAGACATTGTAATTCATGGTAAAAGAGATCCAGTCAAGTCATACTCAATGTAAACTAACAGTGATACATGCAAATGAAAGCAGTGCTCTCTAACTGGTGCTTTTAATAAGAGGATGATGACTCAGCATAAAAGTAAATGGATAGGCCCTTCACAGAGGGAAGCAGGGATTTGTAGAGGTGCCAGAGCTCGATTTTGAAATAGAGATGAATAATATTTTGAGCGGTATACTTTCATTGTCAACATAACAACCGAGAGATCTCGATATCTTCCATGCTACACACATTATAGGCAGTTCCCAAGCAGAATGGTAAAGTTTATACTCCCGCCTCCACCAACAAGCATCAATCCATGGCTTGCCCGAAACAACGGGTGCCTCCAACTAACAACAATCCTGGGGGGGGGGGTTGTTTGCAATTATTTTGATTTGATTTGAGAATGGGACTGGGCATCCCGGTGACCAGTCATTTTCTCGTGAGTGAGGAGCGGAGTCCACTCCTCTTGAGAATAACCCGCCTAGCATGGAAGACACAGACATCCCTAGTTGATACATGAGCTATTCGAGCATACAAAACAGAATGTTTATTTGAAGGTTCAGAGTTTGGCACATACAAATTTACTTGGAACGGCAGGTAGATACCGTATATAGGAAGGTATGGTGGACTCATATGGAATAACTTTGGGGTTTATGGAGTTGGATGCACAAGCAGTATTCCCGCTTAGTAGAAGTGAAGGCTAGAAAGAGACTGGGAAGTGACCGGCTAGAGAGCGACAACAGTCATGAACATGCATTAAAATTAATCAACACCAAATGCAAGCATGAGTAGGATATAATTCACCATGAACATAAATATCGTAGAGGCTATGTTGATTTTGTTTCAACTACATGCGTGAACATGTGCCAAGTCAAGCCACTCGAATCGTTCAAAGGAGGATACCACCCCATCATACCACATCACAACCATTTTAATAGCATGTTGGCACGTTGTTGGGGATATAACTATTAGGCATGACCCGCCTAGGAGGGGCCGGGTCATCCCTATGACGATTCACTATAATGAAGCCCAAGATTGCACGGCGGTTCACAGATAGGCTTAGTATAAGGCCCAGCCCCGAAGGCGGCTCAAGGCTCGTAGAGATAAACCGCCATATGTACATGACTTGTACTGTAAGGCAGGAATAGTTAGAAACCAAGCCAGACAATGTTTACGAGCCGACCGGGACTCTATGAGCCACCGGGTGTCAGCCTCTGTATATAACGGGACGACCCGTGCGGTGGTTCAGGACAAGAAAACACAGATCAAAATCTAGGTCAAGTGGATTCGCTGCCTAGCAATCGAAACATAAGCAATACCACCTCAAACTGGATTAGGATTTTACCTTCATCGCAAGTGGCCGAACCAGTATAAACTCTCGTGTCCTTTGTCCCGTTTTAACCCCTTTCAGCTTCCTAGTTGCGATGGCTCCACACTTAAGTCCTTCCACTAGGAAATTTGTCGTGACAATTCCACGACAGTTGGCGCCCACCATGGGGCCGGCACACGGTGGATTTGAGTTCTTGAAGGGCAGTTTCGAAGGGCTCAAGGGATACGCTATGGGCCGGATGACCAAGAGTCGTCGCGGCAAGCTCTACATCGACGACGCGGGCTAGGGCCCAAGCGCCGGCTCAATTGAGTACGGGTACCGGGACCCCTTCGGCGGGGTCCACTACTTCATCATCCGGATTGGCGAGCCGGACCTTGAGCCGGACATCTGCATCGACATCGTCAAGACGGCTCAGCATGCGAGACCCGCCCGGGCTCAGCCGTCCGTGAAGCATGCCTTCGTGGGATGCATCCATGGAGGGGAACTTTCTGAAAGATCTGTGTCTGGTGGTGAGACGGCCGTTCAATCTAATGGCGAGTCATCCACGGGTGAGACAGATTCGTTGTATTGATAACCCAAAAGTATAGGGGATTGCAATAGTTTTCTAGGGTAGAGTATTCAACCCAAATTTACTGATTCGACACAAGGGGAGCCAAAGAATATTCTCAAGTATTAGCAGTTGAGTTGTCAATTCAACCACACGTGGATAACATAAAAATATTTGCATCAAAGTATTTAGTAGCAAAGTAATATGATAGTAGTGGTAACGGTAGCAAAAGTAACAGTAGAAAAAGTAATCTTTTTGGTGTTTTGCAGTGATTGTAATAGTAGCAGCGGAAAAGTAAATAAGCGAAGAACAATATATGAAAAGCTCATAGGCATTGGATCGGTGATGGAGAATTATGCCGGATGCGATCGATCATGTAACAGTCATAACCTAGGGTGACACAGAACTAGCTCCAGTTCATCAATGTAATGTAGGCATGTATTCCAAATATAGTAATACGTGCTTATGGAAAAGAACTTGCATGACACATTTTGTACTACCCTCCCGTGGTAGCGGGGTCCTAATGGAAACTAAGGGACATTAAGGCCTCCTTTTAATAGAGTACCGGACCAAAGCATTAACACATAGTGAATACATGAACTCCTCAAACTACGGTCATCCCCGGTAAGTATCCCGATTATTGTCACTTCGGGGTTAACGGATCATAACACATAATAGGTGACTATAGACTTGCAAGATAGGATCAAGAACTCTCATATATTGATGAAAACATAATAGGTTCAGATCTGAAATCATGGCACTCGGGCCCTAGTGACAAGCATTAAGCATAACAAAGTCATAGCAACATCAATCTCAGAACATAGTGGATACTAGGGATCAAACCCTAACAAAACTAACTCGATTACATGATAAATCTCATCTAACCCATCACCGTCCAGCAAGCCTACGATGGAATTACTCATGCACGGCGGTGAGCATCATGAAATTGGTGATGGAGGAAGGTTGATGATGATGATGGCGATGGATTCCCCTCTCCGGAGCCCTGAACGGACTCCTGATCAGCCCTCCCGAGAGATTTTAGGGCTTGGCGGCGGCTCCGTATCATAAAACGAGATGAATCCTTCTCTCTGAATTTTTTCTCCCGAACGTGAATATATAGAGTTGGAGTTGAGGTCGGTGGAGCCCCAGGGGGCCCACGAGGCAGGGGGGTGCCCCCAGGGTGGCAGGCGCGCCCCCACCCTTGTGGACAAGTTGTGGGCCCCCTGGCCTTGATTCTTTTGCCAGTATTTTTTATAAATTCCAAAATAATTCTCCGTTGATTTTCAGGTCATTCCGAGATCTTTTATTACTGCACAAAAATAACACCATGGCAATTCTGCTGAAAACAGCGTCAGTCCGGGTTAGTTCCATTCAAATCATGCATGTTAGAGTCCAAAACAAGGGCAAATGTGTTTGGAAAAGTAGATACGACGGAGACGTATCAACTCCCCCAAGCTTAAACCTTTGCTTGTCCTCAAGCAATTCAAATGATAAACTGAAAGTGGTAAAGATAAACTTTTACAAACTCTGTTTGCTCTTGTTGTTGTAAATATGTAAAGCCAGCATTCAGGTTTTCAGCAAAGATTATGAACTAACCATATTCACAATAACATTTAGGTCTCATGTTTACTCATATGAATGGCATAATCAACTAGCGAGCAATAATAATAAATCTCGGATGACAACACTTTCTCAAAACAATCATAATATGAGATAACAGGATGGTATCTCGCTAGCCCTTTCTAAGACCGCAAAACATAAATGCAGAGCACCTTTAAAGATCAAGGACTGACTAGACATTGTAATTCATGGTAAAAGAGATCCAGTCAAGTCATACTCAATGTAAACTAACAATAATGGATGCAAATGACAGCGGTGCTGTCCAACTGGTGCTTTTTAATAAGAGGATGATGACTCAACATAAAAGTAAATAGACAGGCCCTTCACAGAGGGAAGCAGGGATTTGTAGAGGTGCCAGAGCTCGTTTTTGAAATAGATATGAATAATATTTTGAGCGGTATACTTTCATTGTCAACAAAACAACCTAGAGATCTCGATATCTTCCATACTACACACATTATAGGCGGTTCCCAAATAGAATGGTAAAGTTTATACTCCCCCTCCACCAACAAGCATCAATCCATGGCTTGCTCGAAACAACGAGTGCCTCCAACTAACAACAATCCTAGGGGAGTTTTGTTTGCAGTTATTTTGATTTGATTTGCATAAAGCATGGGACTGGGCATCCCGGTGACCAGCCATGTTCTCGTGAGTGAGGAGCGGAGTCCACTCCTCTTGAGCATAACCCACCTAGCATGGAAGATACAGACAACCCTAGTTGATACATGAGCTATTCGAGCATACAAAATAGAATGTTTATTAGAAGGTTTAGAGTTTGGCACATACAAATTTACTTGGAATGGCAGGTAGATACCGTGTATAGGTAGGTATGGTGGACTCATATGGAATAACTTTGGGGTTTATGGAGTTGGATGCACAAGCAGTATTCCCGCTTAGTACAGGTGAAGGCTAGAAAAAGACTGGGAAGCGACCAGCTAGAGAGCGACAATAGTCATGAACATGCAATAAAATTAATCAACACCGAATGCAAGCATGAGTAGGATATAATGCACCATGAACATAAAGATCATAGAGGCTATCTTGATTTTGTTTCAACTACATGTGTGAACATGTGCCAAGCCAAGCCACTCGAATCGTTCAAAAGAGGATACCACCCTATCATACCACATCACAACCATTTTAATAGCATGTTGGCACGCAAGGTAAACCATTATAAACTCCTAGCTAATTAAGCATGGCATAAGAAACTATAATCTATAATTGTCATTGCAAACATGTTTATTCATAATAGGCTGAATCTGGAATGATGAACTAATCATATTTACAAAAACAAGAGAGGTCAAGTTCATACCAGCTTTTCTCATCTCAATAAGTTCATCCTATAATCATCATTATTGCCTTTCACTTGCACGACCGAATAGTGTGGAAAATAATAATAGTGCACGTGCATTGGACTAAGTTAGAATCTGCAAGCATTCAATTCAAGAGAGAAGACAAGGTAATATGGGCTCTTTGTTAGATCAACAATAATGCATATGAGAGCCACTCAACATTTTCATTATGGTCTTCTCCTCTCGAGCCCCGAAGAACAAGAAAAGAAATAAAACTATTTACATGGGAAAGCTCCCAACAAGCAAAAGAAGAACGTGAAATCTTTTTGGCTTTTCTTTTTAATTACTACTACTACATGAAAAGTAAACTAGCTAAAAGCTACAACTATTTTTTTGGTTTTTCTAAGGTTTATCAAACACACATGAAGAAAGCATGAAAAGGAAAATAAACTAGCATGGATATTACAATGAGAAAGTATGAGCACCGACAACTAGCATGAGTGTGTGAACACAAATGTAATGTCGGTGAGAAATACGTAACTCCCCAAGCTTTGGCTTTTGGCCTAAGTTGGTCTATGGCCACGGCTGGCCTGGCGGATATCCAAAGTTGTAGTTGGGGTCGTACTAAGATGCAGCGGCAATTGCCTGACGAGCTGCGGCTTGGAGGCGAGCTGTCTCCACCCTCCTCTCGTACTCGGTCGCCTCCTCCCTAGTTATAACATATCTCCCCTTTGCTTGAAAGTCAAAGAAAGTCGGAGCATGGAGAGCGACGTGATAGGTGCATCATCTGTCAAAGATTAGTCGGTACTGGAGGAACTGATTGTTCCTCTCAACAAACTGATGACGAACCATAGCATCATAATCTAAATAAGAAGGAGGCAACTCAATATCATTTCCATGTATGAGTATCTCAAGAAAGTTAGCTATATGAGTTGCATAAATTCCACCAAAGAAATCTCCATGAATACGATTATTATGAAACCTACGTGCAACAATGGCCCCCAAGTTATATTGTCTATATCCTAATACAGCGCTCTTGAAAACACTAAGATCAAGTACACACATGTGACATGCTTCATATTTACCGTTTATGCACCTTCCTATGAAGGGAGCAAAATAATGTATAGCAGGAAAATGAATGCTCCCTATGGTGGCCTTTGTTATATCTCTAGATTCCCCCACTGTGATACTAGCAAGAAAATCTCTAAATTCAGATTTGCGAGGTTCACTAACATTACCCCACTATGGGAGTTTACAAGCAGTGTTAAAATCTTCTAAGTCCATGGTATAATATTTATCATAAATATCAAATAGGACAGTCTGAGAATTGCGTGATGATGAAAATTTAAACCTTCTCACAAATGAATCGGTTAAATAGAGGTATTGATGGCACTTATCTGCCTCGAAGCTCTCCAGATCAGCATTACGTACATATGCATCAAATTCCTCTTTAATTCCTGCTTGGATCATGAAATGCTCTGACGGCCATTCACAAGGCCACACTTGAGCATCCCTCGGTGGTTCATCATCTAGCTCACGCATTGTGAGCATGGGTTCTTGCTTCCTTGAAGAACCACCTTGGTACACTTTCCTAAACATATTTCTTCCTGTGAAAAATTTCTGAAATTTTTAGTAACTTCAAAATAAAAGTGAACCAAACTCAACAAAATTGATAGCAACTACTCCTACAAATGCCTAGAGGCTATATCATGCATTGAAACTACTTTTGACCATATAAATTTGACATGCAATCTCAAGAACATGGTCACCTAAGCAAAAAAATTTTGCAATGAATAAAGCACTGGAACAAAAAAGTAATTGGACCATTGGAGGACTCACATACCAAAGAACAATCCCCTAAAGCAGTTTTGTGAATGGAGCTTTGAGCTAGGAGATCGAAAATGGCGACAAGATGAGCTTGAACTCGGGTTTGAGATGGATAGTGATTTTTTTGGGAGGAAGGAGTGTGTGGTAGCTGGAATAAGTGGAGGGGAGCCAGCATGGGCCCACGAGGTAGGGGGCACGCCCAGGGGGTGGGCGCGCCCTGGACCCTCGTGGCCAGGTTCTTGCTCCCCCTAATGAGTTCTCAGTGCTAGATATTCTTAAATATTCCAAAAAAACATCATATTTAAATTTCAGGGCATTTGGAGAACTTTTATTTTCGGGGTATTTTTTATTGCGCGGATAATTCAAAAAACAGACAGAATATACTATTTTTTCTTTATTTCAACTAAATAACAGAAAGTAAAAAAAGTGTATAGAAAATTGTGTTTTCTAACTTAATCCATCTCATGTTCATCAAAAGGAATCCACTAACAAGGTTGATCAGGTCTTGTTAACAAACTCATTTCGAGTAACATGAAACCGGAGAAATTTCGAATAACATTATGTTACCTCAATGGGGATATGCACGTCCCCAATAATAAGAATATCATATTTCTTCTTGACAGTAGGTAGAGGAAATTCAAAACCTCCAAAAATAATCGATGGAATTTTTCCGATAGAGTTTATACTATGAACTTGAGGTTGTTTCCTCTGAAAGTGTACCATATGCTCATTGCCATTAACATGAAAATTAACATTGCCTTTGTTGCAATCAATAACAGCCCCTGCAGTATTCGAAAAGGGTCTTCCAAGAATAATAGACGTACTATCATCCTCGGGAATATCAAGAATAACAGAATCCGCTAAAATAGTAACGTTTGCAACCACAACAGGCGCATCCTCACAAATACCGACAGGTATAGCAGTTGATTTATTAGCCATTTGCAAAGATATTTTAGTAGGTGTCAACTTATTCAAATCAAGTCTACGATATAAAGAGAGAGGCATAAGACTAACACCGGCTCCAAGATCACATAAGGCAGTTTTAACATAGTTTCTTTTAATGGAGCATGGTATAGTTGGTACTCCTGGATCTCCAAGTTTCTTTGGTATTCCACCCTTAAAAGTATAATTAGCAAGCATGGTGGAAATTTCAGCTTCCGGTATCTTTATCTTATTTGTAACAATTTCCTTCATATATTTAGCCTAAGGATTCATTTTAAGCATATCAGTCAAATGCATACGCAAAAAGATAGGTCTAATCATTTCAGCAAAGCGCTCAAAATCCTCATCATCCTTTTTCTTGGATGGTTTAGGAGGAAAAGGCATGGGTTTCTGAGCCCATGGTTCTCTTTCTTTACCGTGCTTCCTAGCAACAAAGTCTCTCTTATCATAACATTGATTCTTTGATTGTGGGTTATCAAGATCAGCAACAGGTTCACTTTCTACATCATTATTATTGCTAGGTTGAGCATCAACATGAGCATCATCATTAACATTATCACTAGGTTCATGTTCATTACCAGATTGTGTTTCAGCATCAGAAATAGAAATATCATTGGGATTCTCAGGTGTGTCAACAACAGGTTCACTAGAAGTGTGCAAAGTCCGATCATTTTTCCTTTTCTCCCTCTTAGAAGGACTACGCGCATCAATATTAATTCTCTGAGAATCTTGCTCAATTCTCTTAGGGTGGCCCTCAGGATACAAAGGATCCTGAGTCACTTTACCCCCTCTAGTTGCAACTCTAATAGCAAAGTCATTATTCTTACTATTTAATTCATTGAGCAAATCATTCTGAGCTTTAAGTACTTGTTCTACTTGAGTGGTAACCATAGAAGCATGTTTACTAATAAGTTTAAGTTCACCTTTAACACTAGCCATATAATCACTCAAGCTTTCAATCATATAAGCATTATGTTTCAATTGTCTACCTACATAAGCATTAAAATCTTCCTGCTTAACCATAAATTTATCGAACTCATCTAAGCATTGGCTAGCAAACTTAGTAAGAGGGATTTCAACTTTATCATATATATATAGAGAATTTACCTTTACTACCTGTGTCGGGTTATCAAGACCATGTATTTCTTCAACAGGCGGCAAATTAAGACCATGTATTTCTTCAATAGGACGTAAATTCTTAACATCTTCAGCTTTAATACCTTTTTCTTTCATAGATTCTTTGCCTCTTGCATATCTTCAGGACTTAGAAATAGAATACCCCTTTTCTTCGGAGTTGGCTTAGGAGTTGGTTCAGGAAGTGTCCAATTGTTTTCATTAGTCAACATATTATTCAATAGAATTTCAGGTTGATCAACAGTTCTTTCCCTGAAAACACAACCAACACAACTATCCAGGTGGTCTCTAGAAGCATCGTTTAGTCCATTATAAAAGATATCAACTATTTCATTTTTCTTGACAGGATGATCAGGCAAAGCATTAAGTAATTGGAGAAGCCTCCCCCAAGCTTGTGGGAGACTCTCTTCTTCAATTTGCACAAAATTATATATTTCCCTTAAAGCAGCTTGTTTCTTATGAGCAGGGAAATATTTAGCAGAGAAGTAATAAATCATATCTTGGGGACTACGCACACAACCAGGATCAAGAGAATTAAACCATGTCTTAGCATCACCCTTTAATGAGAACGGAAATATTTTAAGGATATAGTAGTAGCGAGTTTTCTCGTCATTAGTGAACATGTTGGCTATATCATTTAATTTAGTAAGATGTGCCACAACAGTTTCAGATTCATAGCCATAGAAAGGATAAGATTCAACCAAATTAATTATATCAGAGTCGACAGAGAATTCATAATCCTTATCAGTAACAAAGATAGGTGAAGTAGCATAAGCAGGATCATATTTCATTCTAGCATTCAGAGATTTTTGTTTCAGCTTAGCTAATAGTTTCTTAAGATCACTCCTATCATTGCAAGCAAGAAAGTCGCTAGCAGTTTCTTCATCCATAACATAACCCACAGGAGCAATAGGTAATTCATATCTAGGGGGAGAATTTTCATCATCACTTTCATCAATATTATCAGTTTCAATAATTTCATTCTCTCTAGCCCTAGAAAGTTGTTCATCAAGAAATTCACCAAGTGGCACAGTAGTATCAAGCATAGAAGTAGTTTCATCATAAGTATCATGCATAGCAGAAGTGGCATCATCAATAACATGCGACATATCAGAATTAATAGCAGAAGCAGGTTTAGGTGTCACAAGCTTACTCAGAACAGAAGGTGAATCAAGTGCAGAGCTAGATGGCACTTCCTTACCTCTCCACGTAGTTGAGGGAAAAATCTTGGTTCTTTGATCTTACAAGTTCTTCATAATGATAAGAAGATATAAATCCCAAGTGACTCAAAGAATAGAGCTATACTCCCCGGCAACGGCGCCAGAAAATAGTCTTGATAACCCACAAGTATAGGGGATCGCAACAGTTCTCGAGGGTAGAGTATTCAACCCAAATTTATTGATTCGACACAAGGGGAGCCAAAGAATATTCTCAAGTATTAGCAGCTGAGTTGTTAATTCAACCACACCTGGATAACTTAATATTTGCAGCAAAGTATTTAGTAGCAAAGTAATATGATAGTAGTGGTAACGGTAACAAAAGTAATATTTTTCGTGTTTTGTAGTGATTGTAACAGTAGCAGCGGAAAAGAAAATAAGTGAAGAACAATATATGAAAAGCTCGTAGGCATTGGATCGGTGATGGAGAATTATGCCAGATGCGATCGATCGTGTAACAGTCATAACCTAGGGTGACACAGAACTAGCTCCAGTTCATCAATGTAATGTTGGCATGTATTCCAAATATAGTCATACGTGCTAATGGAAAAGAACTTGCATGACATATTTTGTCCTACCCTCCCGTGGTAGCGGGGTCCTAGTGGAGACTAAGGGACATTAAGGCCTCCTTTTAATAGAGTACCGGACCAAAGCATTAACACATAGTGAATACATGAACTCCTCAAACTACGGTCATCACCGGTAAGTATCCCGATTATTGTCACTTCAGGGTTAACGAATCATAACGCATAATAGGTGACAACAGACTTGCAAGATAGGATCAAGAACTCTCATATATTGATGAAAACATAATAGGTTCAGATCTGAAATCATATCACTCGGGCCCTAGTGACAAGCATTAATCATAGCAAAGTCATAGCAACATCAATCTCAGAACATAGCGGATACTAGGGATCAAACCCTAACAAAACTAACTCGATTACATGATAAATCTCATCCAACCCATCACCGTCCAGGAAGCCTACGATGGAATTACTCACGCACGGCAGTGAGCATCATGAAATTGGTGATGGAGGAAGATTGATGATGACGATGACGACTGATTCCCCTCTCAGGATCCCCGAACGGACTCCAGATCAGCCCTCTCGAGAGAGTTTAGGGCTTGGTGGCGGCTCCGTATTGTAAAACGCGATGAATCCTTCTCTCTGATTTTTTCTCCCCGAACGTGAATATATAGAGTTGGAGTTGAGGTTGGTGGAGCTCTAGGGGGCCCACGAGGCTGGGGGCACGCCCCCACCCTCGTGGAAATGGTGTGGGCCCCCTGGCCTTGATTCTTTCACCGGTATTTTTTTATAAATTCCAAAATAATTCTTCCTTGATTTTTAGGTCATTCCGAGAACTTTTATTTCTGCACAAAAATAACACCATGGCAATTCTGCTGAAAACAGCGTTAGTCCGGGTTAGTTCCATTCAAATCATGCAAGTTAGAGTCCAAAACAAGGGCAAAAATGTTTGGAAAAGTAGATACGACGGAGACGTATCATGTATCAGCTGCAAGACGGTGGGCTCGGGGGCTGTTCCGATGGCAGCAGTATTCCGGACCCCTTTGAGCCATCGAGCAGAGCGGGGATCTTCATGGCTGGCACGCAACATGTTCAAAACTCTATGGCTGCAGCAGCGATAACCTCCGGATCAGCGATAGCCAGGGCAGGAGGCCTTGTGCGCCCGCCGGCTCGGGTGTTGATGGAACTCATCGATAGGATGACAGCCCTGTTAACCGCCGTGGTTACTCCGGCAGATCAGGATCAACATGATATAGAAGTGGCACTGTTACATGAGGAGGTAGCACAAGCCAAGGAAAACCAAGCAGCGGAGGACGTCAGGATGGCCACAGAGCGGGCGTCTTTGGATGCTCGAGCACAATAGATTCAACCCAAGGCTTTTCAGCTTACGATGAAAATGAATGCATCAAATGAGGTCATGAGAAGAAGGCACCAGAAGGCTCAATCCCATCTACCTCCGACATATGATCCTAGAAACCTCTTCCGCACACCCGGTGCAGGCCCCAGTAACCCGCCGGAGGTAAACCACGTTGCAACACCAGGGGCGGGGACTCCGGGTCAGCCACGGGCGATGGAACCTCCTTGGATGAATACTGCTCCACCTCATTATGTACCGACGCCACCGGGTCATTATTCTAACCCTTTGGAGAACATGATCACCGCGGCGGCACGATTGGTGGCTCTCCCGATGGAGGGAGACTCTTCGACGGTGGTTGAAACACGAAGGGTCAGAGAACTTCTTCAGACGGCTTTAGCATAGCAGATAGCATATTCTTACAGCCGCAACAGGGTTCATTCGACCCCTTGCCCAAGCCGGAGTCCGAGTTATAGCCGACACATGGATTCAGCAGCTGTTTCAAGCAACGCTCGGTGCCATGACCAGTCGGGTGGGCATGACCCGGTGCGTGATGGAGCTCTCAATTTGGTTAACCAGGACAAGATACGCCAAGAAGCTGAGCGGGTGGTTCAGCAGGTGGCTCAGCGGGCGGCTTACCAGTCTTTTCCGGTTTATCCGACGACTTCTGTTGAGGCGGGCGTAACCGCGAGGACTGGAGGTGTCCCTTGTTTGGTGCCGCCTCTGTGTAATGAATGTTTGCCCAAGGATTTTAAGGGGCCTCGAAAGGTACCTAATTATAATGCCGATTTATAGCCCGGGGCATGGATTGAAACTTATGAGATGGCCATGGAATTATTGGAAGTCAGTGATGCAGCAATGGCCAAGTACTTCACCATGATGTTAGATGGGACAGCCCACATTTGGTTGAAGGGGCTGCCACCCAACTCCATTAGTTTGTGGGCAGAGTTGAAGGCCCGGTTTATTCAGAACTTCAAAGACACATGCAAGCAACCCATGTCAATTGTGGATTTGACTAATTGCAAGCAAGATGAAGGTGAGTCCACAACCCATTGGGTGCGCCGGGTCAAGGCCATAATACATTCATATGATAAGATGTAGTCTTAATGTTGGAGAAGAATTGTTGTTTTACGCCTTTGAAACAGAAGCTGGGGAGGCTCAAGCGCAATTGTAAAGAGATGGGTCAGTTAATGGCGGTGCTAGTCAAGTACGCTGATTCTGATAGTACCAAGGATCCTGAGTCTGACAAGGAGAAGACATGGAAGGGAAAGAAGAATGGCAATGGTAAGAGTCATCAACATAACCCGGCGAATCAAGGAGGCAATAATAAATGTAAGGCTGACGATAGTTTGGAGTCTGTGGCTAACACCAATGCACAGGGCAACCATCAACGGCGTAAGGGGAGGCCACCTCCTCGGTCCGGCGGGTCAGGTCGCACTCTTGAGCAGTTATTAAATGAGCCATGTCCAAGGCATGGTACTCAGCAGAAACCAGCCACTCACCTATGGAAAGACTGTACGATCAAGAAGGCTTGCAAAAACTCTAACATGTTCTACGACAATCATGGGCCGGGCAGTGGCTCTGGTGGCGGAAGTTTTCATGGCCCGGGCGGCGGTTCAAATTCCGGCTTTCAAGGCTTTCAAGGAAATCAAGGTGGCTATAACCAGCAATCTAGTTAGGGAAGTCAGCAGCAGCAGCAGTCTGGATATCAGACGAACCCAAAGCAGTTGAACAGTGGACAGTATCATGTGTTCACCACCAGATTCTACAAACGGGACCAGAAGCTCCATCAGAGGGTTGTAAATGCTATTGAGCCGGCAGTTCCTCGTTATTTAAGATGGTCTGAGCAGCCCATTCTGTGGAGTAGGGCATATCACCCTCCCGGTTTGACAATCCAGGTCACTTGGCTTTAGTGGTGGCGCCTCAAGTTGGTGGATATAAATTCACTAAGGTCCTCATGGACGGAGGCAGTAGCGTCAACATCCTCTATTATGAGACTTTCCGGCGTATGGGGTTGACTGATAAAAACCTTAAGACGTCTAACACTGTTTTCCATGGAGTAGTGCTCGGTAAGTCGGCGTATCTAGTGGGTAAGACTGAGCTGGAGGTAGCCTTTGGAGATGAGCATGATTCTAGGGCTGCGAAGTTAACTTTTGAAGTGGTCAAAATCAAGAGCCCGTATCACGCCCTATTTGGACGACCGGCTTATGCCAAGTTCATGGCGCGACCTTGTTATGCTTATCTGCAGCTTAAGATGCCGGGTCATAAGGGTACTATCACCGTGCACGGGAGCCGGAAGATAGCCTTGGAATGTGAGGAAGGCGATGCTTCCTATGCCGAATCTGTGTGTGCGACAGAGGAATTGAAGTTCTATAAGGACAATGTTGACCCGGCAAACATGACGTCCGTGAAGAAGCCAACCACAGAACATGGGCTGGTGTTAAAGTTTAAATCGGCTGATGAAACCAAGCTTGTTGATTTTGTCCCAGGGGACTCATCTAAGCAGTTCAATATCAATGCTAATCTGGATCCTAAATAGGAAAGCGCACTCATCGAGTTCATCCGTGAGAACCGGGACATCTTTGCATGGAAACCTTCTGACATGTCGGGTGTACCAAGAGAACTCGCTGAGCACACTCTCAATATTGATCCAAAGTTTAAGCCGGTCAGGCAGTTTCTTCGGCGGTTCAATGAAGAAAGGTGCGAGGCTATTGGTGAGGAAGTGGCTCGGCTCTTGGCGTCCAGGTTCATTATCGAAGTCTTTCATCCAGAGTGGTTGGCTAACCCGGTGCTCATGCTTAAAAAGAACGGCACCTGGCATATGTGTGTGGATTACATGGACTTAAACAAGGCTTGTCCGACTGAGCCTTTCGCTCTTCCTCGTATTGATCAAATCATTGATGCTACGGCAGGTTGTGAACACTTGAGTTTTTTGGATGCTTATTCTGGGTATCATCAGATCAAAATGGTGGTTAAGGACTAGGAGAAGACGGCTTTTATTACTCCATTTGGAGCCTTCTGCTATGTATCTATGCCTTTTGGGCTTAAGAGTGCCCAAGCGACTTATCAGCGGTGTGTGCAGAACTGTCTTCACAGTCAGATTGGGCGCAATGTTCATGCTTATGTGGATGACATCATAGTGAAGTCCAGATAAAAGGAGACCGTGATAGATGATCTGAAGGAAACCTTTGATAACCTCCGGGTCTACAAGATGATGCTTAACCCGGCTAAGTGTGTTTTTGGAGTACCAGTGGGCAAGCTTTTGAGTTTTCTAGTTTCTAATAGAGGTATCCAGGCTAACCCGAAGAAGGTCAAGGCAATCATTTCTTTGGCTAAACTGGCGTGTATCAATGATGTTCAGCGTTTGGCGGGTCGTATGCTGCTTTAAGCTGGTTCATAAGCCGGCTAGGTGTGAAGGCCATACCACTGTACCAGATGATGAAGAAGACAGACGATTTTGTCTGGAGTGATGCTGCTAACACCGCCTTTGAGGATTTGAAGAGACAGCTCGCTGAGCCGCCGGTCCTTGTTGCTCCTATTGATAAGGAGCCATTATTATTATATCTGGCTGCAAACACCCGTGCTGTCAGCGTGGCCGTTGTAGTAGAGCGCAAGGAGGGTGGCAAGGAATATCCGGTTCAACGAACGGTTTACTATGTTAGTGAGGTACTTATTGAGTCCAAGCAAAGATATCCTCACTGGCAGAAACTCGTTTATGGGGTATTTATGGAGCTTAAGCAATATTTCCAGGGTCATCCCATCACGGTGGTTAGTTCTCCTCCTTTAGGAGATATTATTCAAAATAGAGAGGCCACAGGACGAGTCGCCAAGTGGGCCATTGAACATGGACCTCATGGTTTGAAGTATATGCCACACACCGCTATCAAGTCTCAAGCATTGGTGGACTTCATCAACGATTGGACAGAGATGCTGATGCCTGAAGAGAAGCCGGATAATACATATTGGACTATTCATTTTGATGGGTCCAAGCAATTGGAAGGCTCGGGGGCTGGAGTTGTTTTAGCTTCCCCTCAAGGTGATAAATTTTGTTATGTGCTATGATTGATGTTTCCCTGTACTAACAATGCAGCTGAGTATGAAGCCTTGCTTCATGGTCTTCGGATGGCTGAGGAGATGAATTTAAGCCGGGAAAGGTGCTTTGGCGACTCAGATTTGGTGGCTCAACAAGTATCAGGCAAGTGGGATTCCAAAGATCCTCTCATGGCGGCTTATCACCGTGAAGTTGATGCCATTGCTGGACACTTCAAGGGTTACCAAGTGGAACACATTGATCGCAGAAAGAATGAAGCAACTGATGCTTTAAGCCGGCTGGGGTCTCAATGTAAGCCGGTGCCACCTAACACTTTCTTAGATGTTTTGCATAAACCTTCTATCAAGTTGCCTACAGAGGAAGACTTGGCTGTTCCAGACCCGGAAGCACAATTGGTGGCGGCTCTTCATGTCATCCCAGATTGGACAGTGCCATATTTGGCTTATATGACCCGGGGTGAGTTGCCTGAGTATTAGACCTTGGCTAGATAGGTAACCCGGTGGTCTAAATCGATGATGATTGCCAATGGTCAGTGTCACAGGGGCATTTCAACGTTGTGTTTCTCCCGAGGAAGGTCAAGAAATTCTTCATGAAATCCATGAAGGGGATTGTGGTCATCATGCTGGTTCAAAGTCCCTCGTAGCCAAAGACTTCCGTCATGGTTTTTACTGGCTGACGGCTCACGCTGATGCGGAGGATCTGGTCAATAGGGGTGATGGTTGCCAGAAATTGTCACGACGCGCACACGTGCCGACTCAAGAGTTGTGTATGATTCCAGTTACTTGGCCGTTTGCAGTCTGGGGGCTCGACATGGTTGGACCTTTCAAAATATCCAAAGATAAAAAGACACACCTTTTGGTGGCAGTTGACAAATTCACAAAGTGGGTTGAGGTAGAGCCGGTTAGTAAGTGTGATGCAGCCACGGCGGTTCAATTCATGAAAAAGGTGATCTTTCGTTTTGGCTTTCCACACATCATTATAACTGACAATGGTACTAATCTGTCCAAGGGTGCTATGGAGGAATTCTGCCAACGTGAGCATATCCGGCTTGATGTTTCATCAATAGCTCACCCCCAATCCAATGGTTAGGCTGAAAGAGCCAATCAGGAAATCATGAAAGGTCTCAAGCACCGGCTTATGGTTCCTTTACAACGGACGCCGGGTTGTTGGGTGGAGGAGTTACCCTCTGTGATATGGAGCATTAATACTACCCCTAACAGGTCTACGAGTTATACGCCTTTCTTCATGGTTTATGGAGCAGAGGCAGTCTTGCCTAGTGACATCCGTCATGACTCACCCCGTGTGGCAGCTTACGTTGAGGCTAATAACGAACAAGCCCATCAGGATGCACTTGGCCTGTTAGATGAAGAGCGTGACTTAGCAGCAGCCCGCTCGGCGATTTACCAACAGGACTTGCGCCGTTATCACAACCACCGAGTTGATTCCGGAACCTTTCAAGAAGGTGATTTGGTGCTCCATCTCATCCAGGATCAAACTGATGCACACAAATTATCCCCACCTTGGGAAGGACCTTTTGTGGTCAGCAGGAATTTGAACAATGGGTCATACTACCTTATCGATGTTTGAGAGCACAAAGACTCACGTAAGTCGGAGGAAGAGACCCACTGGCCGTGCAATATCGCTCATCTTTGGCCTTACTATACTTGAGCGACCAGCCCTCATAATGTACATACTTTGACGTTGTATATATTATGATAAGTAATAAAGCAGGACCTCTGTCCTTTTCATCCTCAATAATTACATGTCTTCATCATGATAATTTCAAAATGACCAACTGGGAGCTGATTCAAATCTAGCTTAACCCTTTGGTCCAGCTCATGATTGTATTCAAATATAGCCATTAAACCATATGGTCACTAGGGGGCTTCCTATTCAAACATAGGTCGCATTCGAACCAAAGAGAACATAGCTGTTGGTACCCTCTTGATCGGCGCAATGCCAAAACTCACTAGGGGGCTTCTTGATCGTATTCGAATCATAGCTTAACCCCTTTTGGGTCTGACTTGGATCGTATTCGAATCAGGATCGTTAAAAACCTCTCAAGGTTATTTGGGGGCTTCCTGTTCAAACATAGGTCATATTCAAACCAAAGAGAACATAGCTGTCAGTACCCTCTTGATCGGCGCAACGCCAAAGCCACTAGGGGTTACATGATCATGTTTGAATCCTAGCTTAACCCCTTTGATCCAGTTTACTAATCGTATTTGAATCAGAAGCCTCCAATTTTTTTCTTTATGTTTGACTACATTTTTTGAAAAGACAATCTTTGTTCTGCGTTTTTTGTCTAGATCTAAGTATAAGTATGGTTTCAATTTAACCCGGCTTGGTTTTTGACGGTAAATCGCCAGTGTATGATAGTCATCATAATTATGGAAGTGTTGGCTTCTACAAAGATTGGGTCATCACCCTTATTGTTCGAGTTACATAAGCCGATAGTTCAAATTCAAGGTCACAGGTATGATATTGTCGTTATGTTTCAAAGTTAAAATTCATAACAGGCTAATTTGTGTATCTTCAATCAGAGGCTTTCCAGCCTTAATAATTCTTACATACAGCCTTAATAATTATTACATTCAGACTTACTTATACAGTTATATTGGTCTCCATGGCTGTGTATTGGGCATTATGACCCGTCCGGTGATAAACCGCCAGGACAATTTTAATATATTGAATGCAGGAACAGATCCAACACTACTGATATTGTAAGGGATGTAAAACATATCTTCGTATGATGGACAACGGTGTTGTACGCAGCACAATATGCACGATGGCATAACAGAACAAGAAGTTTCAACGCTAGCATATTACAAGGCGTTTGGAGCCCAAAAAGGGATAAAACTGTTTGTCTCGCATATAGCAGGTGATAAGTTAGGCCGGTTCATAAATCGTGGCCTGGCTACCTTGATGGTTGTGGCTCATCCCTCACCGATTCATCTTCCTCCACCGTCTGGAAATTGGATTTGGTCCAGTCAAAGCCACGCAGGGCGATCAATTCAGCCTTGTCATCTATTAGACCAAACGGGTCAATCTCAGGGGCAAAGGTGTGCTTACTGTTCGGTGGGATTAAATCCATCACTTTGTATGCAGGAGTTGCTAGTCTCTTATTTTCAATATCAAAACCCGACTGATATTTGTCAAGTTCGGTCTCATTGCCAAGGATTGTAGCACATGGACGAATTTCCTTAACGTAGGCAGCAAAATCTTGTTGGTTAAAAGGTGTTCCATCTTCCTTGAGACTAGGATATTCTTTCACTATATCAGCCGGGTCTAGCTCTGGCATCCAGGCTTTAGAGCGGCTTAACACCGACACAGCTCCGGCTCTAGCGCAGGATCGCTTGATTTCTTGGAACCTAGCAGGGAAGACGGACAACTTTTTCAACACGTCGCTCAATAAGTTTGCCTCTTGGTTCACTGGGGAGATAGTAGCAAGAATTGGTTGAGCTCTGGTGTATAATTTCTCCACGAGGGTGTAAACCACCTTCAGCTTTATCAACGGATCTTGGCTCAAATTGCTGCTCCTGGGACCTGTGCAGATTATACAATGATTTAAGCTTATGTTATGATGAAAAGGATTCACTTTGAATAATTAATAACATGACTTACCAAAGATGTCGGAGACCATCTGAGACACACGGTTCTTTAAGTCGGTGAGTTCAGCGGTAACTTTTTCCAGAGCCGCCTCAGCTTTTTCAGCATGATGCATCAAGGCAGTTTTTTCATTGGCCCAGGCATCCTTTTCTGCACGGAGGTTGGTCTTCAGTTTGTCTGTTTTAGACACAATAGCCTGCAATTTGGATTCAGCCTTTTGGGTCTCCTTTTCCTGAGCCGCCAGCCGGGTCTTTATCTCATTCAGTTGTGTATCCAAATCAGCTATAGCAGACTGCAGGCAACACAGGTTTATCAAAGTATGTTCAAAAGAGGATTACAACAATTAAAGTCCCAAGCACTTTGCCAAGCAAACACACTTGGCACTTGGGGGCTAATGTCTGCCAAAGCAATTTTTTCTCTTCTAAAAAGTCCCAAGTGTTTAACAAGTAACAACACTTGGCACTTGGGGGCTAATGCATGTTGCTCAAAAATCTTTCTATGAGCCGGTTAAGCTGTCAACAGTTTCAGCTAATACATGAGGGATACGAAAATAAGTATTGTTTTGTCTATAATGACCGGTTCAGTCATGCTGATTAAACCGGCCCTTGGGGCCTAGACATGGAGAAGTACATTGTTACTGAAATCTAGTTTAAAGTTTTTGAAACCGGACTTGAAGGAAGACTAGAACGGAAGCTTATAAATGTTTCAAGTCTACATATCATTCATGTTCATTATAATCAAAAGAGTTGGGGGCAGGTAGAGTATATAATTCATGAAAGCCGGGGAATGTACCTCATATTCCTACTGAATCTATTTGACCATCTCAATTTCTGAGTCTCGATTGGAGTGCGCTTGACTGAGATAGCCAGATAGCACATCACTTATACTCAGGTGAGCATAATGAGAAACGTCAAACATCACTTTCTGTCTCTCCATAACTTCTTGCCTGGCAGAGTGTTTTGCCAGCACAGTTGGGTTCCCCATCTCAATGAATCTGGAATTAGTAATCAAAATATCATCGCCATGGGTCTCTGGCGGCTTAACTGAGCTTGCTAGTTCAACAGTTGAGAGATCACGAGCGGTTTCATCAATAGACGGCTCCGGAAAAACCGGATGAATATTGACAACAAGATCCTCTGGTGCTTCACATTGTTCTGGTACAAGAGGCGGCTGCTCAGATTCAACAGTTTTTGGATTCTCAGTCGTTTTTGACACCTTTGCTTTTTCAGGCTTTGCTTGACCGCAATAAGAAAATTTGTGATGAGTCAACATGGTGACAAGGATATAAAGGAATAGACAGAGAGGCAGTTATCCTTACCCAAGGGTAGTCTTGAAAGCCGGTAGTTGAGTCTGTGAAGAATCACTAGAAGAACGAGAGACCTCCTGCAAAAGTGCAATCACAGTTATGAGAGCAATAGAATAAACTCATTGGTAAGGGCAAAAGGTCAAGGATGAAAGAAACCTCATTTTGACGTTTCCGAGGAGTCTTTGGTAATCCAGAGAGTAAATTGTCGTCTCCGCCGGTCCGGTTGTGGCAGCGGCTCTCATGTTGCTATCGTTTCAAAAGAAAATGAGGATCTAAATAAGCCAAGGGGTGTGAAAATCATACTTTCCGAATTACCCGCCGAGGTTTCTGTCTTGGTAAAGGTTCTGAGTCAGAGGAAATAATAGTTACCTCGTCTCCGACTGCATGGCTGGTTCCTGTGTCACCCTGATAATAGTTAGTGTCAATAAGGTTGTTAAAAAACTGGCCAAGAGAATCAAGAGGTACCTCCGACTCAGAGGTGTCGTCCAGCTTGAGTAATTCATAAGCGGTTTATTTCTTCCTAGATTTTTTGTTAGTCTTCTTGATGGCTATCATAGCAGCTTTATTTTTTTGACAGCCTCGTGGTCATATTTGGCTTTCCAAAAATCAGATTTGGCCTGGGAAAGGATAACATGTTGAAATCTGTTCAAATACTTAACTGCTGAGGGAGAAGAAGTTAAAATGATTTACCTCTGGAGCTGGGTTAAGCTTGCAGAAAGGATTTAAACCCATGACGCTGCAATCTTCATATTTACTGTTAACAAGAGTGCTCGCCATTTCAATGATGGCCTCTTCGGTCAGACGTAGAGGACTATGGCGCAGACGGTCATCTGTTCCTTCAGTATAATTACACATCAAGCTGGGGTGGTGGCTTAGAGGGATGATCCGCCATGCGACCCAGCGGTGGACTAAGTCAAGGCCAGTTAAGCCGTTTCCTAGCAAAGCTTGAACCTTTTTGATCTTTGGCATAAGTTTCTTGCGTTCAGCGGAAGTCAGTTTATCACGGAGGTTGTAGGTGGTGTCAAGATGCACCGCACGATAACCCGGCATCGGTTTTTGATCAGACGGTGAGGTGTCCTGGCAATAGAACCATGTTTGATTCCAGTCCTTGGGATGGCTCGGTAAAACTATTAGAGGGAAGATGGCATCTCGTCGGCGCTGAATTAAGATCCCGCCAAGCTCCAAGCTGGAACTATTGGTGTATTCATTCTGGCGGTTCAAGTAAAAGTATTCTTTGAAGAACTCAACAGTGGGTTCTTCTTGCAGATAAACTTGACAGAAAACTTGAAAGTTACAGATGGATATGGAATTGGGTCCAATATCCTGTGGATGAATCTTGAATAAATTCAGGATATCTCTAAAGAATTTTGAGTCAGGCGGCGTAAAGCCCCGGTTCATATGGTCGGTGAAGACAATGATCTTGTTGTCCTTTGGTTGCGGTCTTTCTTCGTTCGGGTCAGGAGCACGATAAGACATGGCATTTGTTTCAGGTAAATACCCAACGGTAACGAAATCTTTCAGAGTGCTCTCGGTGACTATGGAAGGGACCCAGTTGCAAGTTGTCATCGTCTTTGGTGGCATGGTGAAAGTGCAATCTAAAAGAAAACAATTCACTGGCTTAAATTAGTTGGTGGGATTGCAAGTTAAAGTTTACAGTGCACGTTTATCACGGCGGCTTAAACAGGGGCTATTGATATATGGATAAGCCAGCTAAACCGGTGGTGTAAGCCGCCATGATTAGAGGCATTCAAGATCTACCAAGGCTGTAATCTGCTAAGTGTTAGGACAAACAAGTTTCTCATATTGAGGGTATAAATTTGGATCTACCATTTTCAAAAAGGGAGATAAATTCATCTGCAAGATAATGGAGGAAGAACAGAGGAGCCCTAGAAGCAATCTAGTGTAGTAGGGATATGTTCTAATGTTTTAACAGGCACGGAAACTGCGGCCGCACAAGATTTCGTGGCTTATTTGGGTCTAATCTATGGATCTAGGACAAAAAGGAAAGGAGGGCAGGTGACGAACATCCATGAACTCCGACGAACACCGACAAAACCCTAGTAACAGATCTATGACCAGGGAAAATAAGCTTACCGAGATCGTCAGGGTAGCAGAATGGCACCGCAAGTTTCTGGTCTATTTAGGGCGATGCAGCGGCCGGAGTTGAGGCTGGAGACAGGAGGTCTGTGGCGGTGAAGCTTGGGCGGGTCGGTGCGTCGCAAGGAAGGAGAAGGAAGGAGAAGGAGAAGACCGAAGGGCTGTGTGCGGTCCTATTTAAGGGGAAACAAGCAAACAGACAAGTGCGAAAATGAGGAGGTCGAACAATGGTTATCCAGCTAGATGGACGCCTTGATTTTCGGAAAGGCATTAAGGCAAAGATCCGTTGAAGATGACGTCGTTGCAGTTTTCCGAAATTTTTGGAGATGACGTCATGGCGGGTTATAAGGTCTTCACAACAGATGAGAAAGGATTTTTTTTCTAAGTCTTGAAGATTGGCATGAACAAGTTCAAATCAACCTGGGACCTAATGTTGGGGAAATAACTATTAGGCATGACCCACCCAGGAGGGCCGGGTCATCCCTAAGGCGATTCACTATAATGAAGCCCAAGATTGCACGACGGTTCACAGATAGGCTTAGTATAAGGCCCAGGCCCAAAGGCGGCTCAAGGCCCGTAGAGATAAACCGCAATATGTACATGACTTGTATTGTAAGGCAGGAATAGTTAGAGACCGAGCCGGACAATGTTTATGAGCCGGCCGGGACTCTATGAGCCGCCGGGCGTCAGCCTCTGTATATAAAGGGACGACCCGGGCGGCGGTTCAGGACAAGAAAACATAGATCGAAAGCTAGGTCAAGTGGATTTGCTCCCTAGCAATAGAAACATAAGCAATACCACCTCAAATTGGATTAGGCTTTTACCTTCATCGCAAGGGGCCGAACCAGTATAAACTCTCGTGTCCTTTTTCCCGTTTTAACCCCTTTAAGCTTCCTAGTTGCGATGGCTCCACACTTAAATCCTTTCACTAGGACATATGCCGTGACAATTCCATGACACACGTGATTACCCACAAGTATAGGGGATCAATTGTAGCCTCTTTCGATAAGTAAGAGTGTCGAACCCAACGAGGAGCTAAAGGTAGAACAAATATTCCCTCAAGTTCTATCGACCACCGATACAACTCTGTGCACGCTTAACGTTCGCTTTACCTAGAACAAGTATGAAACTAGAAGTACTTTGTAGGTGTAACAGGATAGGTTTGCAAGAATATAAAGAGCACGTAAATAAAAACTAGGGGCTGATTTAGGTAAAGAAGCAATAAAGTTAGTATAGCGAGTGTGGAGAACTGGTGGTAGGAGTTGCAAAATTATCACTAAGCAATTGACTACTTTACTAGTCCGATAGCAAGTTTTATGTGGGAGAGGGCACTGCTAGCATGTCATCCCTGACATGGAATTCTATGCACTTATGATTGGAACTATTAGCAAGCAGCCGCAACTAATAATGTTCATTAACATAAAACTCAACCATAGCATTAAGATATATTGGCCCCCTTCAATCCCGTATGCATCAATTTCCATGCTAGGTTGAAGCTTCTGTCACTCTTGCCCTCCAATACATAGTCCTATCAACATACAACTAAACATATGGTGTGATCCACATGCGCGCTCATATAACGGGCACCAAACGAAAGCAACATAACCATAAGCAAATTAAACCAATCATAGCAATTCACCAATTACGATAGGACAACGAAAATCTACTCAGACATCATAGGATGGCAACACATCATTGGATAATAATATGAAGCATAAAGCACCATGTTCAAGTAGAGGGTACAGCGGGTTGCGGAAGAGTGTAATGTTGTAGATAGATGGGGGAAGGTGATGAAGATGTTGGTGAAGATGACGGAGGTGTTGGTGTAGATTGCGGTGACGATGATGGCCCCGGCGGCGTTCCGGCGCCACCGGAAGAGAGGGGGAGAGGGCCCCCCTTCTTCTTCCTTCTTGACCTTCTCCCTAGATGGGAGAAGGGTTTAACCTCTGGTCCATGGCCTCCATGGTGGCGGAGGGGCGAGAGCCACTCTGAGTTTGGATCTGTCGCTTTGTCTCTCTCTGTTTCTGCGTTCCTAATTCTGCTCTTTCACCATTTCTTATATTCCGGGAGATCCGTAACTCTGATCGCGCTGAAAGTTTAACACGATTTCTATCCGGATATTGGCTTTCTTGCGGCGAAAGGAGGGCACGAACCTCCTTACGGATTGGCCACGAGGGCCCAGGGTGCGCCTAACCCCCTGTGGCGTGCCCCCTGCCTCGAGGCCCCCTCGGGCATCGTCTCACATTGATTCTTCTTCCCAAAAATCACATATAGTCCAAAAAAAATATCCGTTGGTTTTTATCCCGTTTGGACTCTGTTTGATATGGATTTTCTGCAAAATAAAAAACATGCAACAAACAGGAACTAGCACTGGGCACTGGATCAATATGTTAGTCCCAAAAATAGTATAAAAAGTTGCCAAAAGTATATAAAAGTTGTGGAATATTGGCATGGAACAATCAAAAATTATAGATACGACGAAGACGTATCAGCATCCCCAAGCTTAATTCCTGCTCGTCCTCGAGTACGTAAATTATAGAAAAAGATAATTTTTGATGTGGAATGCTATCTAGCATAATCTTGATCATGTAATCTAATCATGGCATGAATTTGAAGACACGAGTGATTCCAAGCAATAGTCTATCATTTGACATTAAGACAATAATAATTCAAGCATACTAATAAGGCAATCATGTCTTTTCAAAATAACATGGCCAAAGAAAGTTATCCCAACAAAATCATATGGTCTGGCTATGCTCCATCTTCACCACACAAAATATGCAAATCATGCACAACCCCGATGACAAGCCAAGAAATTTTTTCATTCTTTTGATGTTCTCAAACCTTTTCAACTTTCACGCAATACATGAGCGTCAGCCATGGACATAGCACTATAGGTGGAATAAAATATGATGGTGGAGGTTGTGTAGAGAAGACAAAAAGGAAGAAAGTCTCACATCGACGCGGCTAATCAACAGGCTATGGATATGCCCATCAATTGATGTCAATGCGAGGAGTAGGGATTGCCATGCAACGGATGCACTAGAGCTATAAGTGTATGAAAGCTCAAACTGAAACTAAGTGGGTGTGCATCCAACTTGCTTGCTCAAGAAGACCTAGGGCATTTGAGGAAGCCCATCGTTGGAATATACAAGCCAAGTTCTATAATGAAATTCCCACTATTATATGAAGGTGATAACATGAGAGACTCTCTATATGAAGAACATGGTGCTACTCTGAAGAACAAGTGTGGTAAAAGGATAGTAACATTGTCCCTTCTCTCTTTTCTCTCATTTTTTTATTTTTTCTCTATTTTTTTTGTAGGCTTCTTTGGCCTCACTCTCTTTTTTGGGGGCTTCTTTGGCCACTTTTAGTTTGATAACCTCACATGGGACAATGTTCTAATAATGATGATCATCACACTTTTATTTACTTATGTCGGATCTGGGGTTCCGGAAAACCCTTGAGGTTAGAACACTGGAGTGCGCGCGAAGGCTTTCTCCCTGTCGATCCACGCCCTAGCTCTCTAAGATCTCGCAGATGAACTCAACGAACTCACGACACAGAAAGACACAAGATTTATACTGGTTTGGGCCACCGTTGTGGTGTAATAACCTACTCCAGTGTGGTGGTGGTGGATTGCCTCTTGGGCTAATGATAAAAAGTACAAGGGGAAGAACAGCCCCTGAGGTTGAAGTGTTCTTGTGCTTGGCGAACTTGTGCGTGGCCTTGGTGGGGTGGATCCGGTCCAAGGTTATCCCTCCAAGGTCCTCTCCCTTTATCTATGGTGGTGGCTAGTCCTATTTATAGAGGCCCAGGTCCTCTCCCCAAATATTGAGCGGGAAGGGAGCCAACAATGGCTAATTCGAAAGGGACAACTAGTACAAGCTATCTTGACAAAAGGTGGTCTTCGCATGTAAAAGGCTCTGGTGATGATGTCGTCTTGGGCTCCATGGTGACCTCCGCCTTGTCGTCCTTCTGGTCTTGGTCTTGTTGCACCAATGTGGAAACCTTTGCTTGATGCCTCGGTACTCTGTGCCTGCGCTTGCCCCCTTAGCACCAAAGAGGAAACAAGGACGCTGCGCGCGCTGGCACCCTCCTGGTCCCGATCATCATGGTTCATGTCCCGACGGCCTTGCGAGGTTTACCTTGCCTTGATCTCTCCTCACCTCGTGAGCCTGCCTAGTGAGGCCGCTCTTGAGGAGGTCTTGCATCGTCCGCCCCACGAGGCTTGGCCCCTTGCGAGGGTCTTGAGTGTATTGTCGATGAAGATGGGCCATACGAACCTGCGAGCCCAGCCATGCTGTCGGTGTCAAAACCGGCGGATCTCGGGTAGGGGGTCCCGAACTGTGCGTCTAGGCGGATGGTAACAAGAGATGGGGGACACGATGTTTTTACCCAGGTTCAGGCCCTCTTGATGGAGGTAAAACCCTACTCCTGCTTGATTGATCTTGATGATATGAGTATTATAAGAGTTGATCTACCACGAGATCGAAGAGGCTAAATCCTAGAAGCTAGCCTATGGTATGATTGTGTGTTGTTGGTCCTACGGGCTAAACCCTCCGGTTTATATAGACACCGGAGGGGGCTAGGGTTACATAGAGTCGGTTACAAGGAAGGAGATGTACATATCCGTACTGCTAAGCTTGCCTTCCACGCCAAGGAGAGTCCCATCCGAACACGGGACGAAGTCTTCAATCTTGTATCTTCATAGTCCAACAGTCCGGCAAAAGGATATAGTCCGGCTATCCGCATACCCCCTAATCCAGGACTCCCTCACACGCCATGGGCCCTAGGCCAGCAAGTCTGGGGTCCCCCGTTCCCAGAACGCCGACAGTAGCCCCCGGGCCCAAGGCGCACTCGGGCTTGGCTTCGAGGCGAAGCCAAACGGTCAAGCGCGGAGTGCCGCAGGCCCCAAAAGCCTACGGCCTTGGTTGACACGCGGCGGTTGATTGGACGTGGGCGTCTCTGCTTCCCCACGCTGCCTCGGCAACTGCCCGACTTGAGAAGTCCTTGCGGCATGCTAGGAAAACCATCATTACCTGTGATCGTGGGGGTGCTGGTTGGCCTTCCTCTGCAATAAATGGGGAGGGGGGCTGAGCCCCCGTCGCCCATATTCTCCCATTCCTCTCACTCCTTCCTCCGCTCCACTGCTAGCAGCAGCTTCAATGGCGCCGATCCGTAGGTTTTCTGCTGAAGAGAAGGGAAAGGCCCCTCGCGAGGGGCCCGGCTCCATGGCGCCTAAACAGGGACGCGGCCATCCCCGCAAGCTTTCCGCGACTCCCGTTGTGGCCCCCTGCTCCCGGGGTGGTGCCACTGCGCGTGGCGGGGGTCGATCTGGTCGTGGTAGCCCCGTCCAGGAGGGTAGACGTGCCATGGTTGCACGGCATCCCCGGCCACGCTTCCACTTGGTAGAGGTGCTGCCGGAGGTCGTTGTCTGGTTGGTGGATCCGGCCGGCAATTGGCTCCAGCTTGCAGGCTTCTTTGCTGATGAGCTGTCGGCCCCTGGTCCGGGCGGGCTTTGGCTGCAGGCGGACGGTTGCTGCAGCAGGCTTCCTGGGTCACGGTCGAAGTCTCCGCCGCGGGCAACATAGCTCTGGCCCGTGGTTGGCAGACGTTCGCCCCCGCGCGCGGCCTGGGCAAGCGGTGCACCCTCCATTTCAGGTATGATGGTGATGCGAACCTCTACGTGAGGGTGTTTGGGGAAGATGGTCGCCGCGCCGGGAGCTGCCCCGAGTCGAACGACAGCGGGGAAGTGCTCGGTCTTGGCGATGGCCACGGCGAGGGCGAGCCCGCCAGCCACACCTCGTCCAACTACAGTGGCTCTTCTCTTGGCAAAAACTCTAGTAGCGGTGGCTACGACTAGCCGCCACGCCGCCGCGCTCGCTTCGAAGGTGGTGGTGGGTCATCCCGTTGCCGTGCCTCCGTGAAGCGCGAGGAGGGATCCCGGGACGTCCCTGGAGGCCTGCCTCCATGGTTCGTTGCAGCGCCGCTTTTGCTTTGTTCCTCTTTTCTTTCCTGCATCAAAACGAAACCAGTATTGGCCCGAATGGGTGTGCATCAAACTGTGATTCCTCAATCATTATGTTATGCTTGTTATTTCTGTGTTGTGTCATTTGTTTTGTGCGGAGATAACTTATCCTGGCGCGCTCGGGGCAGCCTCTTCTTCACGAGGCACTTGTCTCCTCGTGCCCGTCTTGGCTTAGTGGTTGCTTAGGAACTGCAAAAAAATTGTTGTTAAGGGGCTCGCGAGGAGACTTATTGTTCACCCGAGCCTTAACCTAGCGCTTCATATCGCGGTACCCGAGGGGCATAGATTTAGGAGAGATGCGCCGGCTTGTGGGCTCAAATGAGGGTGCCTCGCGAGAAAGCGGCAGACCGAAGGCAGAGGGAAGGACCAACACAGGAGGAAAAAATCCTCGCGAAGGCGCCTGCCTAGCCCCCTCGCGGGGTACGTGAGAGAGAGAACACAAGCAAACTGGGTTCAGAAAAGAAACGGCAAAAAGCAACGGAACCAAATCAGCAGGGAACACCAGAAGCAACTTCGATTAAGAGAAGGCCGAGTCCAGCACCTAGTCTAGTCTTCAACGTCTTCTCACCAGCGCGGAGCTAAGTGCTGCCACTAGGCGTGGGAGGGAGCCCCCAAGGCCCGAGGGCGGCTCTCCAGAGACTCCGGGGCGTGTACAGCCCCACTCATTATTACATGAGAGTGTCACGGGTGGCGATTCTTCACAGGCACCGGGCCATGCTTCACAAGCACTGGGCCTTTCTTCACAGGCACTGGGCCTTGTTTTATGGATAGAACCTCCAGAGGTGCTGTATGTTCCAGGCGTTCTGGACGGGCACTCCGTCCTACGTCTCCAGGAATGCGGCGCCAGGCCTGGAGATATGGACGACCCTGAACAGGCCCTCCCACATGGGTGAGAGCTTGTGCAACCCTTCCCTATAGAGGACCCGCCTCAGGATGAGGTCGCCTACCTCCAGCGTCCTAGAGTGGATGTTGCGGCAGTGGTACCACCGCAGTGCCTGCTGGTACCTTGCCGCCCTCAGTGCTGCTTCGGGGCGTCGTTCCTCCCCCAGTACGAGGTCCAGCCCCCGCAGGGCATCCTGCTGCGTTTCATCAAATGCCAGGACCTGTGCGGAGCGATGCTTGACCTCGTGAGGAAGGACCGCTTCGGCTCTGTAGACAAGGAAGAATGGGGTCTCGCCCGTCGGCTTTGTGGCGGTGGTGCGGGTGGACCACAGCACGAACTAGAGCTCGTTGTGCCAGCCCCTGCCACAGGATTCGAGCTTCTTCATGAAGGTCCTGGTCTTGAGGCCCCTCAGGACCTCCGCATTGGCGCGTAGCAAATCTGCATTCCAAGGTTAGCACAGTATGTTTTGAAGAGGTTACTGGTGAACTGCGATCCGTTGTCGGTGATGATGCAGTTGGGGACCCCGAAACGACTCATGAGGCCCTTGATGAACTTGACCGCGGAACCAGCTGGGATGGTGCGGACGGCTTCCACTTCCGCCCACATGGTGAACTTGTCGATGGCGACGTAGAGGTAGCGGTAGCCCCCTAGCACTCGAGGGAATGGGCCCAAGATATCCAGCCCCCAGACCGCGAATGGCCATGTGAGCAGTATAGTCTGGAGGCCCTGAGATGGCTGATGGATCTGCTTGGCGTGGAACTGGCAAGCTTCGCAGGACTTCACCAGCTCGGCCGCGTTGTTGAGCACCATGGGCCAGTAGAACCCACTGTAGAACACCTTGCCGACGAGGGTCTGTGACGACGAGTGGTGTCCGCAGTCGCCGCCGTGTATGTCCATCAGCAACTCCTTCCCCTGGTCCCTGGAAATGCAATGCAGCGGAACATCATTCGGTCACTTCCTGTACAACTCACCGTCCCTGATGCAGTATGCTGTGGCTTGATGGGCCACGCGCTCTGCGTCCTCTTCCTTCTCCGGTAGCATCCCTTGCATTAGATATTCCTTGAATTCCTTGGTCCAACATCCCTCCTAAGGCTCAAGCGCCAAGAGCAAGCGAGCCTCTGAGGTTGGGCCACAAGCTGGGGCTTCCGTGGCTGGCGGTTGTGGGAGCTCCTCCCGAGGCCGTGTCATGCTTGAAAGTGGTGGCGTCGCTGATGGCTTGAAGAGTCGTTCCACGAAGATGCCAGGCTCTTGGGGCTGTCACTTGGATGCCCTCCTAGTGATGTCTTCGGCTTCCTTGTTGGTGCCACGGGGCACATGCTGCACCTCCATGCCTAGGAACTGCTTTTCCATCTTACGTACTTACGCGAGGTACGCCTCCATGTCCTCGTCCTTTGGTTCGTACACTTTGTTGGAGAAGTTGACGAGGAGCTGTGAGTCGCCCCTAACTGTGAGGCACTTCACCCCTAGAGCTGTCGCGGCCTTCAGGCCAGCTATGAGGCCTTCGTATTCCGTGATGTTATTGGAGACCTTCTCGCCCTGCTGAAAGCAGAGCTGCACAGCGTAATAGAGCTTGTCCTGCATGGGCGAGATGAGTACTGCTCCAGCCCCCGCGCCCTGATGCACGAAGGCACAATTGAAGTACATGACCCATCCATCGGGCGCCTCACTTCCAGGCGAGGTAGACCAGTCCTCGCCCACTTCCAGTGCCGGTGAGTCCGTCCATTCCACCACGAAGTCAGCGAGTGCGGCTCCCTTGATGACCCTGGTGGTGCTGAACTCCAACTAGAATGCCTATAGCTTGATTTTCCACTCGGCGACCCTTCCAACAGAGTTGGGGCTCCTGAGCACCCTCTCCAACGGGTAGGCCGAGACGACCTTGATGGGGTGGCCCTGGAAGTAGTGCCATAGCTTCCGTGAGGCCACCAGGAGTGCGAGTAGGAGCTTCTGAGGCATGGGATAACGTGCCCTTGCGTCCTGTAGCACCGTGCTGATGAAGTACACCGGGTGCTCGACGAGAACCAGCATGTTGGTGAGGCTCGCATCTCGCGCGAACTGGGATGCCTCCTGAGGTGGTGGGACCTCTGGCACCTGGTCGCTTGTGGGGGTCTCTACGGTGTCATCCGGCCGGCCTTGGTCTTTTGTTGCCGCCGCTATGGCTCTTGCTGCGCCTTCCTGATCTTGCATCATCTCAGCTGGCGACGTACCTTGGCGTGGCACACTCTTGGCCTGGTGCTCCTCCCGAACCGCCACTAGGACAGCGCTGGCGGAGTATGGGGTGGTGGCAAGATAGAGCACCAAGGGTTCGAGAGGCCGTGGCGCCACCAATACCGGTGGGCTGGTCAGGTATTTCTTGAGGTCTTGGAAGGCTCGATCGGCTTTTGGAGTCCACTCGAACGGGCCCTTCTTCGTCATCAGCTTGAAGAAGGGTAAGGCACACTCTACCAGCTTGGAGATGAATCGCCCCAACACAGTCACCCGACCTGCCCGCTTCTGCATTTCCTTGAGGGTCTGCGGCGGGCTCATGCCCTCGATGGCCTTGATCTTATCCGGGTTTGACTCAATCCCTTTGTGTGATACGAGGAATCCCAGCAGCTTGCCGGAAGGGACGCCGAACACGTACTTTTCTGAGTTGAGCCACAAGTTCACCTGGCCCAGGCTCTCGAAGGTCTCCTCTAGGTCTTGGATCAAGGTCCTCACCTCCCGAGACTTCACCACAATATCGTCGATGTAGGCCTCTGTGTTTCTCCCTAGCTACCGCCCTAAAACGATGTGCATCAACCGCTGGAAGGTCGCACCCATGTTGCACAGCCCAAAGGGCATGCAGGTGTAACAGTATACCCCACATGGGGTCAGGAAAGCCGTATTCTCTACATCTTCCACCACCATCTTGATTTGGTGGTACCCTAAGAACGCATCCAGGAAGCACAATAGGTCGCACTCAGCGGTGGAGTCGACGATCTGGTCAATGCGCAGGAGGGGAAATGGATCTTGTGGGCACACCTTGTTGAGGTTGGTGAAGTCGACGCGCATTCGCTCCTTCCCGCCTTTCTTCGGCACTACCACTAGGTTCGCCAGCCATTCGGGGTACCTAACCTCACGAATGGCACCTGCCGCCTCCAGCTTGTGGGTCTCTTGGACGATGAAGGCCTGCTTCTCCGTGGACTGCCGCCTTGCTCGCTGCTTCACAGGGTGCACCTTGGGGCATACCCTCAAATGGTGCTGAATCACCTCTCTCGGGACCCCCACCAGCTGACTGTATCCCAAGCGAATATTTCCTTGTTCGCGTGCAAGAACTTCACCAATGCTTCCTCCTGGCTGGGGTCGAGGTTGGCGCCTATGGTGAAGGTGGCTCCTGAGGGGTCATCCTCGTCGACCGATACCTGCTTGGTTTCTTCCTTGTCTTGGGTGAACAACTGCTTCTTCTTGGTCGGCGCGACTTCCTTGGCATCGGGGGTACCGGCGCCGACGGGCTTCACCGCGCGGCGGCCCCGATGGCAAGTTTGAGTGCCATCCCGGCCTCCTTGGCGTCCCCCTTGACGGTGAGGACACCTTTGCTTCCAGGCATCTTCATGAGGTTGTAGGCTGGATGAGTCGCCGCCATGAACTGGGCTAGAGCCGGGTACCTGAGGATGGCATTGTATGGGAGGCCGATGCGGGCGATGTCGAAGTCGACCAGCTCGGTGCGGTAGTTGTCGCGCGTGCCGAAGGTGACGGGGAGGTAGATCTGCCCAGGGAGCGGGCGGCGCCTCCGCCAACTCCCGAGAAAGGCTTGCTGTGGCTGAGCTGCTCGAGTGGGACATGAAGAAGGCTAAAGGCCTCCACGAAGAGCAAGTTGAGGCTAGCGCCACCGTCGATGAGGGTCTTGGTGACGGCCACGTCGTAGATGGTGGGCATGCAGAGCAACGGAAGCATGCCCGAGCCGGTGGTGGTGACGGGGTGGTCTTCTGAGCTGAAGGTGAGATCGGCCTCAGGCGCGGACCAGCCCGGCGGAGCCCCCGAGTGTGTGGAAGCGGCACCGATTTGGCGGAGGAACGGCTTGATGTGGTGCTCTGAAGGCGGCGCCTACGAGCCGCCCAGCAGGGCTGCGACCGTGTGGTGCGCCGGTGCCGCGTAGCGCATAGTGAAGAGGTCGTGGAGCTCTTCCCAGGACGCCACCATGGATCCTGGAAGGTTAAGTAGCCAGGCGCGCGGCTCGCCGGCGAGGGCCATGGGGAGCCAGTTGGCCATGACCTTGTCATCACCCCCGGCTTCGAGGATGGCCTCCTCGTACGCCAGCAGGAAAGCTGACGGGTCCACCACGCCGTCATAGCGCGGTGGCATCTCCAGCTTGAACTTGGGCGGCCACTGCATCTGCCGCAGGGCGGGGGCCAGGGCTCGGAGCCCCTGGCCCCGTCATCAACGCTGGCCGTCAGAGTCGGGGGCACGACGGCTGCCATGTGGGCGAAGCGAACTGCGGTGTCGATGGAGCGCAGATCGACGGACGAGAAGCTACGGCGCACCCCTACCTGGCGCGCCAAATGTCGGATCTGGGGTTCCGGCAAACCCTTGAGATTCGAACACTGGGGTGCGCGCGAGGGCTTTCTCCCTATCGATCCACGCCCTAGCTCTCTAAGATCTCGCAGATGAACTCAACGAACTCACGACACAGAAAGACACAAGATTTATACTGGTTCGGGCCACCATTGTGGTGTAATACCCTACTCCAATGTGGTGGTGGTGGATTGCCTCTTGGGCTAATGATGAACAATACAAGGGGAAGAACAGCCCCCTGAGGTTGAGGTGTTCTTGTGCTTGGTGAACTTGTGTGTGGCCTTGGTGGGGTGGATCTGGTCCAAGGTTATCCCTCCAAGGTCCTCTCCCTTTCTCTACGGTGGTGGCTAGTCCTATTTATAGAGGCCCTGGTCCTCTCCCCAAATATTGAGCGGGAAGAGAGCCAACAACGGTTGATTCGAAAGGGGACAACTAGTACAAGCTATCTTGACAAAAGGTGGTCTTCGCCTGCAAAAGGCTCTGGTGATGACGCCGTCTTGGGCTCCATGGTGACCTCCGCCTTGCCGTCCTTCTCGTCTTGGTCTTTTTGCACCAATATGGAAACCTTTGCTTGATGCCTCGGTACTCTGCACCTGTGCTTGCCCCCTTAGCACCAAAGAGGAAACAAGGACGCTGCACACGCTCGCACCCGCCTGGTCCTGATCGTCATGGCTCACGTCACGAGGGCCTAGCGAGGTTTACCTTGCCTTGATCTCTCCGCCCCTCGTGAGCCTGCCTAGTGAGGCCACTCTTGAGGAAGTCTTGCATCGTCCGCCCCGCGAGGCTTGGCCCCTCGCGAGGGTCTTGAGTGTGTTGTCGATGAAGATGGGCCGTACGAACCTGCCAGCCCAACCACACCATGAGTGGCAGGCAGGCAAGTCTGGGGACCCCCATTCCCAGAACACCGATAACTTACAACTCAATATTACAACTCGATACTAGAACAAAGATATGACTCGATATGGATGCCTCGGGCGATGTACCAGGATGTGCAATGATCTAGCGTAGCAATGACATCAAAAAACGGACAAGCCATGAAAATATCATGCTAGCTATCTTACGATCATGCAAAGCAATATGACAATGAATGCTCAAGTCATGTATATGAAGATGATGGAAGTTGCATGGCAATATATCTCAGAATGGCTATGGAAATGCCATGATAGGTAGGTATGGTGGCTGTTTTGAGGAAGATATAAGGAGGCTTATGTGTGATAGACTGTATCATATCACGGGGTTTGGATGCACCGGCGAAGTTTGGACCGACTCTCAAGGTGAGAAAGGGCAATGCACGGTACCGAAGAGGCTAGCAATGATGGAAGGGTGAGAGTGCGTATAATCCATGGACTCAACATTAGTCATAAAGAACTCACATACTTATTGCAAAAATATATTATTCATCGAAACGAAGTACTACGCGCAAGCTCCTAGGGGGATAGATTGTTGGAAAAGACCATCGCTCCTCCCCGACCGCCACTCATAAGGAAGACAATCAATAAATACCTCATGCTCCAATTTTGTTACATAACGGTTCACCATACGTGCATGCTACGGGAATCACAAACTTCAACACAAGTATTTCTACAATCCACAACTACCCACTAGCATGACTCTAATATTACCATCTTTATATCGCAAAACTATTGCAAGGTATCAAACATATCATATTCAATGATCTACAAGTTTTATGTAGGATTTTATGACTAACCATGTGAATGACCAATTCCTGTCATCTCTCTAAATAGATATAAGTGAAGCAAGAGAGTTTAATTCTTTCTACAAAAGATATGCCCATGCTCTAACAAATATAAGTGAAGCAAAAGAGCATTCTACAAATGGCGGTTTTCTATGTGAAGAGAAACATGCAATCCAAACTTCAAATGATATAAGTGAAGCACATGAAGCATTCTATAAAACCATACTCAAAAGATATAAGTGAAGTGCAAAGAGCATTCTATAAATCAACCATGGACTATCTCATACCAGATTGGTGCATCAAAGAAAAGTGAAAACTAAATGCAAAAGATGCTCCAAGGTTTGCACATATCACATGAACGAAACGAATCCGAAAGCATACCGATACTTGTTGAAGAAAGATGGGATGCCTTCCGGGGCATCCCCAAGCTTAGACGCTTGAGTCTCCTTGAATATTTACTTGGGGTGCCTTGGGCATCCCCAAGCTTGAGCTCTTGCCTCTCCTCTGTCGGGGGTTGGGTGCGACATATGCCAAAGGATGGCTTATCATGGTGGGGGCGAGTAGAACATCGCCAGTGCCTGGAAACGGGATGAGGCGTAGACATGCACACTGGCGAATCTTACCCAGCTTCAGGGCTCTCCGAGGAGATAATACCCCTACTGCTGCTCTATGGGGTCTACGCATGATCACTATGGGAAAGTGTTTACACGATTGCTCCTTGAGCTGTTTTCTGGAGGTAGGAGAGGGCAAGGCTAGCTCCCTCCCTCCTATATGATCTGGTCTAGAGCTAATGGATTCCAACCCTTTGCATGGGTGCCCTAGGGGGTTTATATAGGCCTACCCCCAGGGGTACAATGGTAATCTGGCTGGACGCGGGCCCAGCCATCAGTGCCTCCGGCCTCCGTCTTCTCCGCCGACTGGCTAGGTACATAGCCGACAGGCCGCGTCCGCCGCGGGTGGGTCTTGCCGGCTACTGATTACTGTAGCCGTGCTTCTGATGATGCGGGCTTGGTCATGGAGTCATGGCAACAGCCCCGCCGCCTGGCGAGCGATCACTATTGCCACTCTCCGTCACATCTGATTAATGGCGCATGGGCCCCGGGGGAGGAGCCGGCCGACTCTTGGGGGACGACTCCCGACGGGTCTGACTTGTGGCGCACTTGCCGTCTTCTGGGGATCCCGCTGGCTGGTGGGACCCGCCGCCCTAGGGTCATACAGACAAGTCGTCGTGGGCGCAGGATTCGGTCCTTTGACGCTGATGTCAGGGCCGGCACGGCAACAATGCCACGCCGGACGGAGATCTCCACGGGTGCGGTGTACTGTTGCTATGCCTGCCTTTGGAAAGGGGTGGGAGTGGGCTTGACTGTAGCCACTCCCCGTCCTGTCCCTCTTGATGAGGGCATGGGGTTTGTTGGAGTCGCGGGCCGACTCCCCAAGGCCTACTTCTTGGGAAGTCGTTAGTCAGGAGTCGGTTTGTCCTGAAGTCGTCCCTGGGACTCGGCCGCGAGTGGTTAGACAGTGGCCTTGCCGCCGACATCTCAGAAGGCGGCTCTTCGTCCTGGGGTCTTGAGGGGCGCAGCCTACCCCGATGTCTTGAAAGGTTCTGGGGCACGGACGATCGGCCGAGAAGCCTCTACAGTTTCTCTTTCCGGGTGCTCGACACATGGTTCTTGCTTGATTTCTGCCGGGCCGACTAGGAGTCGGACCCGCCCAACTCTGACTTGCACAGTATTTCGAACGTCATGGCCGGATCCAAGTGGCGTGCTGGCTAAGCTTCCAGGCCGCTGCCCGTTCCGGGCCTGTCATGTGGAAACGCGCGGCCGGGCCAGTCTGCCAGCCTACGTGCATGACGGGACAGGCCCATAGGAGGGGCCCACCATTACCGTGCCTCGGCGCTCGAGCGGATCCGCTGTGTCTTGAGCAGACGGTTGGGATTCTTGTGGAGTTACTGCGTGCAGTAACTTTGTCGTGGAAACGTGGGGGTCGTGGGGTCGTGGGCGCAGTAAATCCCATGACCGCCCCCTCGGCTTCGTAGCCCATGAGGCTATAAGTAGGGGGAGGAGGGGCGCGGTAGAGCACGCGCGTCCCTCCTTCCCACTACTCCTTGCTCTTCTCCTTCTTCTTCTTCCTCGCCCCGCCGTGCGCCCAAGCTTTGACGAACGCCACGGCGATCAGCTCATGATGAGTTCTTCTTCTGCTGCTGTGCCTTCCTTGGTGCGTTCCGGCACCTGGGACGGCTTAGAAGTTCACGACGACCACATCGAGTTCCTCCGCAAGACTCGTCGGCTCCCCGGCGAAGATTACGTGCGGGTGCGTCTTGCGCCGAGGGGGGAGATTTCCTCAGCGCCGGAGGAGGGCGAGCGAGTCATCTTCCGCTCGCACTGCCTGCGCGGATTGGGGCTGCCGGCGAGCAGCTTCTTCCGCTCTTTTCTGGAGTTCTACGGCCTCCAGCCGCACCACCTCACGCCCAACACGGTGGTGCTGCTGTCCGCCTTCGTGGCCTTGTGCGAGGGCTTCCTCAGAGTCCTGCCCACCCTCGAGCTCTGGGGGGAGTTCTTCTACTGCAAGCTCGGCACCCAGGCTGCAGGCGTGCCGGCTCAATGCAGCGCGTTCATCGCCGGGCGGAGATCGGGGGCCGACAACCCCTTCCCCACCATCAAGCTGATAAAGTCGGTGAAGATGTGGCAGCGATCGTACTTCTACGTGAAGAGCATCTTCGCGGGGGGCGATTGGGTCAACCTGCCGGCCTTTGAAGCCGGCCCGCCGGCTGGGAGATTGCCCAACTGGTCGTTCCGGGCCAAGTCGCTGACGCTTGTGGGAGCTGGCGCCGTCACACGACTCTGAGTGCTGACACAGTCGGAGGGCCTGATTGGTCCGGACCTGCTGGCCGCCTTCGTGGCATCCCAAGTTCTCGCGCTCCAAGGGCGCCCCCACATGATATGCCAAATGAGCGGGTGCCGTGACCCGAGTCGGATGTGCACCAAGGACATGCCTCACAAGGAGGTGGCCTACATGGTGAACTACCTCTCGAACAGCAAGCTGCTGGAGGACTGGCGGTTCGGCAAGGAGCCGTACTCCCGTGCCAACCCCCCACCTACAGTGAGCTGCCCTTTCTTTCTTTCTTTCTTTCTTCGAGTTGTCCTCTTTCTTGCCGAGTCTATTTTGTGCGACCTGACCAGTCGGCTTTGGTCAGAATCCCCTCCTCCATCCACCAGCCGGCACCTCGGGGCCGGCCGGCGAATTCCTTGCCGATCGGGCGGAGAGCGACGTCGACGACCCCGATCTGGGGGCGGCGGCTTTGGAAGACGACGCCGAAGGAGGAGGCGGCCCGCGGCTAGGGTCCAGTCTAGAGGACTCGCCTGACGATGATGAGGAGGTCGCCCCCCGCCCCCGGCCAGGAGCCAGCCATCCCGGTGCGGGCTCTTTTCCCGTGCCAGGTGCTCCAAGCGGCGGGAAGAAGTGCAGGGCCATGCCACTTTGTTCAGCAGTCAGCCGAAGAAGCCGAAGAGTTCGGCTGCAGCGACCCAGCGGGACGAGGCAGCTGCGAAGGCCATCCGCTTCCGTAAGAAAGTGAAGAAGCCGCCACTGGTCTCCACGTGAGTATTCCGTCTCAATGCTTTATTCTTTCTTTGTAGCTTTGTCTGTGTCTTTTACTTGCTTTCCTTGCTTCAGGGCTTCCCTCACTCTTGAGAGGGTCGTCGCCGCCTCCGTCATGGGGTCAGCGGAGACGTCCGCCACCACTCGGCGGATTGACCCCCTGCTGACCTCCGGGAGGCGACGGAGCGGAACGCGCAGGAGAAGCGCAACGAGGAAGAGGCCGCCCGCCTGGAGAAGGTGGAAGCCGATAAGGCGGAGGCCTCCGCCAAGAAGAAACTGGCCGAGGCCGAAGCCATCGCCGCGACGAAGCGGCAGGCTAAGGAGGCCGCGCATCGCCAATCGGCGGTGTTCGTCACCCCGTTGAACTCTGCGCCGCCGCCTCCGGAGTTCACGGGGCAGACTAGGGAAGCCGGTGGCGAGAATCCCATCCTGGAGAGGGAAGGCGGCGGCTCCTCCACGCCGGATGTGATTGTTCCGCCGCCACCTCTGCCGCCATCTGGGAGCGCGCAAGGCGAATAGCCGGCGGATCCGCCGGTGACGCCAACTGAAGACGAGGCCATGGCGACGCTACTCCTTCAAGTCGGCTCTCCAACGCGCCGCCGTCTTGAGAAGGCGACTTCGGCGCCACGCCTCCTGGAGACTGGCACCGCCAGCTTGGCGATCCCAGATGCCGAAGCAACGAGCGCCGCGCCCATTGGGTGGGTGTGAGGAGGCGGCACGGGGCCGCTGAACCAGGCGCTTCTGGACGTCCAACTCTATGTCTGCAGTACATGGTGACTCGCGGGGAGTCAAACTCTATGTCCGTTGGGATGACGGCTTCGGCATCGTAGACGAGGAAGAAAGGCGTGAAGTCAATTGACTTGTTTGGAGTCATGCGCAGACTCCAGAGGACGGCTGGCAACTCATCGAGCCAGCAGCCAGCCGAGCGCTCCAGAGGCTCGACCAGCCGGGGCTTGATGTCGGACAGGATGAGGCCGTTTGCTCGCTCCACCTGGCCATTTGACTATGGGTGGGCGACGGACGCTAGGTCCAGTCGGATTCCCTGTGTTGCGCAAAAATGGGCCAAGGCGCCTTTGGCAAAATTTGTGTCGTTGTCGGTGATGATGTTGTGTGGTATGCCGTACTGAATTGCGATATCGGAGATGAAAGTCACGGCAGTCGGACCGTTCAGTTTCTTGGCTGGCTTTGCTTCTATCCACTTGGTGAACTTGTCCACTGCGACAAGTAAGTGAGTTAAGCCACCTCGTGCCGTCTTGAATGGTCCCACCATGTCTAGACCCCAAACTGCGAAAGGCCAGGCAATGGGGATGGTCTTGAGTGCAGAAGCCGACTGGTGCGGCTTGGAGCTGAACTTCTGGCACCCTTTGCATTTTTTGACCAATTCCTTGGCCTCTTCTAAGGCAGTCAGCCAGAAGAAACCATGTCGAAAGGCTTTGGCGATGAGTGCTCTTGAAGCCGCATGGTGGCCGCACTCGCCTTGATGGATGTCTTTGAGAATTGTTTGGCCTTGCTCTGGCTCTACGCAGCGCTGGTAGACACCAGTAACGCTGCGCCTGACCAGCTCTCTCTTGACTATGGTGTAGGCTGCCGCTTGGCGTTGTACTTGCCGAGCTGAGGTCTCATCAGTCGGCAGCTCTTTGCTCACCAGGAATTTGAGGATGGGCTGGGCCCATGAGGGTGCTGCTATCTCTTCGACTGCCAGAACTGCGACTTGGACGAGGGCGGCTGGGCTGGGAGGCGGCGGGTTGGAGTCAACAACCGCTTGCTGGGTTAATGAAGTCCCCAAGCCGATTGGCGCGGCTCTTGGGGCGAGTTTTGGAGTCTTCGAGCCCACCGCCGTAGTCCCCGAGCCGGGTACTGCAGTCCCTGGGTCGGCCTCGACTGTGGCGGCTTTGGAGCCATCTGCCAAAATCCATGTACTGTCTGTCGGGGCTCTGGAGTCAGATCCAACTTCTTCGGGAGGAACCGGCATGAAGATGGAGTCTGATTCTGGTGAAGGCTTGATAGACGGCTTGAGGAGGTGTTGAAGGGCGACGCCGGATGGTATTGCTTGGCGGGTAGAGCCGATTCGTGCCAAGGCGTCTGCTTGGTCGTTGTCGTTTCTTGGCACATGGAGGAACTCGCACCCCTCGAAATAACCACTGAGTTGCTGCACGAGGAAACGGTAGCTCGCCATGTTTGCATCTTTGGCGTCCCAGTCGCCAGATGACTGTTGGACCACTAAGTCCGAGTCGCCATAACACAGGATCCGGCGAATGCCAAGTTCTTTGGCAAGCCGGAGCCCGTGAATGAGCGCCTCGTACTCGGCGGCCTTGTTGGAGGCGGCAAAATGGTTTTGCAATGCGTATTTGAGCTTGTCGCCTTTAGGGGAAGTGAGGACGACGCCGGCTCCCAAGCCGGTGCGCATCTTGGAGCCGTCGAAATGCATCCGCCAATGGGTGGAGTCGGGCGCTGGAGGTAGGTACTGGGTCTCAGCCCAGTCGATGAGAAAGTCGGCCAGTGCTTGTGACTTGATGGTGGTGCGGGGCTGGTAGTGGATGTGTAGGGAGCCAGCTCTATGGCCCACTTGGCCACGCGGCCAGAAGCATCTCGGCTTCCGATGATCTCGGGAAGTGGGGCCGTGCAAACCACAGTGATTGGATGCTCTTGAAAGTATGGCTTCAATTTCTTGGTGGTAAAGTGTACGCCATAGCACATCTTCTGGTAGTGGGGGTAGTTCTGCTTGGAGGCCGACAGTACTTCGCTCAGGTAATATACCGGTCTCTGGACAGGTAGTGCCTTACCTTCCTCCTTGCGTTCCACTACAATGACCGTGCTGACTACCTGGCTGGTGGCGGCGATGTATAGGAGCATATGTTCCTTAGGAGTCGGAGCCTCCAGAACAGGTGGAGTAGTTAGCATCTTTTTCAACTAGAGAAAAGCTTCATTCGCCTTGTGGTTCCACTCGAAAAAAGTGGTCTTCTTCATGAGTTGGTATAAGGGGAGAGCTTTCTCGCCCAGCCGACTGATGAATCGGCTGATGGACGCCAAGCAGCCGGTGAACTTTTGCACGTCTAGCAGTTGGCTGGGTACCTCCATCCTCTCGATGGCCTTGATCTTTACAGGGTTGCACTCTATGCCGCGTTCAGAGACCAGGAAGCCAAGGAGTTGGCTGGTTGGTACTCCGAAAACGCACTTCTCGGGGTTGAGCTTGATCTGGAATCGGCGCAGGTTCTCAAAGGTCTCCTTGAGGTCTTCCAGCAGTGTTCCACGCTTTTCCGTCTTCACCACCAAATCGTCCACGTAGACGTGGGCGTTGCTCCCGAGTTGCTTAAGGAGGCACTTCTGCATGCAACGCTGAAAGGTGGCGCCGGCATTCCTCAAGCCGAACGTCATGGTGAGGTAGCAAAAGGCTCCAAACGGCGTGATGAAGGCGGTCTTCAGTCTGTCAGCCGGGTTCAGCTTGATCTGGTGATATCCTGAGTATGCATCCAAAAATCTCAACAGCTCGCATCCGGCGGTGGAGTCTATCACCTGATCAATTCTTGGTAGAGCAAACGGGTCCTTGGGGCAGGCTTTGTTGAGGCTCGTGTAGTCAATACACATTCGCCACTGCTTGTTCTTCTTCAGTACCAGGACCGGATTGGCTAGCCACTCTGGAAAGAATACTTCCATAATGAAGCCGGCCGCTAGGAGCCGGGCTATTTCTTCTCCCGACAACTCTTCTCTTCTCTTCTGATAGGCGGCGCAGGGGCTGCCTGACCGGCTTTGCATCAGATCAGACATGTAGCTTGTGCTCGGCGAATTCCGTCGGTACACCTGGCATGTCTTTGGGGGACCATGCGAAGATGTCCCGATTCTCACGGAGGAAATCGACGAGATCGCCTTCCTATTTGCTGTCGAGGTTTGCGGCTATGATAGCGTACCTCTCTGGGTGCTCCGGATCCAAGGGTATCTTCTTTGTCTCCTTGGCCGGCTTGAATGAACCCTCAGCCTCCGACTCCTCTGGGTTGGGTGATACTTTTGGCTGCTTGCCGGCCATCGCCACAACCCACTCAAGGAGCCGCTTCTCGGCCGCGATTACCAGGGACTCGGCTAGCCGACTGCTCTCAGCCGCACAGGCAGACGACTTCCGGTAGTCGCCGGCTATGGTCAGAATCCCCCTGGAACTGGGCATCTTCATTTTGAGGTAGGCGTAGTGGGGGACCGCCATGAACTTGGCCAAGGCGGGTCGGCCGAGTAGTGCATGGTATGGGCTCTCAAGGTCCACCATCTCAAACCAAACCGACTCTCGGCGGAAGTGATCTTTGTCTCCAAAGAGGACGTCCATCAGGATCTTGTCGATTGGTGAGCAGGAAAGCCCAGGAACAATGCCATGGAACACAGTCCAGCTGTTCTGAAGCTGTCTTTGCTTGATCTGTTCTGAAGCTGTCTTTGCTTGATTCCTAATTTCTCCATGGTGTCCTTGTACAGGATATTGATGCTGATGCCTCCGTCTATCAGAACTCACGAGAAACGAGCAGCTCGTATATCCGTGGCAAAGGTGGCATCCAGGACCAAGGCATAAGAGCCCGGACTTGGCATCACCTCTGGGTGATCAGCCCTGCTCCAGCTGATAGGCTTTTTGGACCAGTGCATGAACTCTGGCGTCTCTGACGCTACTGCATTCACCTTTAGTGGCTGCAGCTGCCTGCTGCGTTGATCATCAGCCATATTGGTAAATACCACGCAGGCTCCGTGTTCTTTGGGGTATTCGTCTTGTACTGCGCCGACTGGTCTGACAGCCGGCTGCTGGGGCGGAGGCGGAGGCGGCTGCCCAGCAGGCGGGGGAGGTAGGAGGCCGTCTCCCTTGGCGATCCTGGTGAGCCAGTGGCACTTCCGGGTGGTGTGATTCGACGGCTTCGCGCCACTATGGAACTTGCAAGGTCCATCCAGAGTGTGCTCGTAGGAGAAGGTCGGCAACCAGTTGGTCTTGCCGCCTTTCTGTCGCTTGGGCGGAGGCTGCCCATCCGGCTGCTGGGCTTCAACTGTCGTGACCTGCCGGCTGCTGGAAGCCGGCTGCGGGGCCTTGCGCTTGTGGTCGCTCTGCTATTGCCGCCGACTGGCATCTCCCGCCGGAGTTCTTGGAGCTTGAGGGGCCACTTTGCCAGTTGCGCTAACTTGAATCTCCGCCTTCATGGAGGAGTCGACCGTGGCGTACTTGTCTGCTATGATCAGCAGCTCGTCGATGGTTTCTGGCTCGTCGCAGAGAAGCTTGTGCTTGAGGAGGATGCCTTCTTTGCACCCGGCGGTGAAGTACTCGATAGACTGCACCTCGTGCACGCCCTCGCAGGAGTTCCAAAGCTCGTCCCAACGCGTGAGGTAGTCGTGAGTCGACTCGTCGGGACCTTGCATGCACAAGGAGAGCTGACGAGGCTTGGGAGGACGCTTGTATGTGCTGGTGAAGTTGCGTACGAAGGCTTCGGTGAAGTCGACCCAACTGTTGATGCTGCGGGGCTTCAGGCCATTCAGCCATGTCCGGGTCGTGCCCTGGAGCATGAGCGGAACGTATTTTACGGCGACACGCTTGTTGCCGTTCGCTATGCTGACAGCCGTGGAGTAGTCGACTAGCCAGTCTTCCGGCTTCACGGAGCCGGTGTACTTGGGCGTGTCTCATGGGAGTGTGAACCCTTTGGGAAAGGGCTCGTCTCGAATGCGGGGCCCGAAACAAGGCGGACCCAACTCGTCTTCTTCTTCCAGCGCCAGGGATCGGTGAAGTCGGTCGATCCGGTGGCAGGCGTCGTTTTCCCCGACTCCCTCTCGGCGGCCAAGGCGGTCGCCAAGAGTCGGATGATCAACAGGCGGCGGGGACACTCGCCTTTCCTTGCGAGGAGGAGGAGGCGGACAGTCGTCCCATCATTCCACTACTCTCGGGCGGCCGTCTGGGTCGCGCTCTATGGTAGTGTGAGTCCGATTGTGGCTGACAGTCGGATCCTTGTCCTTTCTTCCTCGGGCGCCGCCAGTCGGCGTCCGAGACGTCGCGCCTTGGTCTCGGCGAAGGTCGTCGTTTTGCCGCTGTGGCGCCTCTCTGCGGCAGCCGGCCTCGTTCTGCGCAGCAGCCGTGTCGAGGAGCAGCTGGACTCGCTCCATCATCAGGCGGTGCTCTTTGCCCTCGAAATTGTCCAGCTCGTCCGCCGCCGCCTGGGCGGCTCGAATGTTTTCCGCAGGTGTAGCGTACATAGGGCGTCTTGCCCCGAACAGGTCAGCGATGGATACGCCGCGCTGCTGGACCGTGCCAAGGCGGCTGGGCCCAGCTGGGGCTGGCGAGCCACCAACAGCGCGATCTATCTCTCACTGGTAGGCTTCTGACAAGCGTCTCATGCTAGCCAGCTTCTTCGCACCTTCGACGAGTTGAAGGCAGCGCGCCTCCAACGTCTCCGCGTCAGCGTCTTCCGGAATGGGCGCAGTCAGGTCTTGTAGCGTCGTGCCAAGCGGATCATGCGCTCCTCCCCCGGGGAGCTCGTCATGACCCATGACGAGCACCTCGGTGACGGTGCTTCCGCCGCTCTCCGCACGAGGGAGAGGCTCATCGTAGACCACCACATTAGTGGGGAACGCGTCGAGCGACGCGGTGTCGGAGTCGACCAGCATCGGGTCGGTGGAACCTACAGACTCCAAGTCTACGGCAGGCTCGCCGGTGACGTGGAGTTGATCGAGGAGGCTCTCGGAGCCTCCCCTGCCTGCGTCGGATGCAGGTTCGTCGGAGATGCGAACCTCGCCGACAATTTCGGCGAGGCGGCTAGCGGCGCAGGCAATCTCAACACCGTGCAGCGCATCGGCGCAAACTCCGTCTGGCATGCCTGGCTGGCTGCCCTCGCCAAGAAGGAAAAGGGTTCCCGTCCAGAACAGGTCTGCGGACGATGGTGCACCAGGCCCCACGGTGGGCGCCAAATGTCGGGGGTTGGGTGCGACATATGCCAAAGGATGGCTTATCATGGTGGGGGCCGAGTAGAACGTCGCTGGTGCCTGGAAACGGGATGAGGCGTAGACATGCACGCCGGCGAATCTTACCCAGCTTCAGGGCTCTCTGGGGAGATAATACCCCTACTGCTGATCTACGGGGTCTCCGCATGATCACTATGGCAAAGTGTTTACACGATTACTCCTTGAGCTATTTTCTGGAGGTAGGAGAGGGCAAGGCTAGCTCCCTCCCTCCTATATGATCTGGTCTAGAGCTAATGGATTCCAACCCTTTGCATGGGTGCCCTGGGGGGTTTATCTAGGCCTACCCCCAGGGGTACAATGGTAATACGGCCTGACGCGGGCCCAGCCGTCAGTGCCTCCGGCCTCCGCCTTCTCCGCCGACTGGTGGGCCCTGCCGACTGGCTAGGTACGGAGCTGACAGGCCGCGTCCGTCGCGGGCGGGTCTTGCGGACTGCTGATTACTGTAGCCGTGCTTCTGATGATGCAGGCTTGTTCATTGAGTCGTGGCAACAGCCTCGCCGCCTGGCGGGCGATAACTATTGCCGCTATCCATCATATCAGATTAATGGCGCATGGGCCCCGGGGGAGGAGCCGGCCGACTCTCGGGGGCCGACTCCCGATGGGTCCGACTTGTGGCGCACTTGCCATCTTCTGGGATCCCGCTGGCTGGTGGGACCCACCGCCCCAGGGTCGTACAGACAAGCCGTCGTGGGCGCAGGATTCAGTCCTTTGGCACTGATGTTAGGGCCATCACGGCAACAGTGCCACGCCGGACGGAGATCTCCACGGGCACGGCATACTGTGGCCATGCCTGCCTTTGGAAAGGGGTGGGAGTGGGCTTGACTGTAGCCACTCCCCATCCCGTCCCTCTTGATGAGGGCATGGTGTTTGTTGGAGTCGCGGGCCGACTCCCCAAGGACGACTTCTTGGGAAGTCGTTAGTCGGGAGTCGGTTTGTCCTGAAGTCATCCCTGGGACTCGGCCGCGAGTGGTTAGACGGTGGCCTTGCCGCCGACTTCTCAGAAGGCGGCTCTTCGTCCTGGGGTCTTGAGGGGTGCAGCCTGCCCCGATGTCTTGAAAGGTTCTGGGGCTTGGGTTAGCCTACCCGTGGCCCATTACTCCGACATCCTCCTTCTCCTCACGTCAAGACTTCCTCGATCTTCGAACACTTCATCCAAACAAAACACAACAGAAAGCTCGGTAAGATCCGTTAGTATAATAAAGCAAATCACTACTCTAAGTACTATTGCAAACCAATTCATATTTTGTTTTTGCATTGTAGCTACTGTAATATAACTTTTCCATGGCTTAATCCACTGATATAAATTGATAGTTTCATCAAAACAAGTAAACTATGCATCAAAAACAGAATCTGTCTTAAACAGGACAGTCTGTAGTAATCTGAACATTCACCATACTTCTGTCACTCCAAAAATTCTGAAAAAATTAGGAAAAATAAAACATTTATATATAAGGAAAATGCAAAAAGTTTCAGTACCATTTGACGTTCCAGTAAAAGAAATGTAAAATTGCGCACTACAGCCAAAGTTTCTGTCTTACACCGCACAAACCAACAAGCAATGTAAACATCCTAAAGGCAAATCTTGGCACATTATTTTTATTTTTAGACTTTATAAAAGCACATAACAGAAATAAATGACTCTCTAAAACTTCCGAGTTGTCTCCCTGGCAGCGCTTTCTTTAAAGCCATTAAGCTAGGCATATAGTGCTCAAGTAATGGATCCACCCGGATCCCAAGGTATATCAAAGCCAATTTTAATTAACAATGATTTGTGATTTAGTAGTGAGCACAAAGTAACATATATCATGCAACAACGAAGTCTAACTCTCTTCCTATGCATCAGCATGTCATAAAAGAACAATTCAAGTAAAGGCCAATGCATAGCATAAGAAGTTTCTTGCAATTTTATCGTATTGGAAACATAGAGACGCGGAGATTTAGTTCCTCTCCGATAATAATTGCAAGTAGGAGCAGAAAGCACATGCATATTATATCTATCATAATCATCATGTGTAGTAGTAAAACGCAACCCATCAATATAATCCTTAATAAGGGCAAACTTCTCCGATATAGTGTAGTCAGGAGAATTAAAAAAGATAATAGGACTATCATGTGTGGGTGCAATAGCAACAATTTCATGTTTAATATAAGGAGCTATAGCAAGTTCATATCCATAAGCATAATTCATATTGGCATCCTGGCCACAAGCATAGCAAGCATCATCAAAAAGGGATATTTCAAAAGAATCAACGGGATCATAACAATCATCATAGCAATCATCCTTAAGTAAGCACGATGGTAAATTAAACAATGTATGAGTTGAAGAGTTACTCTCATTAGAAGGTGGGCACGGGTAGCTAATCCGCTCTTCCTCCTTTTGTTCTTCGCTCTCCTCATCATCTTTTTCATCCAATGAGCCCATAGTTTCATCAATTTCTTCCATAGACTCCTGCAAAATATTAATCTCTTCTTGGACAGCAGAGACTCTCTCAGTAAAATCATCAATATCGGAATTGAATTCATAATTTTCATAGCAATATTTAAGTATAGAAAAATTTTCAGGTCTGTAAACAGCATCATCAAGATTTTCACACTCTTTAAACAAAGATTCAATTTCATAAGCACCCATAAAAGCAACAAATTCTTCTATTCGTTCCACATCATAGTAATCATATACACCATTAGCATAAGAAGCTAAGGTTTCCTTATCATTAAATTCGCATGAAAAGGGAAGGTGTGGAGCCTTCATCCTAGAGCAACAAGTATAATCATATCTCAAGCATAGTTGCCAAGCATACCAAAGCAACATATAAATTTGATCCCATAATAGTTTCCCCTTTTGAGTCAAGCGACAATCCCTAAAGTATTCACGTTGATCCAACGTGTCTCCCATTATATAATTGAATGGGGTTTTCTCAGGATTATCAAAGTAGTACCTAATATCTTTCACATAATGAGCATCGAGGGTTTTAAGAGGTTCCCCATATCCATGGGTAGCAAGTAAACCTATCTTTTTTGGTATTTCGTGTTCCATATCCATAACTAAAGATAGAGAACAATTTAGAACAACAAATAAAAATTATTTAGTGATAAAGCAAACAAGCACACACGAGAATATTCACCCCGTGCTATAACTCCCTGGCAACGGCGCCAGAAAAAGGTCTTGATAACCCACAAGTATAGGGGATCAATTGTAGCCTCTTCCAATAAGTAAGAGTGTTGAACCCAACGAGGAGCTAAAGGTAGAACAAATATTCCCTCAAGTTCTATCGACCACCGATACAACTCTACGCACACTTAATGTTCGCTTTACCTAGAACAAGTATGAAACTAGAAGTACTTTGTAGGTGTAACGGGATAGGTTTGCAAGATATAAAGAGCACATAAATAAAAACTAGGGGATGATTTAGGTAAAGAAGCAATAAAGTTAGTATAGTGAGTGTGGAAAAGTGGTGGTAGGAGTTGCGAAATTGTCCCTAAGCAATTGACTACTTTACTAGACCTATAGCAGGTTTTATGTGGGAGAGGCCACTGCTAGCATGTCATCCCTGACTTGGAATTCTATGCACTTATGATTGGAACTATTAGCAAGCATCCGCAACTACTAATGGTCATTAACGTAAAACTCAACCATAGAATTAAGATATATTGGTCCCCCTTCAATCCCGTATGTATCAATTTCTATGCTAGGTTGAAGCTTCTGCCACTCTTGCCCTCCAATACATAGTCCTATCAACATACAACTAACCCTATGGTGTGATCCACACGTGTGCTCATATGATGGGCACCAAAGGAAAGCAACATAACCACAAGAAAATTAAACCAATCATAGCAATTCACCAATTACCGATAGGACAATGAAAATCTACTCAGACATCATAGGATGGCAACACATCATTGGATAATAATATGAAGCATAAAGCACCATGTTCAAGTAGAGGGTACAGCTGGTTGCGGGAGAGTGGACCGCCGTAGATAGATGGGGGAAGGTGATGAAGATGTTGGTGAAGATGACGGGGGTGTTGGTGTAGATTGCGGTGACGATGATGGCCCGGCGACGTTCCGGCGCCACCGGAAGAGAGGGGGAGAGGGCCCCCCTTCTTCTTCTTCTTCTTCTTATTCTTCTTCTTCTTTCTTGACCTTCTCCCTAGATGGGAGAAGGGTTTACCATATGGTCCATGGCCTCCATGGCGGCGGAGGGGCGAGAGCCCCTCCGAGTTTGGATATGTCTCTCTGTCTCTCTCTGTTTCTGCATTCCTGGTTCTACCCTTTCACCGTTTCTCATATTCCCGGAGATCCGTAACTCCGATTGGGCTGAAATTTTAACACGATTTCTATCCGGATATTTTCTTTCTTGCGGCAAAATAAGGGAACCAAGCGCCTTACGGGGTGGCCACGAGGGCCCAGGGCATGCCTGACCCCCTGGGGCACGCCTGACCCCCCTGGGGCACGCCCCCCAGCCTCGTGGCCCCCTCGGGCATCGTCTCACATTGATTCTTCTTCCCTAAAATCACATATATTCCAAAAAAATCTCCGTTGATTTTTATCCCGTTTGGACTCTGTTTGATATGGATTTTCTGCGAAACAAAATACATGCAAAAAACAGGAACTAGCACTAGGCACTGGATCGATATGTTAGTCCCAAAAATAGTATAAAAAGTTGCCAAAAGTATATAAAAGTTGTAGAATATTGGCATGGAACAATCAAAAATTATTGATACGACAGAGATGTATCAACACGCAAGGTAAACCATTATAAACTCCTAGCTAATTAAGCATGGTAAAAGCAACTATAATCTCTAATTGTCATTGCAAATATGTTTCATTCATAATAGGCTGAATTAGGAATGATGAACTAATCATATTTACAAAAAAACAAGAGGTTGAGTTCATACCAGCTTTTCTCATCTCAGTCAGTTCATCATATATCATCATTATTGCCTTTCACTTGCACGACTGAATAGCGTGGATAATAATAATAGTGCACGTGCATTGGACTAAGCTGGAATCTGTAAGCATTCAATTCAAGGGAGAAGACAAGGTAATATGGGCTCTTTGTTAAATCAACAATAATGCATATAAGAACCACTCAACAATTTCATCGTGGTCTTCTCCTCTCGACCCCCAAAGAAAAGGAAAGGAGCAAAACTATTTACACGGGAAAGCTCCCAACAAGCAAAAGAAGAACGAGAAATCTTTTTGGGTTTTCTTTTAATTACTACTACTACAGGCATGGAAAGTAAACTAGCTAAAAGCCACAACTATTTTTTTTAGTTTTTATTAAAGTTTTTCAAACACACAAGAAGAAAGCATAAAAGGAAAGTAAACTGGCATGGATGATACAATCAAAAAGTATGAGCACCGACAATTGACATGAGTGTGTGAACATGAATGTAATGTCGTTGAGAAATACGTACTCCCCCAAGCTTAGGCTTTTGGCCTAAGTTGGTCTATGCCCATGGATTGCCTGGTGGACATTCGAAGTTGAAGCTGGGGTCGTACTGAGATGCATCAGCTATTGACTGAAGGGCTACAGCTTGGAGGCGAGCTGCCTCCATCCTCCTCTCGTACTCGTCCACCTCCTCCCTGGTTATACCATATCTCCTTTTTGCCTGAAAGTCAAAGAAAGTAGGAGAAGGGAGAGCGACGTGATAGGTGCGTCGTCTTTCAAAGATTAGTCGGTACTGGAGGGATTGATCGTTCCTCTCAACAAACTGATGAAGAACCATAGCATTATAATCTAAATAAGCATGAGGCAACTCAATATCATATCCACGTATTGGTACATCAAGAAAATTTGCTAAATGGGTTGCATAAATTCCACCAAACAAATCCCCATTAATACTATTCTTATGCAACCTACGTGCAACAATGGCCCCCAAGTTATATTGCATATCTCCCAATACAGCACTCTTGAGAACACTAAGATCTGGAACAGACATGTGACATGCCTCATCCTTACCATTTATGCATCTACCTATAAAGAGAGCAAAATAATGAATAGTAGGAAAATGAATGCTCCCTATGGTAGCTTGCGTGATTTCTCAAGATTCCCCCACAGTTATATTAGCAAGAAAGTCTTTATACTCAGATTTGCGAGGCTCACTAACATTACCCCACTGCGGGAGTTTACAGGCAGTATTAAAATCTTCTAAGTCCATGGTATAATATTTTTCATAAAGATCAAACAAGACAGTTTGAGAATTGCGTGATGATGTAAATTTAAATCTTCTCACAAAGGAATCAGTTAGGTAATAATATTGGAGGCACTTATCTGCCTCGAAGCTCTCAAGATCAGCGTTACGCACATATGTGTCAAATTACTCCTTGATTCCCGCTTGAACCATAAAATCTTCGGGCGGCCATTCACAAGGTCGCACTTTAGCATCTCTTGGTAGTTCATTATCCGGCTCACGTATCACGGGCATGGGTCCTTGGTTCCTTGAGGAACCACCTTGGTACATTTTCCTAAACATATTTCTTCCTCTGAAAAATTTCTGAAATTTTTAGTAACTCAAAATAAAAGTGAACCAAACTCAACAAAATTGATAGCAACTACTCCTACAAGTGCCTAGAGGTTATAGCATGCATTAAAACTACTTTTGAACACATAAATTTGACATGCAAGCTCAAGAACAGGGTCACCTAAGTAGCAAAAATTTGCAATGAATAAAGCACTAGAACAAAAACTAATTGGACCATTGGAGGAGTCACATACCAAAGAACAATCCCCCAAAGCAGTTTTGTGAATGGAGTTTGAGCAAGGAGATCGAAAATGGTAGCAAGCTGAGCTAGAACTCGGGTTTGAGCTGGTGGGTGATTTTTTCTGGAGCAAGACGAAGTTTGTGGGTGCAAGGATAAGTGGAGGGGACCCACGTGGGGTCCACGAGGTAGGGGGCGCGCCTAGGAGGTGGGCGCGCCCTCCACCCTCGTGGGCACGTGGCTGCTCCCCCTACTGTGTTCTTAGTGCCTAAAAAATCCTCAAATATTCTAGAAAAAATTATATTTCATTTTCAGGGCATTTGGAGAACTTTTATTTTCAGGGTATTTTTTATTGCATGGATAATTCAGAAAACAAACAGAAAATACTATTTTTGCTTTATTTAATATAAATAATAGAAAGTAAAAAGAGGGTACAGAGAGTTGTGTTTTCTAACTTCATCCATCTCATGCTTATCAAAAGGAATCCACTAACAAGGTTGATCAGGTCTTGTTAACAAACTCATTTCGAATAACATGAAACCGGAGAAATTTTGAATAACACTAGGTTACCTCAATGGGGATATGCACATCCCCTACAATAAGAATATCATATGTCTTCTTGACAGTAGGAAGAGGAAATTCAAAACCTCCAATAGTAATCGTTGAAATTTTTCCAATAGAATTGATACTGTGGACTTGAGGTTGTTTCCTCGGAAAGTGTACCGTATGCTCATTACCATTAACATGAAAAGTGACATTGCCTTTGTTGCAATCAATAACAGCCCCTGCAGTATTCAAGAAGGGTCTTCCAAGAATAATGGGCCTACTATCATCCTCGGGAATATCAAGAATAACAAAGTCCGTTAAAATAGTAACGTTTGCAACCACAATAGGCACATCCTCACAAATACCGACAGGTATAGTAGTTGATTTATCGGTCATTTGCAAAGATATTTTAGTAGGTGTCAACTTATTCAAATAAAGTCTATGATATAAGGAGAGAGGCATAACACTGGCTCCAAGATCACATAAAGCAGTTTTAACATAGTTTCTTTTAATGGAGCATGGTATAGTTGGTACTCCGGGATCTCCAGGTTTCTTTGGTATTCCACCCTTAAAAGTGTAATTAGCAAGCATGGTGGAAATTTCAGCTTCCGGTATTTTTCTTTTATTTGTAACAATATCTTTCATGTATTTAGGATAAGGGTTCATTTTAAGCATATCAGTCACACGCATATGCAAAAAGATAGGTCTAATCATTTCAGCAAAGCGCTCAAAATCCTCCTCATCCTTGTTCTTGGATGGTTTAGGAGGAAAAGGCATGGGTTTTTGAACCCATGGTTCTCTTTCTTTACCGTGTTTCCTAGCAACAAAGTCTCTCTTATCATAATGTTGACTCTTTGATTGTGGGTTATCAAGATCAACAGCAGGTTCAATCTCTACATCATTGTCATTGCTAGGTTGAGCATCAACATGAACATCATCATTAATATTATCACTAGGTTCATGTTCATTACAAGATTGTGTTTCAGCATCACAAATAGAAATATCATTGGGATTCTCAGGTGTGTCAACAACAGGTTCACTAGAAGCATGCAAAGTCCTATCATTTTTCTTTTTCTTCCTCTTAGAAGGACTAGGTGTATCAACATTAGTTCTTTGAGAATCTTGCTCAATTATCTTAGGTTGGCCCTCAGGATACAAAGGTTCCTGAGTCATTTCACCACCTCTAGTCATAACTCTAACAGCATTATCATTTTTCTTATTATTTAATTCATTGAGCAAATCATTCTGAGCCTTAAGTACTTGTTCTACTTGAGTGGTAACCATAGAAGCATGTTTACTAATAAGTTTAAGTTCACCTTTAACTCTAGACATATAATCACTCAAGTGTTCAAGCATATCAGCATTGCATTTCAATTGTCTACCAACATAAGCATTGAAGTTTTCTTGCTTAACCATAAAGTCATCAAACTCATCCAAGCATTGGCTAGCGAACTTAGTAAATGGGATTTCACATTTATCAAATCTATAGAGAGAATTTACCTTTACTACCTGTGTCGGGTTATCAAGACCATGTATTTTTTCAATAGGTGGTAAATTCTTAACATCTTCAGCTTTAATACCTTTTTCTTTCATAGATTTCTTTGCCTCTTGCATATCTTCAGGACTGAGAAATAGAATACCCCTTTTTATTCGGAGTTGGCTTAGGAGTTGGTTCATTAGTCAACATATTATTCAATAGCAATTCAGCTTGATCAACAGTCTTTCCCTGAAATCACAACCAACACAACTATCCAGGTAATCTATGGAAGCATTGGTTAGTCCATTATAAAAGATACCAAGTATTTCATTTTTTTGAGAGGATGATCAAGCAAATCATTAAGTAATCGGAGAAGCCTCCCCCAAGCTTGTGGGAGACTCTCTTCTTCAATTTGCACAAAATTATATATTTCCCTTAAAGCAACTTGTTTCTTATGAGCGGGGAAATATTTAGTAGAGAAGTAATAGATCATATCCTGGGGACTATGCACACAACCAGGATCAAGAGAATTAAACCATGTCTTAGCATCACCCTTTAATGAGAACGGATACAACTTAAGGATAAAGTAATAGCAAGTTTTCTCATCATCAGTAGACAGGGTGGCTATATCATTTAATTTAGTAAGATGTGCCACAACAGTTTCAGATTCATATCCATAAAAAGGATCAGATTGAACCAAGGTAATTAACTCAGGATCGACAGAGAAATCATAATCCTTATCAGTAATAAAGATAGGTGAAGTAGAAAACGTAGGGACATATTTCATTCTAGCATTCAAAGGCTTTTCTTTAATCTTAACTAATAATTTCTTACGATCAGATCTATCATTGCAAGCTAAGAAGTCTCTAGCAATTTCTTCATCCATAACATAACCCTCAGGCATAACAGGCAATTCATATCTAGGGGGAGAATCTTCATCATCACTTTTATCAATATTATCAGATTCAATAATTTCATTCTCTCTAGCCCTAGCAAGTTGTTCCTCAAGAAATTCACCTAATGGCATAATGGTATCAAGCATAGAAGTAGTTTCATCATAAGTATCATGCAAAGCAGAAGTGTCATCATTAATAACATGCGACATATCAGAATGAATAGCAGGTGTAGGTGTCGCAAGTTTACTAAAAACAGAAGGTGAATAAAGTGCAGAGCTAGATGGCAGTTCCTTACCTCCCCTGTAGTTGAGGGAAAAAACTTGGTTCTTTGATCTTTCAAGTTGAAAGTGCAACTATCCCTGGATAGTTTTGGTAATTCCTAACAACATATAGTTCATTGAGCTCATGCTACTTAAAGATAAACATTTCAGGAAACCTCAATGATTGGCATGGCACGGATGAGAACAGTGGATCCCTCAAAATTCTAAGGACAAAGGATTGGCTCAAGCTCAAAGCTCAGGAATCTACATTTTTCATTTTAAGTGGTCCAAGATTACATTGAGTCCATAGGAAAAGCCAATACTATTAAGAGGGGATGAGGTGTTGCCTAATGGCTTGCTTGCTCAAAGTGCTTAGTGATATGATCCAAAAGCCCTCAACTACTTTCTCATACCCACATATGTCTCAAACCAAAAGTCAAACTCGGCCCCACCGAAACTTTCTATCCAGCGCCACCGAGTTCAGTTGACATAGCCTGTAACATCCCAAATTTTCAGTTTGGAATGTTATACATAGATCACTCTTGCATATCATATTTTATTTGCATTTCGTCTCGCGTTCCTCGAAATCCTAAGCAACTCAAGGACCCTCGGAGAGAGTTGGGGATTTCCCCGGTTTCCAAATTTGATTTTATCAAATTTTGGAACGAGGATTTTGGTTTTAATTATTTTTCTCTCCGAAAATATTTCATACTAAAATATATGAGAGGAGATAATATGAATTCGCCAAGATAATTGAAATATTGGAGGAAAAATATTAAAATCAAATCTTTGTTTTATTTGGATTTTATTGCAATTTTGTTTGCATTAGAAAAATTGCACGTCTTTCAAAATTACATTTTAGGGCCAAGAAAATCTTCATCTCGTTCTAAATATTTTATTTAGACGGTGAGAATTTATTTTGGCATTTTTAGATTTTTATTTATTTTTCTAGGATTTTATTTCCGTCGGTGAAATTATTTAAATAAAAAAGTTCCTGCGCCCGGCTGGGCCTAAGGCCCAGCCGAGCCAGGCCACTGCCGCCGCCTCCTGTGCGCGCGCCGCCGCCGCCGCTCGGACCGGAGTCCGAGTCGGACTCTGCCACCGCCGCGCCTTGCCCCCTACTCCAAGTCGCCGCCCCCGCCCCATTATATACCGCCACCCCCGCCGCCCAGACCCCAAACCACCACCGCTGCCAACCCCACCGCCACCCGCAGCCGCCGCCGCCCGCGCTAGCCGCCGCCCGCGCTTGCCGCCGCCGCCCCGCCGCCCCGCCTCGCCGGAGCCCCTCGCCGGAGGTACCGCGCAGGTTCTGAGCCGCTTGTTTTTTTAAACGTTCGGTTTTTTTAGAAGGGCCATTTACATTTGTGCCCCTAACTGGAACCCACTACTCTGTTTTGCCCCTAATTTTCAAGCATGCTCAAATTTGCCCCTCTGCCATCAAGTATCCTTATAGAAATGCCCCTCCGTGTCGTTTCCGTCATATCAAAGGGCTTTGACCATTTTCTGGGCATTTGTTGGACATTTTTGCCCCTGGAAAAAAATAAAACAGAAATTAAGAAAAAAAATAAAAAGAGGGCAGGCTTACCTTTCGGCCCAGGACAGCCCGGCCATCCCAGCCCATTGGCTGGTCATCTTCTTCCTCTACGGAGGCCATGGGCATGTCGCTCTCCTGCTCACCTGAGCGCCTCCGTTCACGTGGCCAACGACGCCGAGAAACCGTACAGCCATGTCTAAAAAGCTCGCCGTCATATAGAGCATCCGCATGCCTAAGATCGAGACCTTGGGTGCCCTACAACACTGCAACTGACGCCATCTCCATTGCCTCTGCCCGCCGGCCGCCATCTTCGATTCACCGTCGTACGAGGTCCCCTGGTGCCCCCTTACCGTCCAGGAGATCCATATGGTGTTGCGGATCTGCCAGACAGGTCGCAGGTGAGCTCTTCTTCATCCGGCCCCCTCACCACGATGCCTTGCTCCGGCGGCCGTAGACGAGGTCCATATGCTCTCCATCGGCCATCCCCTACACATTAGACCACTTTGGCATGCTCGTGGAGAGCCTCTGATGCTGATGCACCTCAATCCCCTCTTTCCCGTGCTTTCCAACCCCCTGACACGTAGGTTCGACGGCCGCCGCCGCTGGCCTCGGGCGTGACCAATACCCCGGCCGTCCCTGCTCGACCTCCAGCACTCCCCTGCTAGACCACCTAGAGCTTACCCCCATGGCCCTCACACGCAGGCACGCCCGCCCCTCGCTGGCGACGGGCACCGGAGTTGCCAAGTCTCGCCATGAACAGGCAAGGGCGGGTGTTGACCCTGACAGTGGGTCCCATGGCCGACATGTCAGGGAGAGATAGGGGGTTGTGTGAGAGAAAGGTTTTTTTTTCTTTTTTAGTTTGGCCCCACATTTAAGTGTGTGAGAGAGTGTGACAGGAAGAGTTTTTTGTATTTATCTTTTTAGAATGGTTCCCACCTGTAAGTGACACATGGAGTCAGGTGTAAAATGTCCAGCAAACGTTCAGACAACGGTAAAAGTCGTTTGACCGGACGGTGATGGCACGAAAGGGCAATTCTATAAGTGCAGCTAACGGCGGAGGGGCAAATTTGAGCATGCTTGGAAATTAGGGGCAAATCTGAGTAGTGGGTTCCAGTTAGGGGCACAATTGTAAATGTCCCTTTTTAGAAACCCTAGATTCGTTTTTTTTGGATCGCTGGTTTTTTTCGGTTTTCCTGTTTAGCGGACATTCGTTCGTACGTTCATTTTAACGAACGGTTCTTCGCCATTAGTTACAGCTAATGAACGCTCGTTCGTTAGTCTGTTCGTCAGTTTTCTTTTATCGGATTTATCCGCGATTATTCTCGATCACGATTTCTGATCCGATCTTAGTTTCTGTTTATCTTTTCGCTCGTTAGTCGGAATCCAGCGATTCAAGTGCCTAGATCTTCGTCTCGAGACCCTCTTTCTGTTTAATCAACTTGAACAAGTTTTTGCTACTGTAAAATTTGACCTAGGTCCAGATTAGTAAATGGATCTTGTTTCTTTCGCCGGTTAAGTTTCGTTGCTCCGTTTGATTTGATTCTTTTGCTAACCGGAGTTCTTAAGTTGAACTTTCTGGTCAACCTCTTTTATTTGAGTTTTGCTTGCGCATTCTTTGCTTGTTGCTTATGTATGTTATTGTTTGTTTGCGATAGAACACCCGGACTGCGAAGCGTGCTACTACGAGTCTCTAGGTTTCGCAGATCGTCAGCAAGGCAAGTAACACTTTGATCATATTCCTTTATCACCCAGTTTTTATGCATTAGTACCAATCCTCAAACATTGCATGATTAGGATGTCATTAACTTGTGGGTTGGGAAGTAGTTGTTGAGGTAGAACCTATTACCCTGTTACATTCAAACCCTGGGGAGTTACTTCTACGCGTTGCTTATATTGCTATGCTATGCTCGTAGACGTTGTTTGGGTTTGAGTGAAATCCATGACATATATGAGTTTGTTAATGTAGCGACTAGACCTCAAACAGTCTGATCTCTGTGCTCCGGTGTCATCCCTGGATCAGTAATGCTGACACCACACAGTACTCGGAGGATTTATAGCAGAGTAGCAATCACACACTTATTACATCGAGTGTCTCAAAAGAGAGATTATTACAATAAATATGGCTTAAGGCCATCTAATAACGATAACAGCGGAAGGCTTGGAAGATAAGTGAGTCCATCAACTCCAACGGCATCACTGAGTATAGAACCACGACCTAAAAACTCCTTAATCGTCGTCTGAAAAGTTTGCAACATTAACGTTGCAGCCCGAAAATGGGTCAGCACATGGAATATGCTGGCAAGGTAACACATAGAGAGTAATGGAATGCAACAGCTATACTATATGCATATTTGGCTGGTGGAAAGCTCTATGGTTACAGTTTTTGCGTAAAGCCATTTTTTCCCTACTTCAAAGGAATAAATTTAATTACTATCATGGTGGTTGTTAAACATTGAGAATGGTTGACAGCATTCTCAATCCCAATTAAAGTAACATCATTAAACCCAACAAAATTAACTTTAGAGTAACATGTTGAGATTCACATGAAAATCCAAGTACTAGATACTCAAGATGTCCATAACTGGGGACACAGCTAATCATGATAGTTTATTACACTCTGCAGAGGTTTGCACACTTTTCCCCACAAGACTCGACCGCCTCCGTTCGGTTTCTCGCACTACAGGGTGTTTGAGAAGACAGATGACCGAGACATAGTCTTTTAGAAGCGCTAGCACCTTACGATCGGGTAGACCGTACCACCTACATCCCCTACATCTGCTAGTCTACCACTGTAAGAGTTCGCACAAATTAGTCAAATATGCCAGAGCCCATAATGGCTTGTGGCTGCACACGGAAGTTTCTAGTATGAATAATCTCATGACCCTTTGAGCCTGGGTGGCGGTCCAAAAGAAAAACAGGCAAGTCCTGGAAACCCCAGGTGCCTCAATCCACCCAAATGTGTGTTTAAGTTGCCACCTTAGATAAACCATTAATTATCAATCTCACATCTATCATGGATTTCACTCACCCAATCCACGTCTACTAGCATAGCATGGCATAATAAGCAAACGTATAAGTAACTCCCAAAGGTTTGATAATAAACAGGTAATAGGTACTGCCTCATCTACTTCCCATCCCACAATTTAATTAGATCCTAATCATGCAATGTGTGAAAATTGATCTAATGCAATAAAATTGGGTTGTAGAAAAAGGTATGATCAAAGTGTTACTTGCCTTGCTGATGATCCGCGAAACCTAGAGATTCGAAGTAACAGGCGGCGCACTTCGGGTATTCTATTGCAGACAAACAACAAGCATACAATAAGTACTCATCTAATGCACAGGTAAAACTCAAATAGAAATCTAACCTGAAAGTTCAACTTAAGAACCGTGGTTAGCAAAAAGAATCAAATCGAACGAAGCAAAAGAAATCAAACGGCGAAAGAAAACAACTTCATTCTAGTAATCTGGATCTAGGGCAAATTTTACAGTAGCAAAAACATGTCTAAGTTGATTATTCGGAAAGAGGGTTTCGAGACGAAACTCCAGGCGCTTGAATCGCCTGATTCCGATAAACGAGCGAAAAGTTATACTAAAACAAAAATCGGATCAGAAATCGCGATGAGAAAATAACCGCGAAAAATCCGACGAAAAAGAAAAACGATGAACATAATTTTTTTAAACGGCACAGAAAACAAGGCGGCGGCGAACCTCGGGCGGCGCGCTGCTCCGGCGGCGGCGGCGGCAGGCGGCGGCGGCGGTGGCGGGGCTGGGCTAGGGTTAGGGTTTTGGCTGGCTCGGCTCGGGCCTCGGGCGCGCCTTATGAAGGCCCCGGCCAGGCGGAGTCCTGGCCGAGTACGGCCCATAGTCGGTTCCGCGTTTTTTTTAATAATTCCGCTCGGAAGAAAATAAAAAGAAATACTAAACGGACTCCAAAAATTCACGAAATAAATTTTCCCGGGTTTCTAAAATCAAGCCCGATAAAGTGAACATTTATCTCGGCCCAAACTACAACTTTGAAAAACGCGCAATTTTCCTAAATTCAAATAAAAATACCGAAAAACTCCGAAATAAATCTTATTTGATTTTTTTATTAAATCCTCAATATTTCTATATTTTGGGAAAGTCATTTTATTCCCTCTCTCATATTTTTGTAATAGAAATAATTGATGATAAAATAAATAAAATCAAATGATCATGTTTACATAATTTGAGAAAACTCAAATATGTAAGTAACGAAATCCCCAACTCTCTCCGTGGGTCCTTGAGTTGCGTAGGATTTTCTAGGATCAAAACCAAAAGCAAAATAAAATATGATATGCATGATGACCTAATGTATAACATTCCAAATTGAAAATTTGGGATGTTACAAACCTACCCCCCTTAAGATGAATCTCGCCCTCGAGATTCGGGTTGGCTAGAAAATAGGTGAGGGTGGTCCTTGAGCAAATCTTCCTCTCGCTCCCAGGTGGCTTCATCCTCCGTGTGGTGGCTCCACTGAACTTTGCAAAACTTGATAACCTTGCTGCGAGTAACTCGGCTGGCAAACTCAAGAATCTTGACTGGTTTTTCCTCATAGGTCAAATTGTTATCCAACTGAATTGCTTCCAATGGCACTGTGTCTCTCAAAGGTATGTCAGCCATCTCCGCGTGACACTTTTTCAACTGAGAAACGTGGAACACATCATGAACTCCTGTCAATCCTTCTGGCAATTCCAACTTGTAGGCCACTTCTCCCATACGCTCCAAAACTCGATATGGCCCTACAAATCATGGTGCTAACTTCCCCTTAACTCCAAAGCGCTTAATCCCTCGAAGTGGGGATACTCGAAGATAAGCTCTATCTCCGACTTCGTAAACTGTCTCTTTGCGTTTAGAATCTGCGTAGCTCTTCTGCCTGGACTGGGCTACCTTGAGCCTATCGCGAATCAACTTCACCTTCTGTTCAGACTCCTTAATCAAATCTGGTCCAAACAACTGGCGGTCTCCAACTTCGTCCCATGACAACGGTGTCCTGCACCTCCTTCCGTACAGAGCTTCGAAAGGGGCCATCTTCAAACTGGTCTGATAGCTATTATTGTAAGAGAACTCTGCATATGGCAAATTATCGTCCCAACTAGATCCATAATCTAGCGCACAAGCTCTCAGCATATCCTCCAAAATCTGATTGACTCTCTCGGTCTGTCCATCTGTCTGCGGATGAAAAGTTGTACTAAATTCTAGCCTAGTACCCAAAGTCTCATGCAACTGCTTCCAGAACTTTGAGGTAAACTGGGTTCCTCTATCTGATACATACTCCTCGGAACTCCATGCAAACATACGATCCTGGTCATGTATATCTTTGCCAACTTAGCACTGGTGTAAGTGGTCTTTACTGGGATGAAATGTGCTACCTTCGTCAATCGATCAACTACGACCCAAATCGAGTCATAGCCTGAACGAGTCCTTAGTAATCCCATGATAAAATCCATGCCTAGCTTATCCCACTTCCATTCGGGTATCGGCAATGGTTGCAACAATCCTGCTGGCTTCTGATGCTCTGCCTTTACTCTCTGACATACGTCACAAACTGCTACATACTCCGCAATATCCTTCTTCATTCCGGTCCACCAGAAAATATCCTTCAAATCCAAATACATCTTGGTATTTCCTGGGTGAATCGAATACGGTGAATCATGTGCCTCTTGCAGAATCAACTTTCTGATCTCCGGGTCATTGGGCACGTAAACACGGTCTTCAAACCATAGGGTGTCGTGCTCATCCTCACGAAATCCTTTAGCTTTTCCCTTTGCTCAGTTTCTCCTTTATAGCGGCAATCTCTTTGTCAGTTTTCTGAGCTTCCCTGATTCTGTCCATCAAAGTTGACTGAATTTCCAACGCTGCTACATAGCCTCTCGGAACTATTTCCAAACATAGTTCATGAAGATTTTCTGCTAACTCCTTGGGTATTTCTCCCGTCATTAACGTATTGACATGGCTCTTGCGGCTTAATGCGTCAGCTACTACATTAGCCTTTTCCGGGATGATAATGCAATTTCATATCATAATCCTTGATAAGCTCCAACCATCTCCTTTGTCTGAGATTCAACTCCTTCTGTGTGAAAATGTACTTCAAACTCTTGTGATCCGTGTACACCTCACAATGATTTCCAATGAGGAAATGTCTCCATGTCTTCAATGCATGCACTACGGCTGCTAACTCCAAATCATGCGTAGCGTAATTCAATTCGTGAGGCTTCAGTTGTCGTGAAGCATATGAAACAACTCTCCCTTCCTGCATAAGCACTGCTCCAAGTCCTCGACGTGAAGCGTCGCAATACACCTCATAATCCTTGGTTTGATCTGGCAAAATCAACACTGGTGAGGTAACCAAACGTTTCTTCAATTCCTGGAAACTAGCCTCACACTCCTCAGTCCATTTGAACTTAGTATCCTTCTTCAGCAACTCCGTCATAGGCTTTCGCGATCTTTGAGAAATTCTCAATAAACCTCCGGTAGTATCCTGCGAGTCCAAGAAAACTCCGGATCTCTCCAACTGTAGTTGGTGCTTCCCACTTGGTCACGGTTTCAACTTTAGCGGGATCTATTGCTATACCTTCTCCAGATATAACGTGTCCGAGGAATCCTACTTCCTTCAACCAAAATTCACATTTGCTGAACTTGGCATATAATTGATGTTCTCTGAGCTTTCCAAGTGCCAAACGCAAATGCTCCTTATGCTCCTCTTCATTCTTCGAATAAACCAGGATATCATCAATGAAAACCATGACGAACTTGTCTAAAAACTCCATAAACACTTTGTTCATCATGTTCATAAAATAGGCAGGCGCGTTAGTCAGTCCAAATGACATAACGGTATACTCATATAATCCATATCTTGTGGTGAATGTTATCTTAGGTATGTCCTGCTCTCGAATCTTCAACTGATGGTACCCTGATCGCAAATCGATCTTGGAAAACACTTTAGCTCCTTGCAATCGATCAAACAGATTATTGATCATTGGTAGCGGGTACTTGTTCTTGATTGTTGCTTCAGTCAATCCTCGATAGTCAACAACCATCCTTAACGATCCATCCTTCGTCTCTACTAGAAGTACTGGTGATCCCCAAGGCGAAGAACTTGGGCGAATATATCCCTTATCTAGTAACTCCTTAATCTGCTTCTTAATTTCCACCAAATCCTTTGCTGGCATCCTATATGGTCTCTTTGATATTGGCCCAGTGCCTGGCAATAGCTCAATCAAAAACTCAATGTCTCTATCCGGTGGCATGCCTGGCAACTCTTCGGGAAATACATCAGGAAAATCCTTTACCACTGGTACTTCCTCCTGCACAACTCCTGATAAGGAATTTACTTGTGTCCTCTTTGGTACATACCGGGATACATACTTGATCCTTCTCCCTTCTCGTGTGGTAAGCAAAATTGACTTACTAGCACACTCAATATTCCCTTCATACTTTGATAACCAATCCATGCCTAATATCACATCCAATCCTTGAGATTCCAATACTATTAGGTCTGAGGGAAAAACATAGTTACCAATCCTTAATGGTAACCGATCACACCATAGACTAGCCACATATTCTGCTCCTGGCGAGGTTACTAACATGGGTGACCTAAGGGCTTGGGTTGGTAGGTTATACTTATCCACAAATCCCTCGAGATGTATGAATGCGATGCACCAGTATCAAAAAGAACTAGTGCAGTAAATGACTTAACCAAAAACTTACCTATTACTGCATCGGGCTGAGCTTCAACCTCCTCCACACTAACGTGGTTCACCTGTCCCCTGTTGAAAGGGTTCGGCTTCTTCCCAGAACTTCCATTGCCATTTTTGGCCTTCAGGACATTCATTTGCATAATGTCCTGGCTTCGAACACTTATAACAAGTGACATGGCTCAAGTCCTTCTTGGCTGGGGTTGATGGGGTGTTGCGGTTCTGTCCATTGCTTCCTCCATTCCCATTACCATTCTTGGTGCCATTGTGATTGTGCGAGCTACCTACTCCATGGGTATGCTGAAAATGTCCTCCCGGCCTAGGGGTAAAACGTGGCTTCTGCTGAGCACCTGAATTATACTTTCCTTGTCCATACTTCCTCTTGCGGTTCTCAATTTGCTGGTGCTTCCCTTCAATCATAAGAGCACGATCTACCAACTCCTGGTAGTTGTTGAAGGTGGCTACCATCAACTGCATACTCAACTCATCATTTAGTCCTTCCAGAAATTTCTCCTGCTTAGCTGCATCCGTAGCAACGTCATCTGGGGCATAACGTGCTAGCTTACTAAACTCCTCCACATACTGGCCAACTGTCCGTCCTCCTTGGTGCAAGTTATGAAACTCACGCTTCTTCATGGCCATTGCTCCTGCTGAAACATGGGCAGTACGAAAAGCCTGCTGAAACTGGTCCCATGTGACAGTGTTGACTGGGAAGGTGGCTGTGAAATTCTCCCACCAGGATGCTGCGGGTCCTTCTAACTGACGTGCGACAAACTTAACCTTCTCCACATCTGTGCATCCTGCTGTGGTCAACTCCCTACCTATCTTGCGGAGCCAATCATCTGCTACTATCGGCTCGGTGCTACTGGAAAACACCGACGGATTTAGCCTAAGAAAACGGGCTAAGTGGTCAACAGGTGGTGGTGGTGGTGGGTTGTTGTTATTGTTCCCCTAATTCTGATTCTGAACTAGCAACTGCATCAAGGTGTTCTGCTGCTGGATCAACTGGGTGAGCTCCGGCGGAAAGGCAAATCCGGGGTCACGTCTCGGAGGCATCTGAGGGTTTTAGAAAAGACGAGATATAAGAATAGAGGGGGTCTAAAGAGAAAACACTACCCGTGTGCACATGAGGCAAAAGCACACAATTCACTTCAATAAATCAAACAAAGGCATACAATCGATCTAACTATCGCAAAGTACTCGGACTACTATATTTACATGGTGGACTACTACTACTGATGAGGTGGTCTACTAGAAATATTCTATGGTTGTAGACTCTGCTCCTGCTTCATCAACATAGTCATCATCGCTACTATCTTGTTCCGAGTCGGTGCCGTCAATGATGATGTAGTCTTCCGGGCTAATCTCCTTGGGTTCTTCGTCTTCATCTACTGGTGTCGGGCCTCCCATAAATACCGCTATCTTCATAGTTAGGTCGGCATTCTATCCACCAATACTTCAATTTCTTCTTCATAATCTTCACGTGTAGCCTTGAGTTCTTCCTCCAGTTCCTTGATTCTAGTCTTAGCCTTCTTCAGATCTATCATGTCGGCGCACATCTGATTCTCCTGTCGTCGAATGTGCTGGTTTTAACTCCTGGATAAAAGCTGTGATTGATCTATCCTTCCTGGTGCTAATCATCTCCCAGTGTTCATCTCGGCGCCCACAAATCTGGTAGATAGTATCCTTAAGATCCTTGCGGTAGACTTCTCCAATGCGTCCCATGGCGATGTGAGCTGCCATGCTCTTTCCTAGACTCTAAGTTGGTGCATCAAAAGAAAACTCTATGCGCTCAGTGACTGGCATGAACGTCCTTCCTGGAACTTGAACTTGAATCATCTAGCGCTCTTCTTCAGGTAAAGTGGCGTTGAAGATTCCCGTGAAGCTTGGTACTCCTATGTTCAGGTATCTAGTGACTTCCTTCAAGTAGCGTCCAAAGGGTGTATCTTCATATGGTTGTGTGAACTTGTTCCTTGCATCCGCCAACCTAAAGAGTAGAAAAGATGAGAAGTCAGAAGAGAAGAGAGTGAGTAGTGATCTAGGTCTTTAGCTTAGTGGTCGTGTCCTACAGTCAGCGTGTGCTCTGATACCATCTCTGTAGCGACCAGACCTCAAACAGTCTGATCTCTGTGCTCCGGTGTCATCCCTGGATCAGTAATGCTGACACCACACAGTACTCGGAGGATTTATAGCAGAGTAGCAATCACACACTTATTACATCGAGTGTCTCAAAAGAGAGCTTATTACAATAAATATGGCTTAAGGCCATCTAATAATGATAACAACGGAAGGCTTGGAAGATAAGTGAGTCCATCAACTCCAACGGCATCACTGAGTATAGAACCACGACCTAAAAACTCCTTAATCGTCGTCTGAAAAGTCTGCAACATTAACGTTGCAGCCCGAAAACGGGTCAGCACATGGAATATGCTGGCAAGGTAACACATAGAGAGTAATGGAATGGAACAGCTATACTATATGCATATTTGGCTGGTGGAAAGCTCTATGGTTACAGTTTTTGCGTAAAGCCAATTTTTCTCTACTTCAAAGGAATAAATTTAATTAGTATCATGGTGGTTGTTAAACATTGAGAATGGTTGACAGCATTCTCAATCCCAATTAAAGTAACATCATTAAACCCAACAAAATTAACTTTAGAGTAACATGTTGAGATTCACATGAAAATCCAAGTACTAGATACTCAAGATGTCCATAACCGGGGACACGGCTAATCATGATTAGTTTATTACACTCTGCAGAGGTTTGCGCACTTTTCCCCACAAGACTCGATTGCCTCCGTTTGGTTTCTCGCACTACAGGGTGTTTGAGAAGACGAATGACCGAGACATAGTCTTTTAGAAGCGCTAGCACCTTACGATCGGGTAGACCGTACCACCTACATCCCCTACATCTGCTAGTCTACCACTGTAAGAGTTCGCACAACTTATTCAACTATGCCAGAGCCCATAATGGCTTGTGGCTGCACACGGAAGTTTCTAGTATGAATAATCTCATGATCCCTTTGAGCCTGGGTGGCGGTCCAAAAGAAAAACAGGCAAGTCTTGGAAACCCCAGGTGCCTCAATCCACCCAGATGTGTGTTTAAGTTGCCACCTTAGATAAACCATTAATTATCAATCTCACACCTGTCATGGATTTCAATCACCCAATCCACGTCTACTAGCATAGCATGGCATAATAAGCAAACGTAGAAGTAACTCCCAAAGGTTTGATAATAAACAGGTAATAGGTACTACCTCATCTACTTCCCATCCCACAATTTAATTAGATCCTAATCGTGCAATGTGTGAAAATTGATCTAATGCAATAAAACTGGGTTGTAGAAAAAGGTATGATCAAAGTGTTACTTGCCTTGCTGATGATCCGCGAAACCTAGAGATTCGAAGTAACAGGCGGCGCACTCCGGGTATTCTATCACAGACAAACAACAATCATACAATAAGTACTCATCTAATGCACAGGTAAAACGAAAATAGAAATCTAACCAGAAAGTTCAACTTAAGAACCCTGGTTGGCAAAAAGATCAAATCGAATGAAGCAAAAGAAATCAAACGGCAAAAGAAAACAACTTCGTTCTAGTAATCTGGATCTAGGGAAAATTTTACAGTAGCAAAAACATGTTTAAGTTGATTATTCAGAAAGAGGGTTTCGAGACGAAACTCCAGGCGCTTGAATTGCCTGATTCCGATAAACGAGCGAAAAGTTATACTAAAACGAAAATCGGATCAGAAATCGCGATCAGAAAATAACCGCAAAAAATCCAACGAAAAACAAAAACGACGAACAGAATTTTTTTTTAAACGGCATGGAAAACAAGGCGGCGGCGAACCTCGGGCGGCGCGCTGCTCCGGCGGCGGCGGCGGGGCTGGGCTATAGTTAGGGTTTTGGCTGGCTCGGCTCGGGCCTCGGGCGCGCCTTATAAAGGCCCCGGCCAGGCGGAGTCCTGGCCGAGTACGGCCCATAGTCGGTTCCGCGTTTTTTTTAATAATTCCGCTCGGAAGAAAAATAAAAAGAAATACTAAATGGACTCCAAAAATTCACAAAATAAATTTTCTTGGGTTTCTAAAGTCAAGCCCGATAAAGTGAACATTTATCTGGGCCCAAACTACAACTTTGAAAAACGCGCATTTTTCCTAAATTCAAATAAATGAAAAACGTGCATTTTTCCTAAATTCAAATAAAAATACCGAAAAACTCCGAAATAAATCTTATTTGATTTTTTTATTAAATCCTCAATATTTCTATATTTTGGGAAAGTCATTTTATTCCCTCTCTCATATTTTTGTAATAGAAATAATTGATGATAAAATAAATTAAATCAAATGATCCTGTTTACATAATTTGAGAAAACTCAAATATGTAAGTAACGAAATCCCCAACTCTCTCCGTGGGTCCTTGAGTTGCGTAGGATTTTATAGGATCAAAACCAAAAGCAAAATAAAATATGATATGCATGATGACCTAATGTATAACATTCCAAATTGAAAATTTGGGATGTTACAGTTAATTAATGGTTCAACTTAAGGTGGCAACTTAAATACACATCTCGGTGGATTAAGGCACCTGGAGTACCCAGTGTTGCCTGTATTTTTGGAAATCCTGGAGTACCCGTGTGATCTTCCTATGGACCGCCACCCAGGCTCAAAGGGAACTCAGATTATTCATGCTAGAAACTTCCGTGTGCATCCACAAGCTATTATGGGCTCTAGCATAGTTGACTAAGTTACGTGAAGCTCATGAAGAGGCAGATCAGCAGGTAGTGGGCTGTAGGTTTGGTATGGTCTGTCCGGAGTAGAGAGTTAATATTTCTGAAAGACTGTGTCTCGGTCATCCGTTTCTCAAACACCATGTAGTGCAAGAAATCCAATGGAGGAGATCGAGTCTTGTGGGGAAAAGTGCGCAAACCTCTGCAGAGTGTACAATCTAATCATGGTTAGCCATGTCCCGGGTTATGGACGAATCTTGAGTATCTAGTACTTGGGTTATCACATGTATCTCATCACTCTTAATTAATACTTTTGGGTTGTTAACCACTTTAATTGGGATTGAGTTGGAGGAACCTTCTCAATGTTTGCTCAACTACCATGATAGTTAAATTAAAACCTATTCCTTTGTTGTAGGAAAAAATTGGCTTTTCGCAAAAACTATAACCATAGGGCTTTCCACCAGCCAAATATGCATGTAGTGATAGCATTATTCTACTCTTGCTCTACTGTGTTACATTGCCAGCATATTCCATGTGCTGACCCATTTTCGGGCTGCAACGTATTATGTTGTGGACTTTTCAAACAAGGAGTATGGTTCGTTAGGTCGTTGCCATGCAGCTCAACTATACCATTGGAGTTGATGGGCTCACTTTATGTTCCAAGCCTTCCGCTGTTATCGCATTAGATGGCCTTAAGGCATATTATTGTAATAAGTTCTCTCTTGAGACATTCGATGTAATAAGTGTGTGATTGCCACTCTGTTATAAACCCTTTGAGTACTGTGTGTGTCAGCATTACCGATCCAGGGATGACATTGAAGCACAGAGACTTGACCATCTGAGGTCGGGTCGCTACAAGATGGTATCAGAGCACATGCTGAGTGTAGGACACGACCACTAAGCTAAACCATAGGCCACACTTCTCTACTCATTTCCGACTCCTCTCCATTTTCTACACTTTAGGATGGCGGAGATGAAGCATAAGTTTGCACAACCGGATGATGACACACCATTTGGACGCCACCTGAAGGAAGTCACTAGGTACTTGAACATTGGAATACCAAGCTTCACCGGGACATACAATGCCACTTTACCTGAAGAGGAGCGCTGGATGATTCAAGTACAAGTTCCAGGAAGGACGTTCTCGCCAACTTCTAAACCCATAGAATTTTCTTTCGAAGCACCCACCTGGAGCCTAGGCAAGAGCATGGCAGCCCACGTTACCATGGGACGCATTGGAGAAGTCTACAACAGGGAACTTAAGGACACTATCTACCAAATATGTGGGCACCGAGATGAGCAATGGGAAGTAATCAGCACCAAGAAGGATAGATCCAATGCAGCTTTCATCCAAGAGTTAAACCAGCACATTCAACGCCAAGAGAACCAGATGTGCACGGACATGATGGACTTGAAGAAGGAAAAGACTAGGACCATTGAACTGGAGGAAGAACTCAAGTTTACACGCGATGGATATGAGGAGGAAATCAAGACACTATTGGAGAAGAATGACGACCTAATCAAGAAGATCGGAGTATTCATGGGAGGCCCTACACCAGTAGAAGAAGCCGACGACCCCACTTTCCCGGACAACTACATCAGCATCGACGATACCGGTTCAGATCCTAGTGAGGATGAATTTGAAGACGAAGCTGGAGCAGACATCATGGAGTCTTCCACCGATCAAAATTTCTAGATGACCACCATATGTTATTAGTATTCCCCCATGTATTTAGTAGTAGTTGAACTATTTTTGCGATAATTCTAGACCGTTGTATGCCCTTGCTTGATTGATTGAGTGAAATGTTTGTGTTTGTCTCATGTGCATATGGGTAGTGTTTTCTCATTAGACCCCTTTTCTATTCTGATCTCTTCCATCTAAACCCATCAGATACCTCCGAGACGTGACCCCGATTTTGTTTTCCCACCAGAGCTCACCCAGTTGATCCAGCAGCAGAATACTTTGATGCAATTGCTAGTTCAGAACCATGGCAACAACAACAACAATAACAACAACAACAACCCGCCACCAGTGGACAACCTAGCCCGTTTTCTAAGGTTACAGCCGCCGGTGTTCTCCAGTAGCACCGAGCCTATAGTTGCGGACGATTGGCTACGCCGTATTGGAAGGGAGTTTCCACCGCAAGTTGCACAGATGCTGAAAGAGTGCGTTTTGCCGCACACCAATTGGATGGACCTGTAGCCTCATGGTGGGAGAATTACACAACCACCTTTCCTATAGCCAATATCACTTGGGACCAGTTTCAGCAAGCTTTCCGCACAGCCCATGTCTCAACTGGAGCTATGCAGATGAAGAAGCGTGAGTTCCGCAACCTATGTCAGGGGAACCGTACTGTGGCTCAGTACATGGATGAGTTTAGAAAGTTATCTCGCTGTGCCCCTAATGATGTAGCCATCGATGCCGCGAAGTAGGAGAAGTTTATGGAAGAGCTGAATGATGAGATGAGCATGCAGTTGATGGTAGCAACCTTCAACAACTACCAGGAGTTGGTAGATAAGGATCTTATGATTGAAGGGAAGCAGCAGCAGATTGAGAGCCGCAAGAGGAAGTATGGACAAGGGAAGTATAACTCAGGAGCTCAACAGAAGCCTCGCCTAACCCCGAACTCGGGAGGACTTGTTCATAACCATGGAGGTCACAACCACACTGGAGGAGGATCGCATAACCACAATGTTTCTAAGAATGGGAATGGGAACGGATCTAACAACAATCATAACCGCCCCAATCCATCCACACCCACCAAAAGGGACTTAAGTCACGTTACTTGCTTCAAGTGCGGGAAGACTGGACACTACGCCACAGAGTGCCCTGAGGGAAAGAATGGAAACGGAAATGGGAGCGCTGGGAAGAAGCCTAATCCATTCAACAAAGGACAAGTTAACCACGTTAACGTGGAGGAGGTTGAAGAGCAGCCGGACGCGGTAATAGGTAAGTTTTTGGTTAAGTCATTTACCGCTCTTGTTCTTTTCGATACTGGTGCATCGCATTCATACATATCAAGGGGATTCGTGGATAAGTTTAAAATACCAACCCAAACCCTTAGGAACCCTCTCCTAGTGAGTTCACCTGGAGTAGAGTACATGGCTAGCCGATGGTGCGACTTGATACCCCTAACCATTGGCACCCATGTCTTTCCGTCCGACCTAATTATCTTGGAGTCACAAGGATTGGATGTGATATTAGGTATGGACTGGATGTGAAAGTATGGAGGAAGCATTGACTCTGCTAGTAAGTCGATTTATCTCACCACCCCGGAGGGAAAAAGGATTAAGTACGTATCTAGGCATGTGCCTAGGAGGAGCCAAGTGAATGCCCTTAGGGGAGTTGTTCAGGAGGAAGTACCTGTAGTGAAGGATTACCCGGATGTTTTTCCAGAGGAGTTACTAGGCATGCCACCAGACAGAGACATAGAGTTTTTGATAGAGCTATTGCCAGGTACCGGGCCAATATCCAAGAGACCCTATCGGATGCCCGTGAATGATCTAGAGGAAATTAAGAAACAGATCAAGGAGTTATTGGAGAAAGGATACATTTGAAGAAGTGCATCACCTTGGGGAGCCCCTGTGCTTTTGGTTGAGAAGAAGGATAAATCCCTAAGGATGGTTGTTGATTATCGAGCCTTGAATGAGGTAACGATTAAGAACAAGTACCCACTACTGATGATCAATGATCTGTTCGATCAGCTGCAAGGAGCTAAAGTGTTCTCGAAGATCGATCTGCGATCAGGATACCATCAGTTGAAGATTCGAGAGAAGGATATACCAAAGACAGCGTTCACAACGTGGTATGGATTATACGAGTACACGGTCATGTCATTTGGACTGACTAATGCCCCTGCCTATTTCATGAGCATGATGAACAAGGTGTTCATGGAATATTTGGACACGTTTGTTGTGGTGTTTATTTATGATATTATGGTGTACTCGAAGAATGAAGGGGAGCACAAAGAGCATTTACGCCTAGTTCTCGAGAAACTCAGGGAACACAAGTTGTATGCCAAGTTCAGCAAATGCGAATTTTGGTTGAAGGAAGTCGGATTCCTTGGACATGTTATATCAGGAGAAGGTATAACAATGGACCCCAGCAAGGTTCAGTCAGTCACTGAACGGTTGGCACACACTTCAGTTAGCGAGATCCGTAGTTTCCTTAGACTCGCAGGGTACTATCGGAGATTCATTGAGAACTTTTCCAAGATTGTGAAGCCAATGACTGAACTATTGAAGAAGGATACTAATTTTAAATGGACAGACGATTGCGAGGCAAGTTTCCAGGAGTTGAAGAAACGTTTAACTACAATGCCAGTGCTAACACTGCCAGATATACATAAGGAGTTCCAAGTGTATTGCGACGCCTCTCGCTTAGGACTTGGATGTGTGCTTATGCAGGACGGAAGAGTTGTTTCGTATGCCTCACGACAACTAAAACCTCACAAGTTGAATTATGCCACGCATGATTTGGAGTTAGCAGCCGTAGTGCATGCATTGAAGACCTGGAGACATTATCTCATAGGAAACCGTTGTGATGTGTACACGGATCATAAGAGTTTGAAGTACATTTTCACCCAGAAGGAACTAAACCTTAGATAGAGGAGATGGTTGGAGCTTATAAAGGATTATGACATGAAGCTACACTATCATCCAGGAAAGGCCAATGTCGTAGCTGACGCTTTGAGCCGGAAGAGTTATGCTAATATCATTGAGAGTAAGGGGCTGCCGAAGGACTTAGTAGAGGACATCATGGAACTTCAGTTAGAGATAGTTCCTAGAGGATTCGTTGCAACAATGGAGGTCCAGCCGATGTTGCTGGACAAGATTCGGGAAGCTCAGAAGGATGACAAGGAGATTGCCGGGATAAAGGAGAAGATGGGCAAAGGAAAGGCCCAAGGTTTTCGTGAGGATGAGCACGATACCTTATGCTTTGAGGACCGAGTTTATGTGCCCAATAACCCAGAGATCAGGAAGTTAATACTTCAAGAGGCTCATGACTCACCCTACTCGATACACCCCAAAAACACCAAGATGTATCTGGATTTAAAGGAACGTTTCTGGTGGACTGGTATGAAGAAGGATATTGCTGAGTACGTAGATGTATCTGATGTATGCCAGAGAGTGAAGGCAGAACATCAGAAGCCAGCAGGACTTTTACAGCCTATGCCGATACCCGAATGGAAGTGGGATAAACTGGGCATGGACTTTTTCACCGGATTGCCCAGGACCAAAGCCGGATATGATTCCATATGGGTAGTAGTTGATCGCTTGACCAAAGTGGCTCACTTCATCCCAGTGAAAACCACTTATACCAGTGCAAAGTTGGCCAAGATATACATGTCGCGGATTGTATGTTTGCATGGAGTTCCGAGTACCATCGTATCAGATAGAGGAACATAGTTTACTTCAAAGTTTTGGCATCAGTTACACCAGACTTTGGAAACGAGATTGGAGTTCAGTACAGCATTTCACCCGTGGGCAGATGGGCAGACCGAGAGAGTCAACCAAATTCTGGAGGACATGTTGAGAGCCTATGCGCTAGATTATGGATCTAGTTGGGATGACAATTTGCCTTACGCGGAGTTCTCATACAACAATAGCTACCAAGCCAGATTGAAGATGGCACCGTTTGAAGCCCTGTATGGACGAAGGTGCAGAACACCGTTGATGTGGGATGAGGTAGGAGACCGACAATTGTTTGGACCAGACTTGATTAGGGAGTCTGAGGAAAAGGTTAAATTGATTCGTGATAGACTGAAGATTGCTCAGTCTAGGCAGAAGAGTTATGCAGACTCAAAACGCGAGGTAACTTATGAAATTGGAGATAGAGCATATCTGCGAGTATCGCCTTTGCGAGGAGTGGAACATTTTGGAGTTAAGGGAAAGTTAGCTCTGAGATTTGTAGGACCGTATCGTGTTTCGGAACGGATGGGAGAAGTTGCCTACAAGTTGGAATTACCTGAGGGATTGTTAGGAGTTCATGATGTGTTCCACGTTTCACAGCTGAAGAAGTGTCGTGCTGAGATGGCCGATATACCGTTAAGGGATACAGTACCCTTGGAGGTGATTCAGTTGGACAGTGATTTGACCTGCGAGGAGAAGCCAGTTAAGATTCTAGAGTTTGCCAGCAGAGTCACTCGCAGTAAGGTTATCAAGTTTTGCAAAGTTCAATGGAGCCACCATACCGAGGATGAAGCCACCTGAGAACGAGAGGATGATCTTCGCAAAGACCACCCGCACCTATTTTCTAGCCAACCTGAATCTCGAGGGTGAGATTCATCTTAAGGGGGAAGGTTTGTAACATCCCAAATTTTCAATTTGGAATGTTATACATAGATCACTCTTGCATATCATATTTTATTTGCATTTCGTCTCGCGATCCTCGAAATACTAAGCAACTCAAGGACCCTCAAAGAGAGTTGGGGATTTCCCCGGTTTCCAAATTTGATTTTATCATATTTTGGAATGAGGATTTTGGTTTTAATTATTTTTCTCTCCGAAAATATTTCATACTAAAATATATGAGAGGAGATAATATGACTTCTCCAAGATAATTGAAATATTGGAGGAAAACTATTAAAATCAAATATTTGTTTTATTTGGATTTTATTGCAATTTCGTTTGCATTAGAAAAATTGCACGTCATTCAAAATTGCATTTTAGGGCCAAGAAAATGTTCGTCTCGTTCTAAATATTTTATTTAGACGGTGAGAATTTATTTTGGCATTTTTAGATTTTTATTTATTTCTCTAGGATTTTATTTCCGTCGGCGAGATTATTTAAAAAAAAGTTCCCGCGCCCGACTGGGCCTAAGGTCCAGCCGAGCCAGGCCGCCACCTCCTGTGTGCGCGCCGCCACCGCCGCTCGGACCGGAGTCCGAGTTGGACTCCGCCACCGCCGTGCCTTGCCCCCTACTCCAAGTCACCGCCCCGCCCCTTTATATATCGCCACCCCCGCCGCCCAAACCCCACACCACCACCGCCGCCAACCCCGCC